>NC_090302.1:16077500-16420833 GCF_039906515.1 Pseudorca crassidens | reverse complement strand
GTTTTTCTTGCATGTATTGAGATGATCATATGGTTTTTCTCCTTCAGTTTGTTAATATGGTTTATCACATTGATTGATTTGCATATATTGAAGAATCCTTGCATTCCTCAGATAAACCCCACTTGATCATGGTGTATGATCCTTTTAATGTGCTTTTGGATTCTGTTTGCTAGTATTTTGTTGAGGATTTTTGCATCTATGTTCATCAGTGATATTGGCCTGTAGTTTTCTTTCTTCATGACATCTTTGTCTGGTTTTGGTATCAGAGTGATGGTGGCCTCGTAGAATGAGTTTGGGAGTCTTCCTCCCTCTGCTATATTTTGGAAGAGTTTGAGAAGGATAAGTGTTAGCTCTTCTCTGAATGTTTGATAGAATTCGCCTGTGAAGCCATCTGGTCCTGGGCTTTTGTTTGTTGGAAGATTTTTAATCACAGTCTCAATTTCAAGCTTGTGATTGGTGTATTTATATTTTCTGTTTCTTCCTGGTTCAGTCTCAGAAGGTTGTGCTTTTCTAAGAATTTGTCTGTTTCTTCCAGGTTGTCCATTTTATTGGCATATAGTTGCTTGTAGTAATCTCTCATGATCCTTTGTATTTCTGCAGTGTCAGTTGTTACTTCTCCTTTTTCATTTCTAGTTCTATTGATTTGAGTCTTGTCCCTTTTTTTCTTGATGAGTCTTGCTAATGGTTTATCAATTTTGTTTATCTTCTCAAAGAACCAGCTTTTAGTTTTATTGATCTTTGCTATTGTTTCCTTCATTTCTTTTTCATTTATTTCTAATCTGATCTTTATGATTTCTTTCCTTCTGCTAACTTTGTGTTTTTTTTTTTGTTGTTGTTCTTCTTTCTCTAGTTCCTTTAGGTGTAAGGTTAGGTTGTTTATTTGAGGTGTTTCTTGTTTCTTGAGGTAGGATTGTATGGCTATAAACTTCCTTCTTAGAACTGCTTTTGCTAAATCCCATAGGGTTTGGGTTGTCATGTTTTCATTGTTATTTGTTTCTAGGTATTTTTTGATTTCTTATTTGATTTCTTCAGTGATCGCTTGGTTATTAAGTAGTGTATTGTTTAGCCTCCATGTGTTTGTATTTTTCACAGATTTTTTCCTGTGGTATCTAGTCTCATAGCATTGTGGTTAGGAAAGATACTTGATATGATTTCAGTTGTCTTAAATTTATCAAGGCTTGATTTGTGACCCAAAATATGATCTATCCTGGAGAATGTTCCATGAGCATTTGAGAAGAAAGTGTATTCTGTTGTTTTTGGATGGAATGTCCTATAAATATCAAGTAAGTCCATCTTGTTTAATGTATTATTTAAAGCTTGTGTTTCCTTATTTATTTATATTTTGGATGATCTGTCCATTGGTGGAAGTAGGGTATTAAAGTCCCCTTCTATGATTGTGTTACTGTTGATTTCTCCTTTTATAGCTGTTAGCATTTGCCTTATCTATTGAGGTGCTCCTCTATTGGTTGCATAAATATTTACAATTGTTATATCTTCTTCTTGAATTGAGCCCTTGATATTATGTTTGTCCTTTTTTTCTCTTGTAATAGTCTTTATTTTAAAGTCTATTTTGTCTGAAGTGAGAATTACTACTCCAGCTTTCTTTTGCTTTCCATTTGCATGGAATATCTTTTTTCCATCCCCTCACTTTCAGTCTGTATGTGTCCCTAGGTCTGAAGTGGATCTCTTGTAGACAGCATGCATACGTGTCTTGTTTCTGTATCTATTCAGCTAGTCTGTGTCTTTTGGCTGGAGCATTTAATCCATTTACATTTAAGGTAATTGTCGATGTGTATGTTTCTAGAACTGTTTTCTTAATTGTTTTGGGTTTGTTATTGTAGGTCTTTTCCTTCTCTTGTGTTTCCTACCTTGAGAAGTTCGTTTAGCATTCATTGTAAAGCTGGCTTGGTGGTGCTGAATTGTCTTAACTTTTGCTTGTCTGTAAAGGTTTTAATTCCTCTGTTTAATCTGAATGAGATCCTCGCTGGGTAGAGTAATCTTAGTTTTAGTTTTTTGCCTTTCATCACCTCAAATATGTCCTGCCACTCCCTTCTGGCTTGCAGAGTTTCTGCTGAAAGATCAGCTGTTAACCTTATGGGGATTCCCTTGGATGTTATTTGTTGTTTTTCCCTTGCTGATTCTAAAATTTTTTCTTTGTTTTTAATTTTTGATAGTTTGATTAATGTGGGTCTTGGCGTGTTTCTCCATGGATTTATCCTGTATGGGACTCTCTGTGCTTCCTGGACTTGATTGACTATTGCCTTTCCAATAATTAGGGAAGTTTTCAACTATAATCTCTTCAAATATTTTCTCAGTCCCTTTCTTTTTCTCTTCTTCTTCTGGGACCCATATAATTCAAATGTTGGTGTGTTTAATGTTGTCCCAGAGGTCTCTGAGACTGTCCTCAATTCTTTTCATTCTTTTTTCTTTATTCTGCTCTGTGGTAGTTATTTCCGCTATTTTATGTTCTAGGTTACTTATCCGTTCTTCTGCCTCAGTTATTCTGCTATTGAGTCCTCCTAGAGAATTTTTAATTGCATTTATTGTGTTGTTCATCGTTGTTTGTTTGCTCTTTCGTTCTTCCACGTCCTTGTTAAACGATTCTTATATTTTCTCCATTCGATTTCCAAGATTTTGGATGATCTTTACTGTCATTACTATGAATTGTTTACAGGTAGAATGCCTATTTCCTCTTCATTTGTTTGGTCTGGTGGGTTTTTACCTTGTTCCTTCTGCTATGTGTTTCTCTGTCTTCTCATTTTGCTTAACTTACCGTGTTTGGGGTCTCCTTTTCACAGGCTGCAGGTTCACCGTTCCCATTGTTTTTGGTGTGTGCCCCCAGTGGCAAGGATTGGTTCAGTTGGTTGTGTAGGCTTCCTGGTGGAGGGGACTCATGCCTGTGTTCTGGTGGGTGCGGGTGGATCTTGTCTTTCTTGTGGGCAGGACTGTGTCTGATGATGTGTTTTGGGGTGTCTATGAAGTCAGTATGACTTTAGGCAGGCTCTCTGCTAATGGGTGGGGTTGTGTTCCTGTCTTGTTAGTTGTTTGGCATAGGGTGTGTGGCACTGTAGCTTGCTCTTTGTTCAGTGGAGCTGGGTCTTAGCGTTGAGATGGAGATCTCTAGGAGAGGTTTCACCGTTTGTCATTATATGGAGCTGTGAAGTCTCTGGTGGACCAATGTTCTGAACTCAGCTCTCCCACCTTAGAGGCACAGGCTTTACACTTGGTCGGAGCACCAAGACCCTGTCAGCCACACGGCCAGGTATGTGGGGAGCTTCTTGCCTTTTGGGAAGTCTGGGGTCTTCTGCCTGTGTTCAGTATGTGTTCTATTGGAGTTTTTCCACGTGTAGATGTATTTCTGATGTATTTGTGGGGAGGAAGGTGATGTCCACATCTTACTCCTTCACCATCTTGAAGGTCTCCTGCTGCCGCTCTCCCCCGGTGGTGGCACTGCATCTCTACTCTGTTTTTGCTCTCATAATATTTGCTTACTCGTAGCACTTGCATCCTCATCACATGCCTTTCTCAGAATCTCCCACGGCTTACCCTACTCTACTTTATGGACTCTGAACTCTTCCATCTTAGCTTCCCCACAGTTATCAACATCATTCTCTAAGTGTTTTCTGGTTCAGATTTCTTAGAGTGGACTTCTAATTTGTCTAGCTTATGTTTTATACCAGACCACTTCATGGGATGCTGACTAGTCTGTGTATCAGCACTTTTAATAGACAAGTACCAAACTCTGAACAATTAAATGTAATCCTAGTGAGCAGGGTTCTGCAGTAAGAGAATAGTGTACTGTGTCCTCAAAAGGAGTATTCTGGGGTTATTCCTGTAAGGAGTGCTGTGAGTGGGAAGATTTTATAATTTTTTGGAAGAAAATGATGAGGATGTTAATATCACAGCAAACATATCTAAATCAGAGGGAATTTGCCTACATTGACTATCATGGACATTGATCCTGGAAGACATCATGTTTCCAAAGCTCCCACCATTGCTTTAAATGGGGTATTCTTAATCTTAAGTCCAGGGACTTGGATGCACATTGTGGGTCTATGAAGACATTATAGCATTCTGTGTTTAAGTGTTTATTAATAGCACATGAGTAGCTTTGGAGTTAGAAGTGGACCCCAAGTCTCTAAACACCATTTTTTTTATTTTTCAGATAAACATTTTTAGTTCCTTTTTCTGTTCCTTCAACTAAATATTATGTCATTCTTCATAGCATTTATGAAAATCAATTATGACTGTGGGTTTTTTCTTCCTAAATTTTAATCTGCATTCCCCCATTAAAATTAAGTGGCACTGTGGCAGTGACCTTTACTGTCTTGTTCACCACTTATTCCTAGTCCGTTGATATCTTTTGGATAGAACAAGGTAGGGTCAAAGAGAGAAAATTGAGAAAAAATAATGTTAGTAACTGCTTGAGTCTGCTCTTTGGAATTTAGGGAAGGCCTAGGAGACTAAAGCCTTTGCCTACAAACAAGAAACAGGGGACACAAAGGGGCTTTTGTACGTGGTAGGTCCCCATAGCGTGATGCTCGGTTCAACAGCTATAATTTTATTGTGTATTCTATGTTACTTAATCTTTCCTTCATTAATCATTATCAGGGACATCGAAAATATTGCCTCTTTTTGTGTGTGTGTGAAATAATTGAAGTTCAGAGAGTTAAAGCAACTTGCCTGAATGATACATCTTGGAAAAGACAAGTGCAATATTGTGAATGTGAAAATGAGATGTGAATTTAGTCATTCAGATGACCAAAATGTATTTCTCGTATATATTTGGTCTTCTTCCATGGTTCCTGGCTCACAGCTCCCAAAACCCTTGGATATTCCTGAATAATGGAAGCATTTTTTGTTATAATATTTAGGCTCTTGTCCTCAGTTCCTGAAGTTGCTTCCAAGCCATAAAGGTGAAATGGGTGTCTTGTTATTTATAACAAGCCCCTTTCCCACCACAACCCAGTTTATATTAAAGAGCCGACTTTTGGAAAGCATCTTAGGATGGGGGCTAGTTGCCAGGGGAACCCAACTTGACTAGAAAGGTGAAACTTTCAGTTCCAGCCCCTGATTTCTGTGGGAGTTAGAGAAGCTGAAGGTTAAATCAATTGCCAGTGGTCAATGATTTGATCAATCATGTCTATGTCACAAAACCTTCATAATATCCTAAAGGAGGGGGTTAGTATAGCTTCCAGGTTAGTGAGCAAGGGTACTTCCATGTGTCAATGAGCTGGACGCCAAACTCTATGAGGACAGAAGCTGTTTTTCAGAACCTCACCCTGTGTATCTCTTCATCTGGCTGTTGACTCATATCCTTTATTATTCTTTGTAATAAACCAGTAATCTAGTGAGTAATCTGGTTTCCTGAGTTCTTTGAGCTGCTCTAGCAAATTAATCAAACCCAAGGAGAAGGGGTCATGGGAAACTGATTTATAGCCAGTTTATCAGAAGTACAGGTAACGACTTGGACTTGGGATTTACAACTGAAGACAAAGGTGTTCTTGTGGGACTGAGCCCTTAACCCATGGAATCTGTTGCTCTCTCCAGGTAGATAGTGTCAGAATTGAGTTGGATTATAGGACACTAAGTTGGTGTCCCAGAATTGCTTGGCAGTATGGGGGATCCCCACCCACATTGGGTGCAGAACTCTCAACAAGAATGGGATTTGAACCCAGTTTTGAACTCAGTTATTGATGGGGTATGAGAAGGAGAATGAGGAAACTGGAGGGAGGGTATACAATTCAGTGATTGTACAAGTTTCAGTAAACAAGAATTATCCTTGAAATAAATACAGACATTTATTCCATCAAGTAAACATCTCTGAGCCTGCATTTTCACAGAACCTCTGTGTGATTCTGACAGTTAACATTTATTCAGGACTTACTTTACCAGGCATTGTTCTAAATGGTTAAGTGCTTTGCTCAGTGTTTCATAGCTGGTAGGTAGCCAAGGCAGATCCAACTCCAGAAGCTAGGTTCTTAACCACTTACTATACTCTAGTGGCTTCTCTGAGTCAGATAGTTGTGCATCACGTTTTGAGAAACATGTAGATAAATAAGTACTGAATTTAGAGGCTCAGAGACAGTGGCTGCAGTAGCGAGGTGTGGTGCCTGGCACAAATCACCACAGAGAGTCTGTCTAAAATTAACATGAAAGGTGGCCATGATCAATAAAACCAAAAGCATAAACCAATACCTGGCATAACATGTGCAGTAAAAATTTGTTGAGTAAATAAATATTTATGAGGACAAGAGCAACTTTTCAGTCTTAGAGAAGAAAGACAATGCATTTGTTTAACCATGGAAATTTTGAAACTCAGAATTAGAATAAAATCTAAAAGTCATCAAGACCATCTCCCACCACCACCCCCACCACCCCCACCCCAATCGATGATACAACCATCTTACAATATTTTAGGCCTGTAGTCAGTCAGTTAAAGAAAAAAGCAGCCTCTGGCTTGTAGTGAGACAATGAGAGAAAAGACCAGAAATCTGATCCAGAGAGAATTAAGGGGACTTTAAATGCCAGAGTCGAATAGACTCCTGATTGTAGCCAGGTATTTGAAGGACGAGAGGGAGAGAAATTAATACTGCAGTAATGATGGCTGCAGTCATCTGCTACTGTAGAAAGATGCATGTGGACACGTGGGGCCAATGTGCGCCTACTGATCTCTCTCACAATTCCTTTTTTATTGTTCATCTTTTCCTGTTAACTCACACAGCCAGTGTCTGAGGGACTGCAGCTCTTCTTGGGCCTGCCAGTCTGACTGCTGTTTAGCAACCATGAAATACGAAGGTCCATGAGCCCTTTAATTGGACAAGTCCCAGTTAATACTGCAGTCGAGATGATGAGAGTCGGGGTCGGTAGGTGGAAGAGAGAAAGGCAAAATGAGAGAGAGAGAGAGAGAGAGAGAGAGAGAGAGAAAGAAATCCATGAATGTCTTCTTCATAGAGAGAGGGGAAACATATAGGAAAAGAGTCACTGTACAAAATTCAGTCCAATCAACACTGGTGACAGATAGGACTTCAGGAGCCCCCATACCCACTTGGGCAGGTGAATAAACTTTTCTAGTCTTCTGAGTCACAATGATCTGAGCTGGTGACATTGCTAATATTCAGTCTACTTGATACTCACTGGGTAGAAAGAATAATCTTAAACTACAGTTATTGAATCACAGAATTTGAGTGATAGATCTGTTATGCAAACTCAAGTCACCTCACTTCCAACCTAGAACTTCTTTTACTTAAAATGTTACATTAAGGTACTGATTTAAGATTGGTCCAATGTATAAACTAGCCATAGTCTCCTACGAGTTTGGCTTATTCCTGGTTTAAAATAAATAGAAATGTCCATCATAATTTATAATGGAAATACCAAGGTAGTTGAGAGGCATTTAATGTACCTTATTAAAAATGAATAAACCAAAACCGACATTTTTGAAATTTGTGTATTCAGCTGTTGAACAAATAGTGAATGTTTACTACATGGAAGAAAAATTGTGCTGGATGCTGGATGCTCAAGGATTCAGTGATGACTAAGGTGGGCACACTCTCTGCTATTTATTAGCATTCAGTTTAGGGAGGGAGGGAAAGAGAAGAGTAAGCACAAAATTGCCATATCAGGGGATACAAGTAATGGAAGAGCAAGGGTAGTGAGTTATGGGGCCACAGAAAGGAGTATCTTGGTCAAATGCAGAAATAATTAAGGCTTCCTAGAGGCAGTGTCTTCTAGCCAGAGGCCTAAAGTATGAGCATGAGTTAGCCAGACAAACAGGGTATGGAAAAGCATTCCAGGTAAAGGGAACAGTATGTCCAGACCCTATGGCACATTTAAGAAAAGAAAGTAGGTTCTTTCTGGCGGTACTGTATGGGACTGCTGTGGACTGAGTGTTTCTGTCCTGCTAAAATTTATATCTTGAAGCCCTAATGCCCAGTGTAACAGTATTTGGAGGTGGTCCCTTTGGGAGGTAATTAAGTTTAGATGAGGTCATGAGGGTAGAGTCTCCATGATGGAGACTAGGACCATCATGGAGACATGATGGGACTAGGACCCTTAGAAGAAGATGAAGAGACCAGAGTGAGCTCTCTCTTTCTGCCATTTGAGGATACAGCAAGAAGGCAGCAGCCTACAAGCCAGGAAGAGGGCTCTCACCAGAACCTGATCATGTTGCCCCCCCCCCATCTTGGACTTCCAGCCTCCAGAACTGCGAGAAATTGTTGTTTAAGCCACCCAGTATATGGTATTTGTTACAGTAACCTGAGCTGGCTGAGACAGGTATGATGAGAAAAACGTCAGGAGGTGAGGCTGGAGTAGTGACAGCAGACCAAAACATGAAATTCCTTTTAAGTCCTGTCAGTATAGACTTTACACAAACAGAACTAGAGGACCTTTGCAGACTATTAGAGCTCACTTTCTAATGCTGCTTGCTGGGTAGACTTCACCCCTGCTATAACAACAGCTCTGCTGGGGCCTAGGACTCAGTCTTGCACTCCAAATCCCCATTCCAGTAACTGAGATTCTACCTTGATCTGAGCAAGCCCAATCCTGCACCCCTGTTTTGCTTCCAGCATCCAGGTCTCGATTGTCAGTGTTTGAATCCCAGCCAAGAACAAGTTCCAAGCATCCGAAGTCTCCTCTCAGTATAGGGTTCTACCTTTCTCTTTCTGAACCTAACAGAATTGGAGGCCTTTTCCTGAACCTGAGGACATACTGGTTCATACTGCATACCCATGGAATTTTTTACCTCCATCTCATCATCGGCTCAGTAGGATCTCCATTGGAAATCAAATCCCGTCCTGACATTGCATTCTGCCTGCCCGTTAACACCTGCTGGGCAGCCCAGGTGTAAACTATGGCCATACTCAGGCTTCGCTTCATACCTCCATCTACCCCTTGCCTGCTTTTTCTTCTAGCACCAGAAGCTGAATCCAACTCTATAGGCCTTTGAATGTCATCTCTAGTCTCTATTCACTGCATCTAACCTGGCTTGACCTTCTATAACCGTTATGAAGTTACACAAGGATAACTAAAATATTGCCTGAAATGATAGTGGCCAAATACCCAACAGGCGAGAAAGAACAGTGAAATAGAGTAGATTTGATAATTCATAATGTTTGCAAATTAAGAGAAGGAATGGATTTTGGTCTGGTCTAGCAGAGAGGTAAGGTTGTGTTAGTTCTTTCATTTATTTACTCAGCAGAAATTTAGAGGATGACTGCTTTGTGCCAGAAACTGCTTTAGGCTCTGAGATTTTGGCTGCAAACAAGGTAAAGATACACAGAGATTCTAGTCTAGGGGAGAAGGAAAATCTAAGATTTAAATTGTCATCTAGGGTAGACTAAGAGTGTTTTAGTGTGGTAGGAAGGCATGAAATGTATACCAGCAGAAACTAGTTCTTTAGAAGCAACCATTTAAGCATGGTCCACAAATGATGTTTAGGATTTGGGGAATCCTGACACCTGTAAGATCCCATGCAGTTCTGAAAACCTCTGTTGTGCTGGGTTCTTTTTGCCAGGAATCCTAAGGCAGAAGGTAGCGAGCAGATAGAAAATACTCCCAGAAGAATTGTTCAAGTTGCTTGCTTAGAAATATGATGCCACAGGTAGAACCAAAACCAACAGCAAGGGAGAGGGAGATGGATACAGCAGGAGTGTTTCTACTGTATCTGATGCTATGTTTAGTGACATCTCATCCCTCATGGAGACTCTTTTCTGAACATTTTTTTCCCTTATATATGGAGTATATTATTCAATGATGGTCAGCAGTGAGAAATGCATGGAGAGATAAAAAAAGGAGTTGGCCTCTTGGTGACAGTGTATAAGGAATCTATTTCTTTTATCAGAGAACCTGGACTCCAAAGAATGGATTCCGTAATAACTATCCATCATCTGCACAGGAAGCACAACAAGCCCAAATGCCCGGTTAGCCAGCTACCTGGGCCTCCTCTCCTGTGGAAGAGTGTACTGTCCTTCCTTTCCTCCCAGACCACTAGTATGTTAGTCTAAAGAGAGAGGAGAAGAGGCCTCAGGAGCTGCCAGAATGATGCAGTGGATAAGTTTGTTGCTAAACTGAAAGAGATAAGCTTTCTCTTTTAGAACATCAGCTTGTATTAGGCAGATCTGTCTCTTCCTGAGGGTCTCTCGAAAGGGTCGCTCCCTTTAAGATCAAACCCCTTTCTTCTCATTTGAATCTAAGACAAGTATTTCACGTGTTTATAAAAATAATAAGTTATCTCTAGGTAATAAGACAGCTGGTAATTTTTATTTTTGTTTATAAGTATATTCTAAATAATATTTACTCAGCAAGTAGTTCTTTAAAAAAATACATTTTTTTTAAATTTGGTACTAGTGTAAGAGTGTAGATTAGTGTAACCCTCTTGCAGGGCAATTTTAAGACATTCTTAACTATTCAAATGTAGATACTCTTTGTTATTGCAATTCTTTTTCAAGAATATATTCTAAAGAGTACTTCTTAGGAGTGTGCAAAGATATACTTAGAAGAATGTCCATGATAGTATTTACAGAGCAAAACTGGAAATAGCCTAAATGTCTATTAGTAGACAATTCATTAAATAAATGATGACTTTTTCATACAAATACTCTATAACTATTAAAAGAAAATGGTAGTTCTATATATGCTGAAATGGAGAGATCACCAAGTTGTTTTATTACATGAAAAAGCGCGGTGCAGAAGGGAACTTCAGGGATTCTGTTTTATTTCTTGGTCTGGATCCAGCTTGTTACATCTTAGCATTCAGCTTATAAAAAAATCAGAGTTCTAAACTTAAAATACATGCTTTATATATATTTTTTTCTGCATGCACATTATACAAGAAAAATGTTAAAACAATATACAAAATATCATGTAATGCCCTTTGTGATTTCAAAATGGCAAATATTTATATTAAACACCTTGGTATTTATACAAATTCTAGGTAGGATACACAGACACTGTAAACAATGATGATCTCTGGAATGGAGAAAAGAAGTTAGGACATGTAGAATTTTACTTTTGGTTATATCTGTTGCAATTTTTGATTTGTGATAAGAGAAAAAAGTAGTTAAGATTATCTTAAATACTGGTACCCATTCCTGGAAAAAGTAATATAAATCTCTGTCTTCATCACTTGAAGTCAACTATCAAGCCCTGTGGCAGTTTTTCCCTACCAGGTCTATGCTCTCCACTCTAGAATTCATCACGATGTATCTGCAGTGCTCTGCTCTCATTCTCGGTGTACCAGACTCTCTCTGCATTTTAAAGACCTCCATTCCAAATCTAAGTGGGTGAGCGTCTTTTAAACAGCTGCTGCTTCCAAACTGAGAAAGGGCCACATTGCAAGCAAGAGGCCAGGGCAAGAATCATTCTGGGTGGAAAATGACTTGGCAGGGTCCAGTGCTCTGGGATCCATCTGAGAGGAAACATCATTAATGTTAATCTAACTGAGCTCAGGGTGGAGGAATGGAAGCTATGGATTCTGAAGGGAATGGCTTGAGCTAAGGATGGGTTTTATTTGACAGAGACAATGAAGTATCACTTGCCTGTGCTAAGTGGAGACACTATTATCCTGAACGGATACATGATTTTCAGCTGCCACCTTTGTTCTGGTGCAGAGGAGCTATACAGTGAAGAGGTGGTGTCCCTGAGCCTCCCAGTGCCAAAGACTGTGCCCAAGTATGGGGTTGGGATTCCCACTGTGGGTCGAGGAGTAGCAGGGTTGCATACACAGAACTGTTTATTTTTAGGTTTTGTAGGTATCCCTAAAATCACATCAACTAAATGGCAAAGAGTCCATTCACTGTAGCCTAGTGGTTAAAGGCAAAGGATTTGGGATCAGGCAGACCCATGCATCAATCCTGATTTTTAACACTCTGGCTTTGTGACCTTAAATGAGTATCTAAACTTCAGCATCTTCATCAGTAAAGGGGGAATAATAATATTTATCTTATTGCTGTTTTTGGTGGTTATTAACATTGGTAAGAGGCATTTATAGTGATTACCATGTACCGCAGTACCTATGAGTTATATATAATTATAATAATTTTGCGTGAGAGAAAATGGAAAATATAAAGATATGGCTAGAATGAAGAAATGGGATTCAAACACAAGTCTGTCTGATGCAGAAACCAGTTTACCTTGAACGCTACTTTGTGCTAGAACCGTGTAGTTTAGTCCTATCAGAATGACAGTGTACTGCCGAGATCTCTTGAAAGGAAATATGCTTCCATCATTCTCTCAAAACTATGAAATTAACCCCCCTTTATAGTGTTCACTAGGGATCTCAAATGGCTCAAAACATCAATGAAATTCTCAAGGACCAAAAACATTAAGATTGGGGACTCCCCTGGTGGCGCAGTGGTTAAGAATCTGCCTGCCAATGCAGGGGACACGGGTTTGAGCCCTGGTCTGGGAAGATCCCACATGCTGTGGAGCAACTAAGCCCGTGCGCCACAACTACTGAGCCTGCACTCTAGAACCCAATAGCCACAACTACTGAGCCCGAGAGCCACAACTACTGAAACCCACATGCCTAGAGCCCGTGCTCCGCAACAAGAGAACCCACTGCAGTGAGAAGCCCGCGCACTGCAACGAAGAGTAGCCCCTGCTCGCCGCAACTAGAGAAAGCTGCACACAGAAATGAAGACCCACTTTCTTTCTGACCCGCAGCCAGAAAGAGAAAGGAAGGAAGGAAGGAAGGGAGGGAGGGAGGAAGGAAAGAAAGAAAGAAAGAAAAGAAAGAAAGAAAGCAAAAACATTAAGATTGGTCCACAGCTCACTCTCATGTTATTACAATGCCACCCTGCTAGTAACTGGTGACCCTGTGATCCACTGGCTAAACTAGACCAGTGCTACTAGAAGGTTCTCTGCAGGACAGGAGTATCAGTATCACCTGGGAGCTTTTAGAAATGCACATGATGGCCCTACCTCGGGCCTACTGAATTAGAATCTAATTTGAAGGCTGGGCACTAGGAAGGTGTTTTAACAAGCTCTCCAGGTGATTCTTATGCATACTGAAGTTTAAGAAGCACTGGGCCTAGAATGAGGGCAAGTCAGCTATAAAAAGGGAAGGAAGGAAGGAAGGCCAAGTTTCTATACACATTACTGGAAGAGGGTCTTATTTCTAAATGGCCTGGTCCCTTTCTCCAGGTAATCTCAGTCTGAAATTATTTCTCCTTTATATGCTGTTTGGGGAGGGGAGGGAGGATGGTGTAGGCTGGAGGAGGAAGAACTTAACTGCCTCCTAAAAGCTTGAGGGAGTTTTCAAACACTAATAAGGCTCAGATAACCTGGAAAAGATATTTTCTTCTATTTTCTTTTGTTTTAAAAATTTCTGGAAGTGTCCTGTCGAGAAAAATGTATGCTCTGGAACAGGAGTCAGGAATCTGAGTTCTAATTATCTTTTCTTTCCATTCTCCATCATCTCAGGTCCTTCCCTCTCCTCTCTTTACCTCTTTCTCTTTCTTAATTCCCTATAGGTAGCTGGTCTGTTTGGGGAATTAATTGTGAATAAAGTAGAAATACCCCTACTCTCAGTGAGAATACAGGCTTGTGAGGGGATAATGAAAAATAAATGGGCAAATGCGATGCAGTGTGATCCATGGACTGATCACAGAGTCTTCCCAGAGGAAGGGTTGGCTAGGATGAGATTTGGTTAGGCAAGAATTTTGAAGTGAGGTGAGGACTGGGGGGAGTATGGCCAAAGAAACTTAAAGGTGAGTGAACATACAAAGAATTTTGTAAAGGTCTCTTGGCTTGAGGAGAGAAGAAAAGGAGGGGTGGCTTGATAATAAGGCTCAAGAAACCAGCAGCAGCTGGAAGAGGGGGGCCTTGAGCAATCAAGAAGTCAATCCCTCTCCCAGAGATAGACACAGCTCGAGGAGAAGGGTGAAGAAGAATGTTACTCTCTACTCTTCCTCCCTCCATCTCAATTTAGCACTCATCAGGGAAACTCTAAGTTTCTGATCGATAGCATTTCTCGTTAACAGAAAAAGTGCACCTGTAAGAAATCCAATAAATTTGAAACTCAAATTTCATATAGAAACACTTCATGGGTTGTCCTTTCCCAAGGCTGGGGGTCCACAGGGCAGTATTGCTTAGCAGTTACAAATACGAACTTTGGAGTTAGCCAGACAGAGATATATATAGCATCAAATTCCCATACTGCCTCTTACTGCCTTTGTGTCCTTGTGCAAGGTTATTAAACTTGTCAGACTTGGACTTTCCATTTCCTTATCTGTGTAATGCAAATAATAAAACCTACCTCCGACAAATGTTGCAAAGATCAAATGAAGATAATCTTGGCACTGGGTCTGGGTACATAGTAAGCCCTCAAGGGTTCAAATTAAAACACTCCTTGTCCTTTTATTCGCTTGAGTGATCAGCAAGCATTTTATCCCTAGCCTATAAGAGAGTAAAAGGATCCTTTTTCTTTGCTCCAGGGGATTTGGGTAGAAAGAATATAATGTGTTGTGGGAATTTTAGAGATGAGAACTATTGGATAGAAGAATGGATTTATAGCATAGGCAACATCTGAGTTGAGTCTTGAAGGATATGCTGAAGAGGAAAAGGAAGTAATTATAGGATGTATTCTCAAAATAACTGCAATTTATTGAGTGCTTACCAAGTTCTGCGCATTGTTGTAGGCACAGTTCTTGTACTGATTCATTTTGTCTTCACAAAAACCCCAGGATATGGGTACCATCATTGTCCCCATTTTATGGAGCAAGAGACAGCAGCATAAAGAAGTCAAGTAACTTGCCCAAGGTTATATAACTATTAACATATAACGCCAAGTTTTGATTCTAAGTAGTCAGCCACAGAGGCTCTTAATCACTAGACTCATATTTATGTTCTACTTAATTATACCTCCATTTTATTCCAAAATTAATTTTAAAAAGTAAATAGATGGGCTTGGCTGGAGGATAAGGTGTTCGAAGGGGATTATTTGGAGAAATCGCCACAGAGAAGGGGATTAAAGTCTCTTTTGGGATGCACAGGTGAGGAGCAAAGATTTCTGAGAAGAAATATTTAGAAATAATAATTCCATGTGATAGAAATAAGCCCTCTGTTGCCCTTATTTCGTTGCCTCACATTTATATGAACCAAAATATATTCCGCTCACACAAACCACTTCCACATCTTTTGTTTTTAATCTTTCCAACATAGGAGAACAAATTTAACAATGAGATTCTGTTTCTGTTCTGTACATGTGGAATAATTAAATTTGCATCCCACTTCAGTGTTGGATCTGCTGTTTGAAGGGAAATGTATCAATTGGACACATGCCCCATGATTTCTAGTCTGCAAATAAGGCATTTGGAGGAGGGGGAAGAAAAGGCAACATTTTCTCCCAAGCAATAATCACACTAAAATCTTCACTTAGCTACAGCTTGTTGGAGGCTGGATTAATTCCCATTTGAGAGGGGCCAAAGGGGCAGGGAATCGAAGCAAGGAAGCTGGAGAAAAGCAGTGCGTAATTATGGAAAATCCCAGAGGAGAGGACTCTGAAAAGTTTGCAAGAGAGCTCAACTGGCAGATACCTGAAAAAGACCTTGCTCAGGAAGCCTCGGGGACCTCTTTCAGTCTCTGTTTTATTTCTAAGGTCCTAATATATTTTTCTATATAGAACCTAAGGACTTGAGCTGATTCATGGAAGATACAAATGTTGTAGAGTACAAATAATTGATGCATGGATTTGGGAGTGAGGAGATGAACTTGGACTTAAATCTCAGTCCTGACACTTTGTGTGTCTGTAAGACCTCGAGCAAGTTCCTTGCTTCTCAGAGATGCTTTCTTTCACTGTGTTTAATAAAGAAAAAAAAAAAGGAATAATGAAGGATATTTATTTCTACTTTTTTTTTTTTTTTTTTTTTTTTTGCGGTACGCGGGCCTCTCACTGTTGTGGCCTCTCCCGTTGCGGAGCACAGGCTCCGGACGTGCAGGCTCAGCGGCCATGGCTCACAGGCCCAGCCGCTCCGCGGCATGTGGGATCCTCCCGGACCGGGGCACGAACCCCTGTCGCCTGCATCAGCAGGCGGACTCTCAAGCACTGCGCCACCAGGGAAGCCCTCTACTTTTTATTGAAGGTACAGATTTTTAAAAAAATGAATAACATGTTAAAGCTCTTGATACATATTAAATACTCAAAGAATGTTTTTCTAAATTCTCTTTCCTTTCAGTGTCACTCCTATGTTTCTGTTTCTAAAATGTACCATTATTTTGTTTAAACAAAATCTACTTTTAATTGTAGGAGTGGTGGGAGAGAAATTGATGCAGAAGAAGAAGCTGCTTATCTCATGGCAATAGTCTAGGGCATTAATAGGGATAATTTTACTAATAACTATACAGAAGTCTCACCTGGTGATTACCTTCACTCTTTTTTTTTTTTAGTTAACTAATTTATTTATTTATTTTTGGCTGCATTGGGCCTTTGTTGCTGCACGCAGGAATTCTGTAATTGTGACGAGCGGGAGCTACTCTTTGTTGTGGAGCGGGGACTTCTCGTTGTGTTGGCTTCTCTTGTGGAGCACGGGCTCTAGGTGCGCATGCTTCAGTGGTTGTGGAACACGGGCTCAGTAGTTGTGGCTTGTGGGCTCTACAGTGTAGGCTTAGTAGTTGTGTCACACGGGCTTAGTTGCTCTATGGCATGTGGGATCTTCCCGGACCAGGGATCGAACCCGTGTCCCCTGAACTGGCAGGCGGATTCTTAACCACTGCGCCACCAGGGAAGCCCTACCTTCGTTCTTGTACTGACCTCAGCTTATGTTTTTCCCCCTGGCTCTTTATCCTCTTCCAAGAAGTTGAATGAGTAAACTTTTCTTCAACTATTTTTATTTTCCACTACCCTGTAATCCACATGACAGCAGAATCTGTGTCCGATTTGCTAATGCCCGTATCACTGTTCCTTCTCTCAGAACCTAGAATGTAAGTAAACAAGCATGTATAGCATGAACAAGTGAATGATATTTTTTTGCCTTTATGGCCTTTCAAACCTAAAGTTTCTGAAAGAACAAGGAAAGAGAACAGTAAAGAATGTTTGGTCTTGCTGGGGTGAAGTAAAGAACCAAATTCTTATTTGGTCAATCAAAGAGAAGTTTGAACCTGACACTCCTCATCCCAGATTCTAGAGATAAGAATTTTTTTCTGAGTGAAAATGAAGTTGTTGGGTTTTTTTAATGATTCCCATTACATTAAACACTAGCCAGCTTATCAAAATGCAGAAGTAATAAAATTTTTCATAATTGAAAAGTGGTTTTTGTTTGTTCTGTAAACATAATGGTTTCAAGCACTTAATCTTCCTTGCCTTCCCTTCCCTCTACTGTCTGTGGTGTGGAGAATGGATCAGCCAGACCCAGAAGTGGAAGCAGGGAACCCTGCTGTGCAGCTGTGTAGGGGATTTATAATGACATCCTTGATGAAGATGGGAGCAGAGCAAATAGAAGATAAATTTGGAATATATTTTTCAGTAGACCTCAAAGAACCAGAAGAGCTTTGGAGGCAGAGAATGAGAAAAAGCAGTGTATTAAGGTTGACTCCTAAGGTGTTTGAGCTAGCAAGTGGATATTTGTGCCATTTACTGAGAATAGGAATTTTGGGGGAGGAAAAGACTTTTTTTCTTTTTTCTTTTACTTTTTTGGTTGAGGTAGGGGACTGGTGAAATATGCACATCACTTTTGTTTACTTTGTCTGCTTGAAGATACTGTTTGTGATGCCTGTCACATCAAAGAGGAATTTTTTATTTGGCAGTTAGCATTATGAATATAGAATTCAAAGGTGAGCTCTGGTCTGGCAATGAATTTGAGCTTCTTCAGCATAAAGGTGGTGTTCTAAGCCATGATGTTTGATGTATCTGCTCTTAAGAAATTTTATCTTCCTGTCTTGAATGAGGGCCAGTCTCAACCAAGTCCAATGGGTATTCAGGTTCCAAAAGTGGACTCATATATCTTGCAATCAAAATAACATGCATCCTACCCTCATGAATTCAAGGGAAAATATTGGGAGAAGTTAAAGGTTTAAAGACAACATGACTGGAGCTAAACTTAGAAATTGTTTAAAAGTTTGTGGAATATCCTTAGGTTTACAGAATCATAGAATTTTAGGCTTACATGGTAACTTAAACTTTTAGACTATTATCCCTTTGAAGAAGAATGACTTTTAAGAATAACTCTGTACAAAGTCCCTCGTAAGTTACTAAAATGTCAGTGCTTATACACTTCCTTTGATTGGGGAAGTGTGTTTGCCTGCATTTACTTCTGTTATTTGGATCATAAAGAATTAGCATGATCTTTTCCCATAATCTGTAGGTATTTGAAGACAGTGATGTTATCTCTTTTTTCCACCAGCATTTATATCTCTAGGGTTTTTTTTTTAGCCTTTTCTCAAGTCATGATCATTTTAGTCTCTTCATATCCTCCTCATCTCTTCTCTAAATGAGCTACCATTTTTTTGTAGATAGCCCTCAAAAAGTTTGTATGTCAAGATATCTTATAATGTTAAGATACTTCTGATGATCAACAGATGGGACATTTGGTTGAAAGAGACGTTTGGAAGTACTGCTGCTCATAGAGTACGGGATTTGTCATGCTTTTAACTCCTCTGGCCACCTGTATTTTTTCTTCTCCCCATGGAAAGGAGAAGTTCTTCACTAATCTAAAGAACTACATTTTACAAGTAGGCAGAGACGCTGATTAAAGTTAATGTTTATAAATGGAATCTTGCAGTAGGCAACTCTGCTGGGGTATACAGGCTGTCTGAGCACTGTCTGATTTTTTTTCTGTTTTGCCTTTGAATGGATCAGGGAGACATGTCTCATCCATGCATCTGTCTAGGTAACAAACTAGGTGACTATTCTTCCAGACTTTCTTAGTTTGCTCTCCTCTGTAGGCATGTCTGAATATATGGATTCCAGTATAGAGATTTAAAGTAGGAGGGAGGTTGGAGACCTGCTTTAACTTCACATCTAAGTCATACTCTTTTACTCCCCTATTTGCCACAGCCCTACAAAAAAAAAGAACATTCAGATATTCACTCAGTGATTTATAAACAGGTGTTTTGCTTCCTGTGTAGCTAATTTTCTTTTAGTATCTGTGGCATTGGTCAAAACTGCCAAAGGCAGACTGGTGAGCAGTACTCCAGTTCCCCAACAAGAATGAAACACTTTCCATCTCCCACAAGTGAACCTCATTGGTGAAGCTCCCTGCTTTACACAAATTCACATTGATTTCCTCTCTCTGTTTTCTTCATCATTTATAGCCCATAACCATAGACTTAAATGCTAAATTATTTTCTGCCTCAAATATGTTAGTAATTGTTTTATGTCCCCTAATTAAATTATAACATCCCTGAAGGTAGTACTAGTTACTATATTTGAATTTATTTTGTGTAATCCCCTAGTGGGTGAACATAGAGCTGACAATCTACTGTAAAGTCCACAAGGACTTCTTAATATTATTTTAAAAACCACCATTTGATATTAAGTTCACAATGTTAAAAATCCACCTTTTCTTCTTTTAAATGTAAATACTGTTTGCACATATAAAGTCATATTCTGGTAAATGGAAGACATCAATAAAATGCTGGGTGTGGAGAGTTTTGAAGGTGAACTGCATCAGAGTTAAGATGGGCTTAGCACATTTAATTTGAAAAATTACTCTGCTTCCAAAAATATAAAGAAAATTATTATTTTCTTGTTTTGATGCAACCACAGCCATTTCCTCCAGCTCTTGCCCCTCACCTACCCCTTGTGTTTCCTATCCCTTCACTGACCTACTCTCCTCCCCCATCTCCTGTACTTTCCGTACCTGAGTTACATGATCCGGAGACGCATGCAAAATATTTCTAGTTCACAAAATACAATCCATCAACACCTCTTTTTTTTATTGCCCAGAAATGAATCCATTTTAGCTGGGAAAGTAGATACATCAATTTAAGTGGAAGATTTTTGACAGTTTAATTCAAATTAAGTCCACTTTGTTCAATTAGAGGGGATCTGAGAGGGGATGTAAGAGTATGGTGGGGGGAGGGGGAGATAAGCATGTCCTATTAGAGGAAAACAAATGTACTTTTCCACATTAAATGTATCTGTGGAGATTTTTAGTTAAAAAAAATGACATCATAACAAGTTGATAATTTATGTTCCCTCAACAAATGGTGAATTACTCACTTCATTTTATATTGCTCTTTCTTTGCTTTTGGCTGGATCCTGACAGTCCTGAGAGATTACAGGGAGAGGGAAAGAGGCACAACTCCTTTCCAACTCTGGAGTTGGCTATTCGAGCTTCGCCATGATTCATTTAATGAAGCTTTTGCTAAAAGGGCTTGATCAATGCATAATGGCATTGACATTTTCCGGACCTACAGTGGTGGATTTGAAATGAGAAAGCCTGTACAATACAGTATTTTTGAGCTTCTAAGATTTTTGGTCTTCAGAGTTCAACTATCTTAATATGTGGTCCTCAGATAGTGTTTGTCATAACCTGACTTTTGAAGATGAATCTGACACACTAATCTCTGCAAAAAAACCCCACAAACTCTAAGTCAGCAATCAGAAATAATAATGCCTACAAAACTTTGGAAAGTAAAGTAAATGAGGCAAACAGACTGGAGTAAGGCAATTGGGAGGGGTAGGGGCTAGGTAAAAACAGAGAGCACGTGTTTCATCTAAAAGGAGAAATGAAAACAGTACCTATCTTTTGCTTATTGTTGTCATTGAGAAAGTGTACCCATAGTTTTATTGGATCTTCCAATGTTTCAAAGAGAATACGAAAAAAAGAAACAAAACAGCCAGATTTATAATGTGCAATCTTCCAACTTTTAGATGTCAGCTCAGGCCATATAAAACATGTCTGGAACTGAATTTCACTTATGCACCTCCATTGTATGCTACTGTTCTAGAGCATTATACAGAGCTAGCAAATATATACTCTGCTTGACACTGCTTCTGTCTCCTATGCTCATGGCAGATGCTGCTCATTGATCACAGAATTCTTCCCCTACAGAGTCTAGAAATGAACTTAGAATTCTTCCTAACAGGCATTGCAAGCAGCCACTACCAACCATTCATAGTGGGTATGTAAGAAGAAATCCCAGACAAGTGAGACTTAGTCATGTATTCAAAGAATTCCCTGTGTGTGACAGATTTTAAAACTTGCATAAAAAATTGGGTCAGACACTAAATTACAATAATTATACCTCATTATTTGATTGTCTTGTTCAACTTATAAATCGTGGTCAAATATTTTCTAATTTGAGTCACTAAGAGTCTTATGAGGTAGGACAGAAATCGTGTCTGTATTAAAACGAAGAAAACAAATGTTCAGAGAAGTTAAGTGAGTTGCCAAAGATCACACATTTAGTAATTAGAGGCATAAGAAATAGTAGCTCAGGTAGCTGGGTATCTTTATAATAATAATTTAAAAATCACAGAGAAAAATCCACAGGGAAAGAATTAAGCTCACAGTACAGAAACAAAAAGAAGCAATGATAGGTTCCGCTGAGGGCATGAGTTGACCCACATCCACCTTAATTACCAAATACAGCTGGGGAAACAAATGCCTGTGCTCTCTGAGTAAAACCTGCATTGTTGGAGTTGAGTGGCCATACTTTATAGTGACCCTTCTTATTCTCTCTTGGTTGTCATTAACCAGAGTTGGAGGGAGAGAAGGAGACATTCATATCAGAAAGAGAAAGATACACAGAGACACACAGATCAGAGATTCAAAGAGCTCTTCTGTTTTTAGCTGGTCATCTTACAGAGAACCCATAGGGAAGGCAGGACTTTAAGTGTTCCTTCTAACCTTTATTTCCCACCTGGGTAATTGCATTGCCTGTCTGCCACAGTGACTATCCAAGTGTTTTCTTTCAGGATTTGTAAAATAATTAACCTGATTCCTCTCCATATGTGAGAGAATCATCTGATGGAGGCATAACTGTCCCTAGTCCCTTCAACAAATAGAGATGCTCTAACCCTCATCACCATTCCTCAAATACAAGGCTGCTGTGATGATGATGATGATGATGGGGATGATAATGAATGGTTATATTTGTAATTCTTCCTACTTGTGCAGTTTTATTGAACTGTAACATGTTTCACATATTGTTTTATATTGGATTGTCACAAAAACCTTCTTAGGTAAACAGAGCAGGTAGTATGAGAGGTGGGAGGATCGATGCTTGCAGTCTTCACCAATTAAATGTCAAAATCAAATAAAAGCAATAGCAAAGGCTAACATTTGCAATGTGAGAACACAGGGAGGGGGATCTTAAGACAAATACTGGCAGACACAATAGAATTGTACACCAGTTTAACAGCTGTTAGAACCCTAAACACACACACACTCATTTCAGTTCAGTAATTCTTGGCTTTTAGAGTTAATTCTTTTAGATTAATAATCCTTATGGTTACCAGAGGTGATTAGATTAAGACAAGCCAATTACCCATGTTGACTTTTAGGGAATGTGGTACTATTTGTGCACAGGGTAAGGCATGGTAAATTTTTCAAAATGCTTTTTCCTCAACCCCAATTCTGTGACATTTCAAGAATATGTTTATGTGTGCGGTGAGATGTTTCAGCTGTGATGAGTGCTGAATATTCACCATATCCAGAAAAATGAAATTTGTTTGGCCCTGTTCTCTGATTACTATTCACACAAATAATTTTGTTGATATGACAGTATTCTTAATTACTTTCAGCAATCCCATTCTTTCCCAAGATATCTACTCAGGCATTATGGTATTACTTATGCCAACTTCCAAATCCCATTTTATTGAAAGCCTTTCTACTTAATACTTTGAACTTAAATCCAATATTCCTTTAATAAACTTTATGTAGACTGCTTGTCATATTGTTCCACATCACAAATATTTTAATGATTTTTTAATTTAAAGAATTACATAACTTTTTATCCTAAAGTTAACATCATTCTGTTAGTAACTTAGGGTCATCGAACCCTTTAAAATTCATTCATCTGTCTATTTATCCATCCTACCAGCTATGCATCCATCCATCTTTTCAATCATGCTATCAGTCAAAAATATTTCTTGAGTGCTAACTATAAGCCAGAACCTGGTGAACAAGACACAGTCCCTACCTGGGGGTGATTATTGTCGGGTATATAGGTCTCAACCGAAGTTGTTCATGAGGATTTTCAAAAATATGGACACCTGGGTCTCATCCCAGAAATTTTGATTCAGGTTTTGACACTTGCCATAATAAAATCCTAAAAAAGAATACTATTACAGATGCTGCCTGGAAGGAGGGTAAAGTCCACTTGAATCTGGGGGCATGGGCAGTGCCCAGCCCTGGAGAAGCAGAGCAAAGAGTCTGATACTTCATTTTTGGAGCGGTACACTTGGCAAAAAGAGCAGAGTATGAATCTCTGCCTCTTTTCCTGTCTTCTCCACTTTCATCCTCCAAGTTTCTCATGCCAGAATTTTGCACTTCATTCATGACATGCAGTGCTACCTCCCTCAATTCCCAGTCCTGTCACTTCCAGTCAGTTTCTAAGAACTTTCACCTGCATCTCCAAATATCTTTTGATGTTTTGAGAGTTGTGAGACTTTTTCCCCCATCTCTCCTGCCACTTGTCTAATCCATGATCTCTTTTATTGGAGTGTAATTGCTTTACAATGGTGTGTTAGTTTCTGCTTTATAACAAAGTGAATCAGCTGTACATATACATATATCTTCTCCCTCTTGGGTCTCTCTCCCACCCTCCCTATCCCACCCCCTCTAGGTGGTCACAAAGCACTGAGCTGATCTCCCTGTGCTATGCGGCTGCTTCCCACTAGCTATCTATTTTACAATTGGTAGTATATGTAAGTCCACACCGCTCTCTCACTTCATCCCAGCATACCCTTCCCTCTCCCCGTGTCCTCAAGGCCATTCTCTACATCTGCGTCTTTATTCCTGTCCTGCCCCTAGGTTCTTCAGAACCATTTTTTTTTTTTTTTTAGTTTCCATATATATGTGTTAGCATATGGTATTTATTTTTCTCTTTCTGACTCACTTCATTCTGTATGACAGATTGATCCACCTAACTACAAATAATTCAATTTTGTTTCTTTTTATGGCTGAGTAATATTCCATTGTATATATGTGCCACATCTTCTTTATCTGTTCATCTGTCGATGGACACTTAGGTTGCTTCCATATCCTGGCTATTGTTAATAGAGCTGCGATGAACATGACTCTTTTTGAATTATGGTTTTCTCAGGGTATATGCCTAGTAGTGGGATTGCTGGGTCATATGGTAGTTCTATTTTTAGTTTTTTAACAAACCTCCATACTGTTCTCCATAGTGGCTGGATCAGTTTACATTCCCACCAACAGTGCAAGAGGGTTCCCTTTTCTCCACACCCTCTCCAGCATTTATTGTTCATAGATTTTTGGGTGATGGCCATTCTGACTGGCGTGAGGTGGTAGTACAACCTCATTGTAGTTTTGATTTGCATTTCTCTAATGATGAGTGATGTTGAGCATCCTTTCATGTGTTTGTTGGCAATCTGTATATCTTCTTTGGAGAAATGTCTATTTAGGTCTTCTGCCCATTTTTGGATTGGGTTGTTTGTTCTTTTGATCTTGAGCTGTGTAAACTGCTTGTAAATTTTGGAGATTAATCCTTTGTCAGTTGCTTCTTTTAAGTTTCATTAGGTCCCATTTGTTTATTTTGTTTTTTATTTCCATTTCTCTAGGAGGTGGGTCAAAAAGGATCTTGCTGTGATTTATGTCATAGATTGTTGTGCCTATGTTTTCCTCTAATAGTTTTATAGTGTCTGGCCTTACATTTAGGTCTCTAATCCATTTGGAGTTTATTTTTGTGTATGGTGTTAGGGAGTGTTCTAATTTCATTCTTTTACATGTAGCTGTACAGTTTTCCCAGCACCACTTACTGAAGAGGCTGTCTTTCTCCATTGTATTTTTTTTTTTTTTTTTTTTGGCATTACGCGGGCCTCTCACTGTCGTGGCCTCTCCCGTTGCGGAGCACAGGCTCCGGACACACAGCGGCCATGGCTCACGGGCCCAGCCGCTCCGCAGCATGTGAGATCTTCCTGGAGCAGGGCACGAACCCGTGTCCCCTGCATTGGCAGATGGACTCTCAACCACTGCGCCACCAGGGATGCCCTCCATTGTATATTCTTGCCTCCTTTATCAAAAATAAGGTGGCCATAGGTGCATGGGTTTATCTCTGGGCTTTCTATCCTGTTCCATTGATCTGTATTTCTGTTTTTGTGCCAGTACCATACTGTCTTGATTACTGTAGCTTTGTAGTACAGTATGAAGTCTGGGAGCCTTATTTCTCCAGCTCCGTTTTTCTTTCTCAAGATTGCTTTGGCTATTCGGGGTGTTCTGTGTTTCCATACAAATTGTGAAATTTTTTGTTGTAGTTCTGTGAAAAATGCCATGGTAGTTTGATAGGGATTGCATTGAATCTGTAGATTGCTTTGGGTAGTATACTCATTTTCACAATGTTGATTCTTCCAATCCAAGAACATGGTATATATCTCTCCATCTGTTTGTATCATCTTTAATTTCTTTCATCAGTGTCTTATAGTTTTCTCCATATAGGTCTTTTGTTTCCTTAGGCAGCTTTATTCCTGGTATTTTATTCTTTTTGTTGCAGTGGTAAATTCAAGTGTTTCCTTAATTTCTCTTTCAGATTTTTCATCATTAGTGTATAGGAATGAAAGAGATTTCTGTGCATTAATTTTGTATCCTGCTACTTTACCAAATTCATTGCTTAGCTCTAGTAGTTTTCTGGTAGCATCCTTAGGATTCTGTATGTATAGTATCATGTCGTCTGCAAACAGTGACAGCTTTACTTCTTCTTTTCTGATTTGGATTCCTTTTATTTCTTTTTCTTCTCTCATTGCTGTGGCTAAAACTTCCAAAACTATGTTGAAGAGTAGTGGTGAGAGTGGACAATCTTGCCTTGTTCCTGGTCTTGGAGGAAATGGTTTCAGTTTTTCACCATTGGGAACGATGTTGGCTGTGGGTTTGTCATATATGGCCTTTATTATGATGAAGTAAGTTCCCTCTATGCCTACTTTCTGGAGGGTTTTTATCATAAATGGGTGTTGAATTTTGTCAAAAGCTTTCTCTGCATCTATTGAGATGATCATATGTTTTTTCTCCTTCAATTTGTCAATATGGTATATCACATTGATTGATTTGCATATATTGAAGAATCCTTGCATTCCTGGGATAAACCCCACTTGATCATGGTGTATGATCCTTTTAATGTGCTGTTGGATTCTGTTTGCTAGTATTTTGTTGAGGATTTTTGCATCTATGTTCATCAGTGATATTGGACTGTAGTTTTCTTTCTTTGTGACATCTTCATCTGGTTTTGGTATCAGGGTGATGGTGGCCTCCCAGAATGTGTTTGGTAGTATTCCTCCCTCTGCTATACTTTGGATGAGTCTGAGAAGGATAGGTGTTAGCTCTTCTCTAAATATTTGATAGAATTCGCCTATGAAACCATCTGAGCCTGGGCTTTTGTTTGTTGGAAGATTTTTAATCACTGTCTCAATTTCAGTGCTTGTGATTGGTCTGTTTATATTTTCTGTTTTCTCCTGGTTCAGTCTCGGAAGGTTGTGCTTTTCTAAGAATTTGTCTATTTCCTCCAGGTTGTCCATTTTATTGGCATATAGTTGCTTGTAGTAATCTGTCACAATCCTTTATATTTCTGCAGTGTCAGTTGTTACTTCTCCGTTTTCATTTCTAGTTCTATTGATTTGAGTCTTGTCCCTTTTTTTCTTGATGAGTCTGGCTAATGGTTTATCAATTTTATCTTCTCAAAGAACCAGCTTTTAGTTTTATTGATCTTTGCTATTGTTTCCTTCATTTATTTTTGATCTGATCTTTATGATTTCTTTCCTTATGCCAACTTTGGGGTTTTTTTGTTCTTCTTTCTCTAATTGCTTTAGGGTTAAGGTTAGGTTGTTTATTTGAGATGTTTCTTGTTTCTTGAGGTAGGATTGCATGGCTATAAACTTCCATCTTAGAACTGCTTTTGCTGCATCGGGTTGTCATGTTTTCATTGCCATTTGTTTTAGGTATTTTTTGATTTCCTCTTTGATTTCTTCTGTGATCTCTTGGTTATTTAGTAGTGTATTGTTTAGCCTCCATGTGTTTGTATTTTTTATGGATTTTTTCCTGTAATTAAAATCTAGTTTCATAGCATTGTGGTCAGAAAAGATACTTGATACGATTTCAGTTTTCTTAAATTTACCAAGGCTTAATTTGTGACCGAAGATATGATCTATCCTGGAGAATGTTCCGTGAGCACTTGAGAAGAAAGTGTATTCTACTGGTTTGGGGTGGAATGTCCTATAAATATCAATTAAGTCCATCTTTTTTAATGTATCATTTAATGCTTGTGTTTCCTTATCATTTTCATTTTGGATGTCCTGTCCATTGGTGAAAGTGGGGTGTTAAAGTCCCCTGCTATGACTGTTTTACTGTCAATTTCCCCTTTTATTCCTGTTAGCATTTGCCTTATGTATTGAGGTGCTCCTATATTGGGTGCATAAATATTTACAATTTTTATATCTTCTTCTTGGATTGAGCCCTTGATCATTATGTAGTGTCCTTCTTTGTCTCTTGTGATAGTCTTTATTTTAAAGTCTATTTTGTCTGATATGAGATATGCTACTCCAGCTTTCTTTTGGTTTCCATTTGCATGGAATATCTTTTTCGATCCCCTCACTTTCAGTTTGTATGTGTCCCTAAGTCTGAAGTGGTTCTCTTGTAGAAAGCATATATACAGGTGGTGTTTTTGTATCCATTCAGCCAGTCTGTGTCTTTCGGTTGGAGCATTTAATCCATTTACATTTAAGGTAATTATCGAAATGTATGTTCCTATTACTGTTTTCTTAATTGTTTTGGGTTTGTTATTGCAGGTCTTTTCCTTCTCTTGTGTTTCCTGCCTAGAGAATTTCCTTTAGCATTTGTTGTAAAGCTGGTGTGGTGGTGCTGAATTCTCCTAACCTTTGCTTGTTTGTAAAGGTTTTAATTTCTCCATCTAATCTGAATGAGATCCACGCTGGGTAGAGTAATCTTGGTTGTAGGTTTTTCCCCTTTCATCACTTTACATATGTCTTGCCACTCCCTTCTCGCCTGCAGAGTTTCTGCTGAGAGATCAACTGTTAACCTTATGGGGATTTCCTTGTACGTTATTTGTTGATTTTCCATTGCTGCTTTTAATATTTTTTCTTTGTATTTAATTTTTGGTAGTTTTATTAATATGTGTCTTGGTGTGTTTCTCCTTGGATTTATCCTGTGTCGGACTCTCTGTGCTTCCTGGACTTGATTGTCTATTTCCTTTCCAATAATTAGGGAAGTTTTCAACTATAATCTCTTCAAATATTTTCTCAGTCCCTTACTTTTTCTCTTCTTCTTCTGGGACCCCTATAATTCGAATGTTGGTGCATTTAGTGTTGTCCCAGAGATCTCTGAGACTGTCCTCAATTCTTTTCATTCTTTTTTCTCTATTCTGCTCTGCGGTAGTTATTTCCACTATTTTATCTTCCAGGTTACTTACCCATTCTTCTGCCTCAGTTATTCTGCTATTGATTTCTTCTAGAGAATTTTTAATTTTATGTATTGTGTTGTTCATCATTGTTTGTTTGCTCTTTAGTTCCTCTAGTTCCTTGTTAAATGTCCCTTGTATTTTCTCCGTTCTATTTCCAAGATTTAGGATCATCTTTACTATCATTCCTCTGAATTCTTTTTCAGGTAGACTGCATATTTCCTCTTCATTTGTTTGGTCTGGTGGGTTTTTACCTTGCTCCTTCATCTGCTGTGTATTTCTCTGTCTTCTCATTTTGCTTAACTTATTTTGTTTGGGGTCTCCTTTTCGCAGGCTGCAGGTTCATAGTTCCCATTGTTTTTGGTGTCTACCCTCAGTGGGTAAGGTTGATTCAGGGGGTTGTGTAGGCTTCCTGGTGGAGGGGACTCGTGCCTGTGTTCTGGTGGATGAGCCTCTGTCTTGTCTTTCTGGTGGGCAGGACCACATTTGGTGGTGTGTTTTGGTTTGTTTGTGACCTTATTATGATTTTAGGCAGCCTCTCTGCTAATGGGTGAGGTTGTGTTTCTGTCTTGCTCATTGTTTGCCATAGGGTGTCCGGCACTGTAGCTTGCTGGTTGTTGAGTGGAGCTGGGTCTTAGCGTTGAGATGGAGATCTCTGGGAGAGCTTTCGCCATTTGATATTACATGGAGCTGGGAGGTCTCTTGTGGACCAGTGTCCTGAACTCAGCTCCCCCACCTCAGAGGCACAGGACTGACACTTAGCTGGAGCACCAAGACCCTGTCAGCCACATGGCCAAGTTTGTGGGGAATTTCTTGCCTTTTGGAAAGTCTGAGGTCTTCTGCCAGCGTTCAGTAGGTGTTCTGTAGGAGTTGTTCGACATGTAGATGTATTTCTTATGTATTTGTGGGGAGGAAGGTGATCTCCACGTGTTACTCCTCCACCATCTTTAAGGTCTCCCCCTAACTGGTTTATTTTTCTCTAATCTTGAACTTTTAAACATGTAAGTTTGATCACATCACATCCCTACTTCAAACCTTATAATAACTTGCTACTGTTTACACAAACAAATCTTTAAATTTTATTAAAATATATGGGGTATTACATGAGGTCCTGGACCAACTGTCTTATCTTGAGTCTCCCTCAGTGTGCTTCAAACTTTCCATCAGTGTTAAGAGAGAGGCATTTTTAACCTTCTCTCCTCGTGGTCCACAGTCATCTATCCATGGTGGTAGATTGTCCAAATTCTTCACTGCTGCCCACATCCATGTTATTTTCTATGTAAATCTGCAATGCCCTTCCATTGTGTGTGAGGTGTACTTCCCTGCTTTCTATGTAACTTCCTTCAGCCAATAGAATGGAGTGAAAATGATAGGGCTGTCCTGAGGCTCAGCCTCAAGGTGACTTGTGTATTCCTCCTTGTGCTTAAGTGCACACCGTGAGAAGAACATGCCCAGGCTGACCTGCTGTTCCCAGGAGGAGAATGAAGGTACAGGGGACAGAATCCCCTTTTCTTTCTGGCGGGCAGGACCGCGTCCGGTGGTGTTTTTTGGGGTGTCTGTGACCTTGTTATGATTTTAGGCAGCCTCTCTCTGCTAATGGGTGAGGTTGTGTTCCTGTCTTGCTAGTTGTTTGGCATAGGGTGTCTAGCACTGTAGCTTGCTGTTTTTTGAGTGGAGTGAAGTCTTAGCATTGAGATGGAGATCTCTGGGAGAGCTTTCACCATTCTAGGTCAGTACACCCCTATACAGCCCTCAGACTCAAGAGATAAATAATAGGCTTACTGATGTATGCTTTTTGTTTGTTCCATAGCATTGACATGTCTGTGACTGATTTATCCACCTTGCAGAGTAGGATTTGCTAATTCCTACCATGCCCCATAACCTCAGGGTTATGGTGAAAAAGCATAAGCGTGTTCTGCAGCTCTGGATATATGACTTGAAAGTTACTTGATCTAGGATAGTGACTTTATCTCAGAGACTCAGTTTCCTTAATTGAATGAGGATTTAAAAAATCCTCTCTCTCTCCTTCAAGTGAGAATAATGTAAGGATATGAAAAAGGGCTTTACAAAGTATGAAGCACCTGCGCTCTGTGGGTTGAAAGACTTTCTCCCACCTCCACCTTACAGGACCGTAGTCACCACCAAACCTTCTGGTCGTTTGCTCCATTTCTAAAGAGTGACAACCTGTCTGGGCCTGGAGTATTTCTTTACAAGTGGGATTTATGGCCTTCTAAACTTTGAATCACTGTGTGTAATAAAGAGTCTTGCAGGCCTGAGTGGTATCCAATCTCATAATTGCTGGAGTAACTCAGTCATTTTCAAATGTGCAGTTTCAGCAGCTAGAGAACTTGTGAATTGTGCAGGCTTTACCCAGTGTGGCATCACCACCATCAGGCTGGGCCCTCAGGCAAGCCCTCTCAAGTTCCTAAGTGCTACAGAAATCTGGAGCAGATAAGCTAATAAATGGAGTCTTTACCTTTTCTCATTTTGCTTTGCTAAATTAATTTTTCTAGGTACATAGAAGGGAGGAGGGGCTAATCCCAGCTCTGTGAAGCTATGGTTTAAAAGGGAGTTAGTACACCTACTTAGTTTTCCAAATTAAACCTTGTTGTGTATGTGTTTGTATTTGTGTATGTGTGTGTACATGAAAGGGAGATGGATGTTTGGGTGAGGATGGGGAGAATAAAAGAAGTAAAACGAAGAAGAAATCTGCTTTCATTTTTTTTCTTTTTGTTAATATCAGGAATTGTAGTCTGGGAAATAACTCGAAAGTACTTTAAATTTATCGCATGTTCCCTGGTTACTCACACTTCTTAGAGAGAATGAACAAGTTATTCCCTTTATCTTTCAAATCTTTGTTTTATTTTTTCTCCTGTCTCCCTCCCTTTCTCTGCTACACACACACACATACCACACAACTTTTTTGATTACTCATCCTTCAAGTCTTAATTTGGACAGTGGTACTTGGTGGTTAAGATCTTGGTCACACAATATCTTCATATGCAAAATAAGGTAATAATAATAGAATCTACTTCATAAATTATGAGAATGAAATGACTCAACATATAAATATAATAAGTGGTTGGCACATCGAACTACCTAAGTGTTCACAGTTGTTATTAGACATCCTTTCCCTGGAAATTTTCCCGATCTCTGGTATGGTCCTTAGTAGGGACAACTTTCATTATTCCATAACCCTCGTTTTCTTATTTCCTGTTAGATTGAAACCAGTAGGGGAGGAGGAACATAAAGCATGCTAATGTTTCACACCAAAAACTTAGCATAGTGCTTGCCACGTAATAGGCACAAACCATTTTGTGAATGGGTGAATATGTAAGCAGGATCATAAGACTGGGAGGGATCATGAAGGTCATCTCCTCCAGCCTTCTTCATTTCTTTACATTGTCCCTTCATACCTTATCTTACAGCTTGAAAACCTCTAGGGACCTTAATGCCTACCACATGTATTCCTGAACAGCTCTAATTCCTCGAAGAGTTTTCTTCCTATTGAAGTCACATTTTTGTACTTTTTGATTAGGTCTGCTACTTCAGCTACACGTTATCTTCAACAGGACATTTCCTCAAAGTTCTGATAGTAGATACTGTGTTTTACAAATATCTTTGGCAGATTAGCCACCCAAAATTTCTTCCATCACATCTCATTCTACATGACTTCAACTAAAGAATATCACATATTTTCTCCATGGGCATCTCATTATGGATTTCAGTAGCGAACACAGCAGTACAACAAACACTTCCCAAAGTATGTTCTAGGGAATTTTATCTCCACAGATGTTAGACGATATGGCAAAAAAATTGAAAAGTTACAGTAAGTTTGGGAAATGCTGTGGTAAACGTTAAATTGTATGATTTCTGTAAGGTTTCTTAGCATCTTTAATATTCGAATGTGCTTTGTGAATCTCCAAAGCCTCTTGCAATATGCAGCCTGTCTCAAAATTATTTGACCAAAGAAATGATTTGTTTTCCTAGGGCATCTTACATGACTACTATTCCATGGAAATCACATTTAGGGATGCTGAACCAATATTGGTGTAAACTCTCGATTAGATATTCTAGTGTCTTATTTTTAAAAATTTATTCAGTTGTTTTTTTTAAATAACATACGGTTTTAGATTAACAGAATTGTCAAAATAGTACAGAGAACTCTTGTATACGATATACCTAGATTCTCCTTTTAATATATTGTACGGCTATAGTGCATTTGTCACAATTAACACACCAATATTGCTATATTATTATTAAAGTCTGTTGTTTATTCAGATTTCCTTAGTTTTTCCTTTCTGTTTTCTTTTTGTTTCAGGATTCCATCCCAGGACATCACATTATAGTAGTCCTACCTCCCTACGTTCCTTGTTGTGACAGTGTCTTTAGATTTTCCTTGTTTTTGATGAACTGGACAGTTTTTGTAGAGTACTGGCCAACTGTGTTGTAGAAAGTGTCTCAACTGGGATTTATCTGATGCTTTTTCTCATGATTAGACTGAGGCAATGTTCATATCAAGGGTACGTGTTATCAATATGTCGTATCACTTGGATCCCTTGGCTTGAGGTAATGTTTGTAAGGTTTCACCACTGTAAAGTAGCTCTTTTTTCTTTCCTTTACATACTTAAAGCATAAGGAGTTATGCCCCACTACATTAAAGGCAGCTTATTACATAAACTATTTGTAATTCTTCTGTATGGGATTTTGATTGTCCCCCATGTATTTATTCATTCAGTTATTTATATCAGTATGGTCTCATATATATTTGTTTTATACTTTAAATTATAACCCAACACTATTTTATTTTAATCAAATATTACAGCTTTGGTTATTGGCAGCTGTTTCAGTTGGGTCTGTACCCCTTTGATAGAACCCCATAATTGTATATGGGGAGATGTGGGTTGTGGTATGGGGTGGGCTATGGGTGTGTGGTGTGTTTTAGCGCTTTCTTATTTTCTAGCACCTCAGAATGCTACAGGCTCATTTTGTATATTTCCTGCCCTACTAGGTGTACTCCTTGCTACTGAGGTACTTCTGGCTCATCTGTATTCCCTGTCCTTGTCTTAGAATCAGTCATTTCTCTAAAGAGTATCAGAAACAAAGGTCTAAGTGACATGGAAATATATGTGTATGTATACTAATCTATGCAGACACATATTTTTATAAATATGTCTAAAAGTAATTCATATCAATAATAGTAAGCTAAATATGAGTTCATACTGCTATCTAAAATTCTAATCCCTTACTACACATACCATTCCAGACTTCCCTTCTTGCTTATCTGTAATCTTCTACCCGAATAATGGATAACCATTTGTTATCCATAAACATAAATAGGGGGTTCTGAAAGGTGACTTGAGGCATACTTTGGAGGCCCCTTTCTCTATAGAATCTTAATTACTCATCTGCATTCCTCATACCATCTCCTCCAGTTCTGGTCTGAAGTGTTCTCCATGATTACTCTTCTGACCCAATTTATTTTGGAATCAAATACCTCCAAATGGATATGGAGCATCTTGTGAAGGAGAACTCTTGCTTATTGAATGCATACTCAGTGACAACACTTTATTAGGAAGTTTGCTTTAATTAACGTAAGTAATATTCAAGCGTCTGTGAGAAATGAAACTTTACTCATTTACAAATGAGGAATTATAGGTTCAAAAACATTAGGTAACTTAAACCAATGCAGCTACAGAGTAGCAGGGCAGAGATACAATGCAGACAGTCTCATTCCAATGTAACTTTACATAGATCAGCCATTGGATGAAAATGCCTGCCAGATTCTATTTAGACCGAAAGGTTGTGTGACTCTTTCACTGTATTGTCATATTAGATCTCTCCAGAAGATTTTTTCAGCATACAAATTGTTTTATTCACAGCTTATATCCCCAGTACCAACTGTGTGACCTACAATATAGTGGAAACTCAGTAGATCTTTATTGAATACATGAGTCCTACTATCAAGCTCATATAATTACAGTTGACCCATGAACAACATGGGTTTGAACTGCTAGCATTCACTACTCATACATGGATTTTTTTCAGTAGTAAATACTACAGTAATATTTGATTTGTGGTTGGTTGAATTCATGTTTATGGAGGGCTTACTATAATGTATACTCAGATTTTCAACTGCATGAAGGGTCAGTGTCCTTAAACCCCGATGTGGTTCAAGAGTCAACAGTATTTAGATTTTACCCGTAAAACTTGCTTTGTGCTAGACGTCTTGGCCTTCTTGATGTCCTTCAAACAGATAAAGCTTACAACTTCTTCAGAACCATTGCATCATTTTTTGTCATGGTTGATTAGAATGTGCTTCCCCAGCCTTCTCATTACTTGCTTACATCATTCAGGTTTCTACACAAAACCACTACCTCAGTTTGTGTGTGTGTGTGTGTGTGTGTGTGTGTGTGTGCGCGCGTGTGTGTTTGGCTGTGCTATCTACATAGCACCCCTTTTATCATTTTGCATTCCTTTACTCTAACTTTTGTAGCAATTATCACTGTTTCTTAATGGACTGAATTGTATGCAAATTCAATTCATATGTTGATGCTCTAACTCCCCAATATGACTATAATTGTAGATAGGACCTTTAAGGAGGCAATTAGGGTTAAATGAAGTCATAAAAGTGGGACCCTTATCCGTTATGACTGGTATCCTTATAATAAGAGGAAGAGGCACCAGAGATACTTCTCTTCATGCCCAGAGAAAAGGCCAAGTGAAGACAAAGCTAGGAGGTACCATCTGCAAGCCAAGAAGAGAGGTCTCATCAGAAACGCTGCTGGCACCTTGATCTTGGACTTGCAGCCTCCAGAACTGTGAAATTTTCTATGGTTTAAGCTATCCAGTCTGTGGTATTTTGTTACGGTAGCCCTAGCCAACTCAGACACTAACATTATATTCTACATTTGTGTGTTTTTCCATGTCTTCTAGAACATAAGCTTTTTGAGAATAAGGAAGTATCTCTTGTGTCATTACTGTATCCCCAAAATGTATAATAGTGACCAGAACAAAGTAAATGGTCAATAAACTTTCCTTGAAGGTATAGATAAATGAATGTTAATTGAAATTATTTGTCTTGGTCAGTCAATGGAGATATTAATTGTGGCTAATTTCAGATAACCATAGATACATAGTTTTCAAGTTTTTTAGATGTCTTCTGGTCCAGATTCCTTCCCCAAAGAAGATCGTTCTTTGCTTGAATATGTCCAGTAAAGAGAGGCATACTTATGAAACAGGGACATTTCATGCCTAAAAATGCTCATTCTTAGGAAGGAAATTCATTTAGTGATTTCAATTATCATCTCATGGTAGTAATACCACTCATTGACTTTTGGTCCAAAAAAAGATTAGGATTAATATTGAATCCAGGACCCATAGTAACCTGTTCCCAGAAATTTCTCACATCCTGTGAAATTGGACTTCATTTTAGTCATGAATGTCCTCTTAATGTCTCACTTCATCAATAAACTAATCTCCTTTCTATATTTTTAATCTACTATGGCCATAGCCTATGGACATGTAATATTCTCCTTCATAAAAGTAAATGAATAAACAGATAATCCTCCTTCACCCTGTATTCCCCTCCAGCAACCATTTATAATTATTTCCTTTGAAGACTATCACCATCCCCCAAAATACATTTTCTTTATTCTCTTTGCTGCTTCATGTTTTCATCCCCTCTCCTTCCTCCAAATCCAGACTCAACTAAAATTTATCTTGCTAAATTTATCAGTATTTTCTAATTTCAAATCCACTGAATAATTTTCTTGACTCTTCAGGGATCATTGACACTGTCACAGTTCCTTACCTTTGTCCTTTTTTTTAAATTTATTTTTGGCTGCACTGTGTCTTCATTGCTGTGTGCAGGCTTTCTCTAGTTGTGGCGAGTGGGGGTTACTTTTCATTGCGGTGCGCAGGCCTCTCACTTGGGTGGCTTCTCTTGTTGCGGAGCACGGGCTCTAGGTGTGTGGGCTCAGTAGTTGTGGCATGTGAGCTTTAGAGTGCAGGCTCAGTAGTTGTGGCACACAGACTTAGTTGCTCTGTGGAATGTGGGATCTTCCCGGATCAGGGCTTGAACCCGTGTCCCCTGCTTTGGCAGGCGGATTCTTAAGCACTGTGCCACCAGGAAAGCCCCACCTTACCTTTGTCTTAATGCTACCCTCATCTTGTGCTCTGTTGGCCTGTCTGACCACTACACTTATCAAATGCCTCTATTGACTCCTCAACATTTTTTTTCCCATTAAGTAATGATGTCATCCTTGAATTTTTCCATCTCTCTCATTTGCTCAGTCTACATGTCCTTGGGCAATTTCATCTACTCTTTAGGTCTTATTGGCTATAAATCTGATCACTTCTGAATCTATGCTTCTTATCAAGATCACCTTGTTGAGCTCTGTATCAACATAAACAAGATCTACACAGATATCATTATGGGGGGAGGTGTATCATGGAAATGATATAGCTAATATCTCTAGAATGTGACTCATTATCCTCCCTTTTCCCCCTCCTTATATTTTTCTCATCCTCACTCTCTGGTCTGCTAACTCTTATGTTCCCATGTACTTCTAGCTCTGGCATTGGTATTATCAGGCATTGGGGTCAGAGACTGAAATTTATCCAGGGCACCTAAATCTTCTTTCACCACGTGCTTTAGATGCAGCTGTTAAGTATGTTTGCTTCACCATGAGGACTTAGATTTCCCTGCAGCTCATCTTCTCCCTCAGTGAATGGTAAAACTTTATTTGGTTTCCAATCCCCTGTGTGATTTTAGTCACAGGTATCAGAACACTGAGGCAGGTATCAGAACATGTTGCCAGAACTCTGGGACAACTCTCAGGCTTAAAAGCTAGTGGCAAATCAAGCTGTTGAGTGTCAGACAGTCAAAGGAAACCTGGCCAGCCAGTAAATTTCCAAGGAGAAACCACATCAACAAGTTATCCATGAAACCCCAGAGAGAGAGAAGAGCTAAACTTTCTCTGGATAAATATTTGATAAAAATAATTTTAAATGTGTTTTAAAATTTAGCATGAAAAATAAAAATCTATCTTTTCAACCACAAGGAGTCATTTTAGTTGGCTTGACAGCACTGACTGAATCATTTGAGCTAAAGGGATGAAGTGGGAGAAGTAGTTTTGCTTAATATAGTCCTTTCTCCCCTTAACCCCCCACCTCTGAGAGCATATCAATCAGCCTCAGTTGACTGTCTCATTCCTCTCTTAAACAATACCTGTACCAAATGTGAGATGGTGCATGTGTTTAATTCCTAGAAAAGATGGCTCCACATATGGAGTTCATGGGAGAAAGAATGCAATTACAAAAGTGTAGTCAAGGGAGGCTAAGGTGGGTGTGAGGATGCTGGAGTTTTATTTCATTTGTTTTAACTGATTTCTTAGACGTCTTAGAACATCAGTTCTCAGCTAACAGATGTAGAATAGGCCTTACAGAAAACTTCATCTAAACCCCTGATTTTACAAATGAGAAACTGAGGCACAGAGTGATAATAGTGCCACCATAAGGGACTCAGATCTGATTCTTATTCCAGCAAAGGATGCACTAAACCATGTCATTTGGGTGAAATAATAGCATTCTACTTAGGATCTATTTTCTCAGCATATAATCTTTGCCCAATTCCTTGCCATTTGGCCTCTCCTTTATTGAAAATGCTCTCCTGTGTTAATAACAAATTCACAAAAGTCATTCATACTTTTTGGACATCCTGAACAATTTACACAGTAGACACAGTTTTCATGATAGTTTCTTCTTTGACAATCAACTACCTTAGATCTTTTTTTTCTTTTTTTAACTACTCTGGAACTGGCTGTACTTAAAATTCCTGTCTTCCGTATTCAGTAGGTAGCCAGTAAATGTTTTAACACCTGGTTCTCTGGGGTGGCGAGGGGAAGGGGAACTGACTTACAGTGTTTGCTGATGTCTGTGGTTTAAATACTTCCAATATGGTCTAGTTCAAGCTACCAATGTGATAAGTCAGTGAATACAGAGTTAGGAAGGAATATACAAAATCCATTCAGGCAAGCCTGGGCAAGCCAGATCCAACACATAATTGAAATCACCCTCTAGATTCAGTCCCTAGATTTCTTATTTTTTCCCTCTCTGCCAATTCATCCGTACTTATTATTTACATACTTATTAATGTTATTGAAATGACTGCCACATATTTTATTACAGTTCAGAATTTCTCTTTAGTTTCCATCCAGCATTTCTACCCACTCTCTGCTGTAACCTTAAGTTATAGTTGCATGACAATATTTGCATGATAATGACTCAAATCATTATCTTCCCCAACAATCCTGTCCCTTCTAATTTGCCATTTTCTGCATCACAAACTTTCTGATCAGCCAAGTTCAAGATACCACTTTCTCCACTCTTCTTATTTACCCTTGCCTCACATCTAACCAGTAACTGAGCCCTGTTAAATTTACATACACATTAACTGTTGCATTTAAACTCTCATTTCCTGGATTTACAATCCCCAGATTATTTTCATCACTGAAATGGAATCTGAAGTATTCTCCTGCCTCAAATATCTCCTTATAGAAATGTGCCATTCATATTTATTATGAGTAAATTTTTTCCAAAGGTAAGAACTTTCCATTTTCCACCACTAAATTACCTCCCATGGAGAGAATCCCCTCAAATATTGTATGAAAGGCTCACTTCTGTAGGTGAGAATTCTGACATATTATGGCTAGGTTCTCTGCTCAGGGTATCACAAGGCTAAACTCAAAGTGTCACTCAAACTGAGTGATATTCTGGAAACTCTGGGGAAAAGCAAAACAAAAAAAAACCCACTTCCCTGCTCATTCTTGTTGTTGACAGAATTCAGTTCTCTGGTTACAGGACTCAGATCTGTACTTGCTGGCTGTCAATCAAGTGTTGCTCTCAGCTTTAGATGCTGCCTGCATTCCTTGCCACCTGACCACTTCCATCTTTAAGCCAACAATAGTGCATCAAATCATTCTCATGCCTCAAAATCACTGACTTCTGCCACCAGTCAGAGTAAACTCTTTTCTTTTAAAGGAATCATATGATTAAATCAGGCCCATATGGATAACCTCGCTGTCTTAAAGTCAACTAATTTGGGGACCTTAATTACATCTGTAGAATCTCTTCACTGTAGTACGTAGGTTAGCATTCATTGAATAACTAGGAGAAGGTGCATGTATACTTTAGACCAGGAATCTTGGAGGGCTTAGATTTCTGCCCAGCATAGCAGGTGCTTTTTTCTTTCTTTTTCTTTTTTTTTTTTTTTGACTTCCTTTAGGTCAGAACTTTAATATTGCCCCATATGGAGGCTTTTTCTTCACAACCCTAACATCCTACTCTCTTTGCAGTACTATTTATCTCACGTTCTTGCTTGTTTTCTTCACAATAATTATCAAAATCCTTAGTCATTTTATTTGTTTGCTTTTGTCTTATTTTTCTCTCTCACAAGATGCAAGCTCTATGAAGGCAAAGTAATTTTTTTTGTCACAATTAGTCATTAGCATCTTATGCTGTAAACCCTTAATAAATGTTTGTTAATCAAATTATTAAATGCAGTAATAAGAATTTAATTTATAATAAATTCATTTATTAAATCATTAAATGCTTGATGATGACGTATGAGAAAAGTGTTTGAAGGACATTCCCACTCTTCATAGATAGTTTTCCCATATCTTCATTTGAAATTGGCCTTAGCAGGGTAGGAGTTAACTACCTTTTCCTATTTTTTTCCACGTTTTCATTATGGTAATTTTCAAACTTACACAAAAGTATAGATAGTATAATGAACATTAATATACCCTTAATTCATCTTCAGTAATCATCAGTATTTTGCCATCTTGAGTCATCTAAATTTTCTACTTTTCTCTAGACTATTATAAATCGAATCCTGAACATTGTCACTTCTTTTGTAAGTACTTTGGTTTATTTTTCTAAATAACAATGAGGACTTTTTAAATATCTTCACATATTACTTAACATCCAGTGCATAGTCAAATGTCCTAATTGTTGATATTTTTGACTCAGGATATAAATAAGATCTACATACTGCATTTATTATACTTTTAAACTCTCTTACCCTATAATTGAGGCTATCATTTTTAAAATGTCATTTATTTGTCCCATATAAAATCACACCTTCCAAATTAGACTTCTCCCTGTATCTGCTTTATCTATCTTGATTCTTTCTTCACTGTGTTGTCATTCATTGCTCCTAGACTTTTAGGTAAACAGAACTAGGAGTATTTTAAGAAAAAAATATCATGAATTCATATATTTCCAATTCAAATTTAAAATTAAAGGTTTTACATAACTTCTTTGATTTTTATACTACATCATATATTTATTACATTGACAATCTTGATTCTTAATCAACAGAATTTACATTATTTGCATATATGTGTACATATGCATATAAAAATCACTTTTAAAAAGTATCAATTTTACTGCTAATAAGACTACAGAACATGGTTTAAAGACTTAAATGGGTTTGTAGATTTTTGTCCTTAGAATATATACCATCAAGGAAAAAAATAAATCAATATTCTTTTATAAAATCACTAAAGGTAACTTTTATTTCTCTTGTAATGCACCCAAGTTAATAAGCAGTTTGGTTCATTCGTTAAAGTATGTTTTTATTTCTTTTTTAAATTCGATCTTTTTTTTAATTTATAAAATATTTATATCATTCCAAATTAAAAGCTACAAAGCAAGGTGCATTTAGAAAAGTATTCTTTCCTGTCCCTCCCGCTATCATTTTCCCTTTCTGACCCTATAGATAAACATTTTTATTAGATTTAATTTATCTTTTCATCGTGTGTATGTACACCTGCATGTGTGTTTCTCTCTTAGACACACAGAAGTTAGCACACTTAAAATACTGATCTGCACCTTCCTCTTCCCCCTGTACTTAACAATGTATGTTGGAGATATTCCATTATCTCTATGAAGAAATCTTATTCCTTTTGTACACTCTCATAGTATTCCATTATAGAAATATGTCATGATTTATTCAAGCAGTCCATTATTGAAGGACATGTGAATATTTATAACTACAAAAAATAAGATTCAATCTTACTGTGATTACAAAAAAATAATATGTATGTAATAAAACATGTGCACATGTTATTTCTTATTTTGACAGTTTAACTTTTGATTAAGTGGTTATGAATGGTAACAAAACTCACTGATCTTTTCTCCCCTTACCATTCCTCTGCAGGGGAAAAAAAAATGTATACCTGCTGTGGTTTGTGAACTGTATGTAAAACCCCACTTCAGAATCCTTAATACCTACAGAAATTACTTTCGCTCACAACTCTGTCTAACCATATTTTATTCATTATTCAGGTCACATATTGAACTCCAGCTTTTCCATATATTGTTCCATGACCAATTCATCTACTATTGCATTCTTTCTGCTTTGAAATTGCATAACAGGATTACTCCTCTTGGAACATATCAGTAACCTTCTTATAGTTTTATTGAGATGTGACATATGTCAGTATCATATTATTACAATGAAATACTACATTCCTGTGAGGCAGAAACCATCATGTTTCTTTTTCTGTATCTCTCATGCACTTTATTATGGGATCGATTACAAGATAAGCATGCAATAAAAGTACTTACTGAATTGAATTATATCAAATTGGATTGATTCTCCTGGATCATCATTATTTTCTGAGGCATGATATAGTTATTCTACTCTGAGCAAACATACCTTTCTGAAGCACAAAGCAGAGTGGAGCTTTTGTTAAAAAATCAGTTTCTGGGCTTCCCTGGTGGCACAGTGGTAGAGAGTCCACCTGCCGATGCAGGGGACACAGGTTCGTGCCCTGGTCCAGGAAGATCCCACATGCCGCAGAGCGGCTGGGCCCCTGAGCCATGGCCGCTGAGCCTGCACGTCTGGAGCCTGTGCTCCGCAACGGGAGAGGCCACAACAGTGAGAGGCCCGCGTACCGCAAAAAAAAAAAAAAAAAAAAAAATCAGTTTCAAGATATATCTTATTCAGCAAAGAAAAACAATGGGCTTATAAATAGAAAGATGGATTACAACAAAATCAGAAAGGTGTATTACTGTGGATCTGATTTAAAGGTACTGACCCCACATTGCATGGGTGATATAATGAAATAAACACATATTTAAAAATTGCTAGGAAACATATAGTGTACATAAACAAAACTCCTCAACAGAATCAGTGATGTATGTAAGAGAAACAGAATTTTTGATTAGTAGAACTGCCTGTAAATCAGTTGTGTCACTTTCCAATTATGTTAAATTGGACACATTACTGAACCTCACTGAGACAAAGGAGATAGTAATATAGTATCAAATACCTTATAAGAGGATTGAATACCAGAAAATATTAAAATGTGATTTTTGATTATGCAATTACTGGATATACTTACATAAGTAAAGAATTAAAACCAAGAATGTTGAAATGCCTTCCATAAAATCTCAAAGAGTTAGTGACAGTTTTGGAACTTGAGCTCAATATCTTTATTTCAGATCCAGTTGTACTTCTGCCAGGACTTCAATATTTCATTATACTTCTTTCTAACATTGCCTTCTTCCACTAGTTTGAATAAAACAGGTAAACTGACGCCCTATATCTACCCACTTGGGACTTGTCTGCTACATTTTCATCTGGAATTAGACTAATATCTTTGTTTTTGAGTTACTCAATGTGGAAATATTTTCCTATGGAACCTGAGCTTTGACCCACCACCTCACTGAATATGGACCCAAAATGATCACTTCCAGAGTCATGATTTGCAATCACTTGAAGCTATCAAGCCAAAAGTGAAAAGCTCTGAATTCTATAACTTATTCTTGGAGTCAAGTGTTTTGTCCTTATCAGATTTTTTTTATACTGTATTTAAGAAAACCACTATAGCATTCCCTAGCTCCTCAGGCTTCTAAGTCTCCAATGTCAGTTCCTGAAGTAACTAGAAAACCTGCCAAATCTGACCTTCTTTAATCAACATCTCTCTCTTTTTTCCAGAGGAAAACTGTAAAGATCAAGTCACAGCTGCACATAATACCTAATTAAACAAGTGTGAGAAAGCAGAGAAAGGTCAGGTTGTCAAAAATCATTGCTGTATCTTTACTGGATTGTATTTAAAGACTGATTGCAGCAAAGAAAATAACTCAATAAGGTGTATGAGACTGGAATAACAAATGAACTCAAGGGGCAGACTTCTGTCTGGTATATAACGAAAGATTTCAAGATAAAAACCTAGGAAACAAACCAAGGGAAATGAAAGGGAGAGAGTATGTGGTGAGTAAAACAAACAGCTGATATTAATATGGAAACGACGTTCCATAGGCCAAGTTCAAAAAGGAAACGGACAAAATTGCAGATGACAGTTCATCGACTTGATTCTTTTTTCCTTTTAAATCAAGAAATGAAAGGAATAGTTGTGTGAGGGACAGTATAAGAAGAGGCCAATATGATTACATGACCAAGATAAACTAATAAAAAGGGGGGGATTAGATATTTTAGATCCCTGAAACATATTTAGTCAGTATGGAGAATATCTTTAATAACCTGTAATGATTCAGTGCTTCCTAGGTTGCATGTTGTTTATTTGAGGGGCCTTGTAGGTATCTTGTTTCTCTTCTACCGTTTCAGTATGAGCTGAAGTCGGAGAGACTTCTAAAGAGCTCACCTCAAGGAAACCAAAGAACACAAGCAATGCTCCAAATTAGCAGCTTCTGCCATGGGAAAGGAAGTGGAAACAGTATTTTCCTCCTCAAGTCTACTTTATTTGTGAAATATTGTAGACATAGGCCCATGGGAAATTCCTAGGGGTGCTAGTTAACATCTGAGTGTAATTTTCATTTCAGTACACTTTGGTCTGTTTTTCAACTCTCCTGAATCTCTGAGGATCTGGTTTAATCTGAAGGATAGGTTCTGTGGCCTGTGGGAATGAACTGCTTTTGTTTTTGTAAGTAAGCTGGAGTATACATTCTGCATGTGTTTGAGAAGATTTGAGACTCCCTCTCAATTCAAGGGAGAAAATATACAATAGCATAACTTCCTAAAACAAATAGGTATGTATGCAGGTGTGTGTGTATGTGTATGTAATTAAAATATTACTTTATTCACTCTGTCATTGGTCCCCTTATAGGTCTTTCCCAGTCACATCATTTAAATATTTATGAGCTAAATAGAATCTATAACTTGCAAAACAGAAGAAAGTACTCTTTTATTACTGTGACACATGAGAATTCTGCCTTTTCTCTGAACCCTCAGAATGGCATGGGTGCCATCTTGCCACGAATAACTGACAGTTCATTTAAATAGTGCACCGTTGCAAGTATAATTGCAATTTGTTGTAATTTCTACTTAAATTCCTCCCTGACACAGCTGATTTATTTTGCAAATCAGTGCATCTAGAGGGTGTGCTGTGTCGCATTATGGGCCTTTGATACTGGACCTTTGTTTTATAACAGGGAAAATAATTAGCTTTTGGATAAGCTTGAGTTGGGGTGCCAGGCGCTATCCATGGTGCTGAAAGAAGTTATTAGCTCTGAGCTAATGAAGGAGCTCAGCCAGGCTCTACCACCTTACTAATTTGTCTCTCTGGGATTTTAGTAAAATTAAAAATGAGATAAGCACAAAATGGGATAAATTATATAGGAAAAAGCTAGTAAACTTGTTGCTAGAATCTGTAGAGACCCCTCGATAAAGCTGAATTTAAGGGAAATTTTCATTTACTGAATAACTTGTCTGCCATCCAACCACTAGTTCCCTTAGTGTTGGTGATGGAATTGTTTACGCATATTTTAATTAAATTTTATATAGGCTTTTCTGTTTGGGATTTCAAAGATATTCTGAAAATTATCAGTTAGTTGCAATGTCAGCATTCATCCTGTGCCACTTAAGTGTCTAGTTTCAGGGTATGCCCTTTCCAGACCACAAAACAGATTTGTGTTAAAAATTTAATATTATAGTAGAGGTGGAGATAAGTAAATGATAGGTCATTTTGGAAAATAATATTTCACCAAAGAATAATTCATGCTTGTGTGTCTCTCTCCCTTTGAATTGCTAAAATAAAATCTAATTGTTGAATGCCTCATGCTCACTTTGACTTTTGATATGTTGGAACTTGTTTGCACTGAAACCAGTAGCATGTGTAGTGTGATGCTGGTTAAAGGGATATTTAGGCTCAGCTCTAAACAAAATCATCACCAGCTGGTTATTTTATGCTCTTGTTAGGTTATAAAGTAGCACTCAGGTATACAACAGTAATCACAAAGCTGTGATGCTGGTGGGGGGAGTGGGGTGGAAATTATGTTAAATTGACCTTCATGAATAACAAGTGAGGTTCCATTTCACTTAATTTCTGTTCGTTTTAAAACTAGCATTAGCTCTTCTGGCGCATAAATGTTTCATTGTTTGCTGAACACAGCTCTATTAGAATGATTCACTGTCTTTAGTAGTAGTGATTATGTTCCATTTCAATTACAAGTGTGTTATATAGTTTGTTGTCTTACTCTCCACGTCTCTGCGGCTTGACTCTGCTGAAAAAGGTTGAATGTGGTGGGAGTGGTAAGAAGCCAGGGTTCCGTGGGTGAGAAAGGACCCTGTAACCCTTTATAGTATGGCAATGTGGAGAGACTTGGAGACGTAAGTAAGTTTCTCAAAATCGTAAGGCATCACGATCAGATTAACTCATCTTATTATGTCATTTAACACTAATACTTTAATTATTATCTCCATCTTCAATATATGGTTTTAAAATTTTATCTAAAATTCATGGAGATAAAATTTATACAATAAAACCATCCATGTAAATCTACACTCTGAAGAATTTGATAAAAGTACACACCCATATAACCACCTTACCAGTTGAATAAAATGTTTTTATCACCCCATCATGTTTTCTCACGTCCTTTTCCAGGCAACCTGCTCTACCATTCACCCCAGGTAAACTGAGATTATTTCTATTATAATTAATTAACTTTGACATTTCTATAAATTTATATTAATGAAACAATAGAGAATGTGTCCTTTTATGTTTGGCATAATTGTGAGACTTACTCATTTTGTTGTGGTTTTGAGTATTTTTTTTTTACCACTTAGTTGTATACCATTGCATGCATATACCATATATATCATAAGTTGGTTATGCATTTATGGATGTTAGACATTGAGTTGTTTCCATGGTGTGGCTATTTTGAATAAAGTGGCTATGAACATTTGTGCAGCTTTTTTTGTTAGACATGTTTTCATTTGTTGCGGGTAAATACCTAGGAATGCACTTGCTCAGTCACGTAGTAAGAGTATGCTACTTTATGAGACATCCCCAAATGTTCTTCAAAGTACCTTTTTTTTTTTTTTTTTTTTTTTTGTGGTACGCGGGCCTCTCACTGTTGTGGCCTCTCCCGTTGCGGAGCACAGGCTCCCGATGCGCAGGCTCAGCGGCCACGGCTCACGGGCCCAGTCGCTCTGCGGCATGTGGAATCTTCCCGGGCCGGGACTCGAACCCGTGTCCCCTGCATCGACCGGCGGACTCTCAACCACTGCGCCACCAGGGAAGCCCCAAACTACCACTTTTAATGTTATCAGCTTCCTCTGACATTTCCAGTGTCTGTATATCCAAATCAACATGTGGTATTGCCAAACTGTTTAATTTTTGTTATTCTAGGAAGGTGTTTCAAAATTAATTTCCCTAATAACTAATGTGGTTGAAAAAAATTCATGTGGTTATCAGCCATTATGTCATCTTCCCTATTAAAGTATATGTTTACATAGTTTTCCCACGTTGTGGGATTATTTTATTCTTATTATTGAGTTGTAAAAGTATTTGTAACCCCTTCTGGGTAAAAGTCCTTTGTCAAATGTATGTATTTACACTATTTTCTCCAAGTAACCAGGTTTTCAAAACTTTTACTAGCCGTGTCTTTAGATGAAGTCCAATTTAATATTTTATCATTTACTCTTTGTTCTTGTGTTTGAAGAAATCTTTGCCTATCACAAAGTTGCAGAGATTTTCTGTTATATTTTATCTGATGTTTTGATATATGTTTACACCCATGAAACTATCACCATGATCAAGATAGTGAATATACCCATTGCCTCCAAAATTTTACATGCCTTTTTCTGTTCTCTTGCTTCTGCCCCTCCTGAAACTCACATACTTGTCCACAGACAACCAATTATATGCATATTAATACAAATTAATTTGCATTTTCTAGACATTTATATAATGGAATTATACAGCAAGTATTTTTGAAAATTTATTTTACTTTAATCATTTTGAGATTCATTCATGTTGTATATGTCAAAAGTTTATTCTTGCGGAGCACTTTATTTTCTTGCTGAGTTGTATTCCATTGTACAAAAGAACCACATTTTGTATATCCGTTTATCTGTTGATGAACATTTGGGTTATTTCTTACTTATGTCTATTTTAAATAAAAAGGGGTGTGTGTACAGATATTTGATGAACAAATACTTTGTATTCACTTGGGTAAACATCTAGGAGTAGAATGGCTGGATCATATGAAACTGCCAACCTGTCTTCCATAGTGGTTGCACTAGTTTACTTCTGTCCAGAAGTGCATGAGAATTCAGTTTTCCACATCTTTGCTACCACTTGACATGGCCAGTTTTTAAAGTTTAGCTAATTCTAATAAGTGTGTCGTGATATCACACTGTGGTTTTAATTTGCAATTTCCTAATATCTTATGACATAAAGTATCTTTTCTTGTGCTTACTTGCCATCTTTATATCTTCTTTTAAGTATCTTTCTAATTTTCTTGCCAAAGTGCTACGATATTCAGGTTTTCCAATCTAGCTGGCTGTGAACAGGTACTATGCATGAGGACTAGTCCCTCTAAGTCTTTTGGATGATTCTTCTCCTGGCTTCAGGTAGTTTTCTCACATACGTGCTCTCATCAACAGTCTTCTGAATATTCCAGGACAACTCTCTCAATGTGACTGTCTCCTCTACGCTACTGTGTCTTGTTAACTGTAGCTATCTTATTCACTTTGGACTCTTTCAGCTCCATCTGCTAAACTCAGAGGCCCCTAGGCTCCACCTGTGTTCCCACTCTTTGTGTCATGCCCTGGAAACTCTCAAATCTGTAAGCTGGGCAAATAGCTCACCTTATTTGTTTCTCATCTCTTAGAAATCATTCTCCTTTGTTGCCTAGTGTCGAAAAAAATACTGGAAATAATGTTTTTTTGTTCATTTTGTTTGTTTCAGGTATGAAGGTAAATCCAGGCCCTATTATGCCATCTAGACTCAAAGCAGATATCTTCACATCTTTATCATTCATTTCTCTTGACTTTTTTTCCCTGGCTGTAAATTCTAGTAAGAAGTTGAATTGAAGCAGTAGTAGTGGTATTATTTAAATATTCTATATTTTACTGACCTTAAACCTATTATTCCAACAATTACTGAGAAAAGGATGTTGAAACCTGATAATATAATTATAGATTTATTTCCCTTTAGTACTGTTCATTTTTTTTGGTTTGGTACTTATAGAAGATCCTTTGTTAGAAATGTTCTTTTGTTGTCTTGGTGAATGAACTTTTAATATTATGAAATGCCCTGCCTTATCTGTGATAATATTCCTTAATCTGCAATTTCTTTTGTCCAATATTGACATATCCACTCCAGCTTCCTTACAATTAGTGTTCTCATGATACATATATTTACATAATTTTATTTTCAAATTATCTGTTGTGTATTCTTGTAGAAAGCATGTAGTTAAATATTATGTCTGATATTATCTGCTTTTTAATTAATGTTTTAATCCATTTGCATTTAATGCAATTAATGATATTATTGGGTTTAAATCTGTTATCTTGCTTTTTTTTCCTAGATAATCCTACCTGTTCTTTCTTCCCTTTCCCCTATTTCCTGACTTCTCTTGAATTGAGGGCCTTCTTTTTTTTTTTTATTTTTAACATATTTGATATAAATAAGCCAATAAATAACATAACTCTTTAATTTTTATTGGTTGCTTTAAGGTTTAAAATGTATAGTTTTACTCTATCACAATATACTTTCAAGTAGTTTTAATTATACTAATTTATATATTAGAATCTTAAAGCAGTATACAATACTTCCCTTTCTTCCTTACTGTCTTTTGTGCTATTATTTTTATATATTTACCTTTTCCATGTGATCAATCACAGTGTCTTATTATCTTTGCTTTATGAGGTTATCTTTTAAAGATATCAAAAAGAGAAAATTATTTTATATTTACCAAGGTATTTATTGTATTTGGTGCTCTTCATTCTTTTGTTTAAATCTGTTTCCATCTGGTGTCTTTTTTCTGTAGCCTGAAGAACTTTCTTTTACGATTTTTTTCATACCACAGTTCCGTTGGGAAAAATTCAGCTTTTTTTGATCTGAAAATGTCTCTATTTCATCTTCAGTTTTGGAAAGTAGTATTTTGAAGAATCTTTTCTAAAGCAATAGTTTTAAGGTATATTTTTGAAGGTATTTGTATCCCTTCAAAATTGTAAAGATGTTGTTTCATCATCTATGGCTGTGCATTTAATTCTGTTATTAATTTTACTTTTTTCTCCTTTATGTAATATGCTTTTTGTCTGCATTTAAGGTATTTTATTTTATTTTTTTATTATTCTTTTCTTTTGTGGTACGTGGGCCTCTCACTGTTGTGGCCTCTCCCGCCACAGAGCACAGGCTCCGGACGCGCAGGCCCAGTGGCCATGGCTCACGGGCCCAGCCGCTCCGCAGCATATGGGATCCTCCCGGACCGGGGCACGAACCCGTGTCCCCTGCATCGGCAGGCAGACTCTCAACCACTGTGCCACCAGGGAAGCCCTAGGTATTTTATTTTTTAAACAATTTGATTATGATATGCTTGTGTGTGTGTGTGTGTGTTTACCTTGCTTGAGGTACATTGTACTTTCCTGCTCCATATATTGATAATTTTTTATCAAATGTGCAGTATTTAATCCCTTGGTTCTTCAAATGTTTTTATGCAAATCTCCTTCTCCTAGTCCAGTTAAAATTATTGAAGACTACTTGATACTTATCCATAGATCTCTAGAGTCTTGTTCTCCTATTTTCAGACGTTTTTCTCTCTGATTTTATGTTTGGATAGTTTCTTTTACCCTGAAGCCAGTTTTACCAATCTTTTCTCTGCTTAGAAATATTCTATTAAATGTATCTGTTGGGCTTCCCTGGTGGCTCAGAGGTTGAGAGTCCGCCTGCCGATGCAGGGGAAATGGGTTCGTGCCCCGGTCCGGGAAGATCCCACATGCCGCGGAGTGGCTGGGCCTGTGAGCCATGGCCGCTGAGCCTGCGCGTCCAGAACCTGTGCTCTGCAGCGGGAGAGGCCACAACAGTGAGAGGCCCGTGTACCGCAAGAAAAAAATATATATATATGTATCTGTTGACATTTTCATATAAGATCTTATACTTTTCTATTCTAGAATTCCCATTTGTTTCTCTTGAAAGTTCATTTTTGTACTGATATTTCTCATCTTTTTACTTATCATATTCATCTGTTCCTTTAAATCCTTAAGCATTTGGATAATAGCTGTTTTTATACAATCCTTGTCTGTATAAAGTCCTTGTCTCTAATTTCCAATATCGCCATCATCTCTGGATTTGTTTTTACTGACTCTGTTTTTCCTCATTTTAGGTCATTGTTTTCTGCCTCTTTACATATCTACTTATTCATTTACTATATGCAGGACAAGATAGATGCTACATTTTTGAGATTCTGGATTTTGTAGTTTTCTTCTAGAGAGTGTTAAGTTTTCTTCTGGCAGGTAGTTAGTTTTCTGGTTTCTGAGCTTTATCCTTTGAGACTTGATTATGGTAACTATTTCAGTGGGTCTAGAAGAGTTTCAGTCTAGGGTTAAATTATTCTCATTGCCTAGTTGTGGCCCTTCGGGTGTCTTAATTGAACACCCAGAGTATTCAGTGAGGTTTCTCCACTCTGGCTCATCAGAATGCCTGTTGCCCAGTACTGTGTGACTTCCTGACCCTCTGATCATTTCACAGCTTCCCAGTATTTGTTCTCTGATGGACCTTATGGAGTCTGATCCTTTATATTCATAGCTTTGAATTCATGATTGTTTGTGCAAATTTCTAGAGCATCTTTTCTGTGGCACTCCCTTTTCTCTCCTATCCTTTTCCACAAATTCAGCCACCTCAGCAGCCTTATACCCTTTTCTTTTCCTTCTAACTTCATCATGCCAGAAATAATCTACTTGTGTTCTACCCACTTGCACCAGAATCTGCAAATTTCTTTCAGTGCAAAAGCTGGGGCTATCATGGGATCCTTCTGTCACATGTCACTGGCTTGTACAGCCTGTTAGCAACATCTGAAAACTGTCATTTCATATATTTTGTACAGCTTTATAGTTGTTTACAGCAAGAGAACTAATTTAGTACCAGTTATTCCATCAAGGCCTAAAGTGACCTCATGAATTTTTAAAATCTGCCAGCACTTCCCTAGTGGAAAGCCTGCACTCCCAAAATGTAGTCTTTCTTACACTCTCCCATCTTTCATTACCTCAAATTCCATTCTTTTGGATATGACAGTGGCTGCAAATTAGCGTCAGCCTGGTGAAATGATCATTGATTTAATGTAAACTAAATGTAGAACATAAAAATGATTTAACCCCTGAGTAGCAATACTAAAGATAGATGATGAGGAAGAATAAAAAAACAAAATTTTTCATGCTCTTCAAGTCACATAAATAACTTTTAATAATGTGTAGATAAGTCTAGATTTGTTACTTTATAGATAATTAAATTTAGGTGGTCTCAGTTATATATGGTACTTTCTATTTTATCTAACAGGGAAACTGAGTACTAGAATATATTTACTTTGTCCAAGATTCATACAGTTAGTGAGTATAGTACTTGGTCTCTTTTTAATATCTTGTGCATCTTGCTCCAATATTCTTTCTACTATTTGGTTCAATAAGACATATTATGTAAAATTGCAACTACGTTTTTTGGTTTCTAAAAACAGGCTAAAACAGCTTAAAATCATGAGGTTTTGGATAAGTTTTGTTCTTTAAATGAAGTGACCATTAAATGATTGATTGATACATAAATTTAACTGATTTGAGCATGTGAGTTGCTAAGGAGTTCAAAAGCTTGAACAAACCTTATCCTGACCTTTTGGTGTATGAAACTTGACATTAAATCTTACTACAAAAAATTTCTCTTGAGCTTTCTACTCAATTTAATTTCCATCTGTTTTAAAAATATAATATTTCTTGGGATAATTTAGTTATTCTATTAGGAATGTGGAATTAATAGCTAGAGTTAGGATGAAAGGCGAAATCATATGAAACTCAAAGACTTAACTGACAACTCTCTCTCTCCCCCTCTCAAACACACACACACACACACTCACACACACCATGACCATGGGCTTTCCTATTTGCTAATCAAAAAAATGGGGGATATTTTATCTTTTTTTTTGAATTGATTTTATTTTGGGCTGTGTTGGGTCTTCATTGCTGTGCACAGGCTTTCTCTAGTTGCAGCGAGCGGGGGCTACTCTTCATTGTGGTGCGTGGGCTTCTCATTGCAGTGGCTTCTCTTGTTGTAGAACACGGGCTGTAGGGCACATGGGCTTCAGTAGTTGTGGCATGTGGGCTCAGTAGTTGTGACGCATGGGCTTAGTTGCTCTACAGCCTGTGAGATCTTCCTGGACTAGGGCTCGAACCCATGGCCCCTGCATTGGCAGGTGATTCTTAACCCCTGCACCACCAGGGAAGTCCCATATCTTTTTTTTAAAATTAGTATTGTTTTTATTAGTCTTGATAGATCCAATATTGGGTATGAGTTAATGCTGGAGAACAGTAAAAACATTATTTCTAATTTTTAACATAACCGGCTAATGCTAGGACTATCAGTATGGGCTCTTTTAATTAGATGTAAGCACACTGTCAAAGCACACTACATTACATTGTTACTCTGTACATTAGGCTATAGAGAAGCTTCTTCTTTGGTACATCATTCCACCTTTCAACAATCTTGTGAGTAACTATATCTTTCCACATCTTACAGGCTAGTTAAGTTAAAGACAGCTAAAGTTGCATCACTAGTGAGTGACTGAAAGTGAGATGGGGACTAAGTATTCTGATGCCAAGGTTATTGACTTTGTAAATATGATATATCATACTTTACTTTTTCAGTTTAAAATGCTGTGAAACTATGTCAGAACTAATGAGTGGAGTCCTTCATGGATAATTCAATAATTTCCTTATCTTGATAAATTTTGACCCTTCCAGTGAACTGCCTAGGGATTGCAGTGTGACTGGGAATCTGTTAGATTTTGGTTTTGAATAAAGCATTCTATTTTCATTGATGGTGTTTAGGGTAGGCCTACATTGCAATTGAATGATGTATGGTTATGAGACAGAAAAACGGTTACATTTTATTTTATGTAGCCAGTGTTTGTTCAGATGTTTCCCCCGCCAAAAGATGTACATATAAGAGATAATGACAAATGGAAATAAATTCCTTTTAAATTATTTGCCAAACTTCAGTCTGACATGCTATAGAAAATGATTGTAGCAATCTGTAAAGTGACATGTAACTTAAACTAAATGCCTAAGATTTGAAATGTAGTTGACATGGGGAACTCTCCCTTCCCTCAAGTTAAAATCCAATAAATATACCTCTGGAAATCCATCAGCTGCTGGTACAGCAGACCAAAGACAAAAGGGTACATGAAGATGTACCTGAGATGTTAAGAAAGTAATATAGGACCTGTACAGAAAAGAAAAACCCTGTGGCATTTTACGTATTTTGCTAGACACATGGAAAAATAAGGACTACCCTCTTTGAATGACATTTAAATAAAGAGTGGCCCTTCTCTTTGTTAAAGACGGCTGAGTTTTTGGAATATGACAACAAAATATATTAACAGTTTTTCCTTCCTAGATTTTAACAGTTTCTCTTTGTTAAAGACGGCTGAGTTTTTGGAATATGACAACAAAATACATTAATAGTTTTTCCTTCCTAGATTAGGGATACATTAGGGATATGACTAATGATTGGAAAACTTGAATCTGTTTCTTCTTTAGGCTTTTGGATTTGGATTTTAAAAGGATAGTTAGGGGCTTCCCTGGTGGCGCAGTGGTTGAGAGTCCGCCTGCCGATGCAGGGGACACGGGTTCGTGCCCCGGTCTGGGAGGATCCCACATGCCGCGGAGCGACTGGGCCCGTGAGCCATGGCCGCTGGGCCTGCGCGTCCGGAGCCCGTGCTCTGCAACAGGAGAGGCCACAGCAGTGAGAGGCCCGTGTACCACAAAAAAAAAAAAATTAAAAAAAGGGACAGTTAATGAAAATAATGACATTCTCAAATGGAATTCATTGAATTCAAATTATCAATAACTTTTATTAAATAACCAAAGAAAACACATGCCAACCAGGTAATCTATTTAGATATGTTTAGAACAGTGAATCCAAATATGAACAGATCATCATATATCAAATATATGTTACATAAAATGTAATCAATAACTCTGCATTTTTTTACTTAATTTTATTTCTGAGAATATCTACCTTATATGTATTATAAGTTATATATTACATATTATATTTATATAATATATAAAATATGACTATATATTTATAAACATAAATTATAACTATATAAATAATTTATATACACACAACTATCATGCTATTGTATTGGGAAAGATAAAGGGTGCCATGAACTGATTGTTAAGAGACACACTTCACTGCTTGGAATCTCCACAAACTTTTTTTATACAAGTGTTTAGTTTTCAGATATTCCAAATTTCCACAAATAAGGCTAAATTTTAATCTGATTATCAAAACAGAAAATAATTAAAGAACTTTAAAAGCTTAATAAAGATGCTACAGAGATGTTGACAATATGATGTCAAAATACCAAGGAAAGAAGTTGATGATGTTTCACAAGAAAAGGAACAAATGTGATAGAGTGGATAATTTCTATTCTACTGAGATATCTTTGGAACCTTTGTACAGGTTCCAAGAGTACACCTGTGACTCACTTTGGAGGGTGGCCCTTGGCTGGAAAGTACAGACACTCAGAAGTGCTTGGGAGTTTCCATCTGCCTGTGATGGCTCTTAGCCAGTGACTGGTGTCGGCATTTCAAAGCACAGCTCCTCGGCCACAGGTACACATTCAGATTATAAATGACACTAGAGTTTTTCCCTGTGGGGTCCATCCATGAATTCTTTCTTGAAACTTCTCCATTGCATGACATCCTTTCCTCCCCTAGTGAGGGAGCTCTCACTCCCTCACTAGGTTTTTCTGGGAGTATTTCCTTAGAAAGCCACTTGCGCAGAGCTAGTTATCTCAGGGGACCAAACTAAAACAGATGATGACCCCCTCCTATTATATAACACTATGGTTTTCTTTATTATATTATTTCATCTTCAGTTCTTCTTGTGAGGCCCTCATTTCAACAGTAAAAAAAAAAAAAATCATCCTTTAAATGTTAAATAATTAACCTGAAATCATACAGCAATTCAAATACAAAATCGGAACTTAATCTTGAATATTTCTTAGAATGGTAGAAGATATTGTTTTGAGTGACTCTCATTGAAGTAATTTGTGTGATTGTTTTTTTTTTTTTTTTCTTTTTTGCCTTGAGGATCTGATCTATGGCAAAGGCACATTAGGGTCAGGGAGCATTTCAGGAGTATCTTAAGGAGTAACTTGTCTTTTCTAATCAACAGTAATGGGAGTTCAATGAGGGGCTGGGGTGGGCGCTGATATGAGTCTGACTCAAGTGCTACTAGTTCTGTCTCTGATGAAAGACATATTGGAAACTGGCATAACCTTCTAGAGCTGATGATTTCTTTCTTGGAGATGGTTCTTAATTATGAATACTCATGAGGTTAAGAAAATAGCCTAAAGCACTACTTTGCCCTAATCTTACCCATAAGTTCTCTATATACATGTATTTCCAGAGGAACAGAGAGAGGCTGTTTGGCCTTCTGCAAAAAAATTGTGTTTAGTTCAGAACAATGGAAAATAGATCTAAAGACATATTGGGTCTGGGGCTTCCCTGGTAGTGCAATGGTTAAGAAACCGCCTGCCAGTGCAGGGGACACGGGTTTGAGCCCTGGTCCGGGAAGATCCCACGTGCTGTGGAGCAATGAAGCCCGTGCGCCACAACTACTGAGCCTGCGCTCTAGAGCCCGCGAGCCACAACTACTGAGCACGTGTGCCACAACTACTGAAGCCCATGCGCCTAGACCCTGTGCTCTGCAACAAGGGAAACCACAGCAACGAGAAGCCTGCACACCGCAATGAAGAATAGCCCCCGCTCACCGCAAGTACAGAATGCCCGTGCACAGCAACGAAGACCCCATGCAGCCATAAATAAATAACTAAATATTTTTAAAAATAGATATATTGGGTCTGGGTTTATTGGTTTAATATTTGATGGAATGTTAAAGTTCTGTCATTAAAAGTAATTCTCAATACTTATTAGAAAAGCTATTGTAATTGGTGTCTTCACAATTACAGTAATACACCATATAAGAAATATACTGTCCCAGAATTCTATCCTATACTTTGTCTTTTATCCTAAAACCACCAACACCTCCTGTCCCATTCTCAGTCTCAGGTGATGATGATCTTTTTTTCCTACTCCACAAAGAAATATAGAAGAAATTTTCACAAACTCATACAACTGGTCTAGCCATCTATCAATGTCATTATCCTTATACATAAGCTTCTCTCCTGTTATCTTGTATGAATAGTCTGTATTCCTGTCTAAACCTGCTCTAACCATAGTCTTCCTGCTTTGAATAAGAGGTCATCCACTCTTCTAGTAGCTCAGAGCATAAAACTCAGAGTCATTTTGAATCCCCTCTCATACCACACACCTATTTTGTTGGCAACCTTCAAAATAGATTGACTCTACCTTCAAAATTTCCAGAATGCTACTGTTATCATTATTTCTAGCTAAAATTATTACATTGATTTTCAAATTGTCTCTTAGCTTTTCCTCTTCTTCATCTACAAGAGTGGTTCTTAACCGAGATGACTTTTTATTCACTAGAGGACAGTTGGCAATGTTTAGAGACATTTTTTGTGGCTACGCCTGGCAGTCAGGGACCTACAGACATTTAGTGGGTAGAGGCAAAGGATGCTGCTATATAGCCTATAATGCATAGTACAGGCTCCTATAGGAAAGAATTTTCTGTCCGTAAATGTCAGTGGTGCTGATTGAGAAACTCTAGGCTATAGTCTAATCTCAAAACAACCAGCTGAATGAGTATGTAGAAGGGTGAGTCTGCTCTGCTTAGACCTTCCAATGGCTTTCCAGTTCTTTCACAGTAAAAGCCCAATTCCTTTCAATCACTCACAAGATCCTCAAAGATGCTGTGCTCTTGCTATGTCACTGGCCATACCTCCATTCTCTCTTGCAGCTGCACTGACCAACATACTAACCCTTTGACTTCCTGGTCCTTCCTACCTCAGGGCCTTTGAATTGACTGTTCCCTGTGTTTAATCACACTATACCAGATATTTATAATGCTTACTCTCTCTGTTCCCTCACAGTTTGTCTCAACTGGTGACTGAGTCACCATCTCAGTCAAGCCTGCCCTGAATATTCCCATTAGTGTTGAACCACACTCCAGCACTAATCTTTTTACATTTTCCATAGTTGTTAAGGACTGAATTGTGTCACCCTAAAATTTATGTTGAAGTCCTAATCACTAGTGTTTTAGAATATGACTTTATATGGGGTCTTTAAAGAGTTAATTAGGATGAAATCATTATGGCGGGGTCTAATCCAATATGACTGGTGTCCTTGTAAGAAGAGATTAGGACAGAGAGAGTTACAGAGGGAAGACTATGTGAAGACACAGAAGACAGCCATCTACAAGCTACCGAGAAAGGCCTTCATAATTATTCCCTCCTAATATACAGTGCAATTTAATTTTGTGTTACATTTATTGTTTAACTGCTGTCTTCCTACATTTGATTGTAATCTCCATCAAGGCAAGGAATTTGTCCTTTTTTTGGTTTCAGATGTGAGAACTTGTTCTTTCCCAAGATTTATACTTTGCAAATGAGGAAAGTACAACACAGGAATTGAAATTGGTTGGCCAAGGTTATAAAGGTAGTGGAAGGCTGGCAGAGGCGGTGGAAATTCCAGGCATCCTATTTCAGATCTTGTTGGTTATCCTTTGAACCACATGGATACTTTGACATAGAGGATGGAGAAATGCTAGAGCAGAGCTCTTACAACAGAAAATCTCACACCCATCATCAGCCCTCATATACCAACACACCTCAAAACACAAATAAGGGGCTTCCCTGGTGGCGCAGTGGTTGAGAGTGCACCTGCTGATGCAGGGGACACGGGTTCGTGCCCCGGTCCGGGAGGATCCCGCATGACACGGAGCGGCTGGGCCCGTGAGCCATGGCCACTAAGCCTGCGCGTCCGGAGCCTGTGCTCTGCAACGGGAGAGGCCACAGCAGTGAGAGGCCCGCGTACTGCAAAAAAACCCCCCAAAACAAAAAAAAAACCCACAAATAAGCAATGAGGATTTCATCCAACTGTTGAAGAAATGCACTTAACTTGTTTATGAAGAATAAAATATGTAGACCTGTTCAGATTACAGTACTTTTCAGTGAGTGATGAGAAAGAAGAGGAAAAATGAAACTTTTGAAGAAAAGCTACAGTGTAGAAAAGCAGAAACAGCAAGAAAAAGGTATTATGAATTGGAAGCAATCTATGGATTTCATGGTTGTTTCGGTGTCTACTATCATGGAAGACAAACATTTAGTTATGAATAAAAATATTCGCTCCTTGTTCCTACACAGGATGAAATTCCAGTTTATTACATTAGCCCCTTTCTCTGCTACCCTGCCTATAAGCTTGCCAAACCAGACAAGTTGTACACAATTAACAGAGAAGCTTCCAATACAAGGAGAGCCTTATTCTCATGGAAGACTATTCCTGTGTTCCCATGTCTCACAGTGGTTTCCTTTTAACCAGAATCATCTGCCAAAAGAAATAAAATAAATAAGCAAATAGGAGGAGGTGGGGAAGAAAACACTCTCCCTGATTGAAATCTATTTTCATCTCATGAAAAATATCTTAATTTTCACTTACATTCCATGCCTGTGGCTAAGGGCCATTAAAACTAATAAAACTAAATCATTTGTGACAGATCTTAGAAAACAGTTTCTGCAATACACTCTGCTCTCAAACGCTTATTAGAAATAGTGGTTTTCTTTTCAGAAGAATGCTTGCTGAATGCTTAAAACATGTTCCCTCCAACTTTTGACAAGTTGAACTGGCAATGGAGTGTTTGAAGCAAAGCCTTGACATAAAAAAGATGTTGCGCAGCTATATCAAATATGACCGGGAAGGACACATCAAAGCCGAGAGTGTTAGGATGCAAGGCAGTTGAGGTAGAGAGAGAATCAACACATTTGTTTCTGCTTTCAACATTTTTTGGCATCAGAATAAACGGGATTTGCATTTAATGTGGGCAGAACATTCCACAAGAATTTAAGAAGTTCTGTACTTTCCTTAGGAGTCAAAAACCCTTGGCCAAATGTCATGTAAGCCCTTGAGGGTAATTTTTTATTGACCTGTAATATGGGAACAATAACAACAGTAATAATATTAATGATAGTGCTTACCTATGTCACACAGTTTTCTTGGGGATTAGAGAGCAAAAGTATAGTAAGGGACTTTTAGAGATTGAACTGTTAAGCATACTCTAATTCTAATGTTCATTATCTGTAATACTGACAGCTATCATTATTGAGCACTTACTAGGTGCTGGATATTTTTTTTAATTTTATTGAAGTATAGTTGATTTACAATGTTGTGTTAATTTCTGCTGTACAAAAAGTGATTCAGTTTTATATGTATGTGTCTGTGTGTGTGGGTGGGTGTATACACATATATATATTCTTTTTCATATTCTTTTCCATTATGGTTTATCACAGGATTTTGAATATAGTTCCCTATGCTATACAGTAGGACCTTGTTGTTTATCCATCCTATGTATAATGGTTTTCATCTGCTAATCCTCAAATCCCAATCCATCCCTCCCCCACACCCTTCTCCCTTGGCAACCACAAGTCTTTTCTCTGTCTGTGACTCTGTTTCTGTTTTGTAGATATTTTCATTTATGTCGTATTTTAGATTTTACATATAAAAGATATTATATGGTATTTGTCTTTTTCTTTCTGACTTCCTTTGCTTAGTATGATATTCTCAGGTTGCATCCATGTTGCTGCAAATGGCATTATTTCATTCTTTTTTATGGCTGAGTAATATTCCATTGTATATATATAGCACATTTTCTTTATCCATTCATATATTGATGGACATTTAGGTTGTTTTTATGTCTTGACTATTGTAAATAGTGCTGCTATGAACATAAGGGTACATGTGTCTTTTTTAATTATAATTTTGTCTGGATATATGCTCAGGAATGGTATTGCTGAATCATATACCAACTCTATTTTTAGTTTTTTGAGGAGCCTCCATACTGTGTTCCATGGCTGCACCAATTTACATTCCCACCAACAGTGTACGAGGGTTCCCTGTTCTCCACACCCTTTCCAGCGTTTATTATTTGTAGACTTTTTAATGATGGTTATTCTGACTGATGAGGTGGTACCTCACTGTAGTTTTGATTTGCATTTCCCTAGTAATTAGCGATAAGGAACATCTTTTCATGTGCCTATTGGCCATCTATAAGGGTGTTTTATATTTATGATTTCTGCTTTCACCTTGGGTACTAACATAGCCAAAATTGTCTCCATGTTACAGAATTGGGTACTCAGAGTCAGAGTAGTAATTAACATTAATTAATATTAAGATATAATGCTATTACTATTACCAAAGAAGCATTACATGAGAAACACAGAAACAAAGGATATGGTTAAAAGTTAATTCAAAGGCCTGTATCAGTCAGGGCTCAGCAGAAGCAGAACAGATATTAAGGAATTTGTTTATAGGGATGTGACTTTATGCCATTGAAGGAGCAGCTTAAACAGTCTCTCTGGGCTGTGTCTTCACCTCTGATGCTGGACTTTGAAGTCTGCAGTGCAGGCAGTTAGGAAGGAAAGATAAAAAGTCAGGGAGAGCAAGACCAAGCTGGGACTCACCAACCTGAGCTGGAACCCATGAGGACACACTGGAACATGTGAGTCTCACTCCTCCAACCTGGGCAAAGTGGGCGCTCTGCAGGAGAAACTGCGCCCTTCTTCTCGGTGCTAAGCACTCGCCTGGCCCAGGAGTCAGAGAAGCTGGGAGAGCATCCAGGCGAAGGGGGAGCAGTTGGCTGTACATGGCAAGGAGGTGAGCCAGTAGATAAGTGTCAGGGTGTGTAAAGTGCAAAGCACCTGCCCCAGCCTTCCATTATAAAACATAACATGCTACTGCTTCATTTCTGCCCTCCAAATGTTGTAAAAGATTTTTCCTATGGCTCATTCTAACTGGAAAGCTACAGAAAAGGAAATTCTGGGAAATGGTTCTGCTAGTCAAGTTGACATTATCACGAAGCTACCACAGTGTACTCTTTTCAAATTAGGAAATTTACAAAGTCATTTTGCTTTGCATTACACCATATTAGACAAAAATCTGCTGTGTTAAATTTTGCTAACCCTTTCCCCAAAGGAGGATACAAAGACCCTCTTTTAGTCTTTGGGTCATGTTTATTGTTCTAGCTGATTCACACTCTCCCTTTGATATCCTACAACTTAAATAATGAGATATATCTTATGTTACATGGAAGAGGGAAAGACAGCAAAAATACATACACAGAGTCATATCAAAATAAAGATGTAATATTCATCATTGATATCAGAGTCCTCGTGTTTTAACTGGTTATGTGGTCATATCTGGTATATATAACTATATTTTTCTTCTCTCTGTCCCATAGTTTATTGTCTTTAGGGAACACCTCAATTTGTAGTGATCCTTGGCTAGTTGGGTGATTCAGACCTTCACTCCTGAAGTGTCAGGGCCAATAACAGTCCTGCCTGAATTGAGTTGTTATAGATTTTCTTTGACTTAATCACAGACACGAGAATACTAAGAAATAAGCCAGGGTTCTCCTGCATTCTGGGAATATTTCTTCTTACTCCAATTGTATAATAGCAAGTCAGCTTCTCTTTGATAGTCAGGATTACTCACCCCAGTCACTACAGTTACCCCATTGTTTGCTTGTTGATTCACTGGCATGAGAAGCCCAAAGTGGCCGGGTGGTGGTCTCAACTTCCAGGTAATTGGGATTGTTGGCAAAAATCAGTGATTTGGTATGTGTCATACCTAGGCATAGGTCATACTTTGTTTCTCACTCTCTGTGACCTGATGGAACTTGAGTGTATTCATAGGTTTAGGGCAGTAGAGGTAGTTCCTGAGTAGGATCAGTGGTCCTTTGAAGACCATTACAGTTTCTTCAGGAGTGGAAGAGTTGCTTCTACTGTCAAAGAAGACTTCACAAAATTTAGGGATCCCAAATCCCCAGATTTATTGGAATATACCCCTATGCCCCATTGCAAATTTTGGGTCTTATTCCTCTCCGATTAATGACCAACCTTTAATAATAGAGATCTCCAGGAGGTTGGGGACTCAATTTGCATCGTAATTCAGCTCCCTGAAAGATTAGACTTCGGGTTTGGTTTTCAGAAATCCAGGCCCTGTGGTCATAAGAGATAATGGGTACTTTTAGGACAGACATAGACAATTTCAGGTCTGTTATTCAGACCTTAGCTGGTAAATTAAAGTTATATGTTCATCATTTTCTTCCCCCATGTTTCCTGCATATTTAGAACCAATCAGTCGACTCCATTAGATGCCTTAATCTGACTAAAATATTCCAGGGCAGCACATATTTAGTGAGGCTTGTTTTCTATAGGCATTTGATTATACGTCTGCAGGTGACAGTTTGCATAACACTTTTGCCACGACATTACATGGACTACTAGTGTTTCCTTAAGCACTAGAAATGGGAGTGATTCGAGTCTTTAAATCTCATCAGATCGGGGGGGGGGGGGAAGATAAGCCAGAACAGTCCAGGACACTCATTCTTAAGATACAATTCTTCTAGAATCTCTCTCAGTGACTAATTATGTATCAGGTAGCGTTCAGTCAGAGAGGTAGAACTATAAGGATATATTTACGATAGGGATTTGACTTTGCCCGATTGTGGCACTGGTTAAACACTCTTTATATGGCTGTTGTCGCAGGTAGACAAAATAGATGTTAAGTGAGGAGAGCAAAGATGTGCTGGAATCCCTGAGAATGATCTGAAACCAAGGTCAGTTCTCAGTGCCACCAACTATGATAAGTGGGTGTCCTGCAGGAGAAGCTGATGCCTTCATCACAGAACTAAACACACAACTGGTTCTGAAATAGGAGAAGCTAAAAGAAGATCCAGGAAAAGAAAAATAGTTGCAGGCCTGGCTGCTGCCTCACACCAACAAGATAAACCAACAGGTGAGAGGCAACCTGTGTGAGGTACGACGTACCTGTTCAGACTGTTATGTCTGTTCAGAGACATAAAACCCAAAATAGCTGCTGCTTCACTTCTGCTCTCAAGATGTCAAGTGATAATATTGCTGGTGGTGCATCTGAACCTAAAATATGGAGGAAAGAAAATTCAGGGAAAAGTAGTTCAGCCTGGTCAAGGGGATACATTACAAAGTCCCATTTCTTAGATGAGCCCCATATCTATATCTGGAGAAACTTCTTATTCTTTCAAATGCAACATTTTTACTGTCCTATCTACATTTTGTTGGGTATTGGTACTAGGAAGAAGAGGTATGCTACATCAAGAGTAAGAGTTTCCTGAATAGATTCAGTGGAGAAATGTTAATTTGGGGCATGAATAATGAGGCCTAAATAAGATAAAATATGTTAGATATTTACCTACAGTTATTTGGCATAACATATGTACTTGTAAAATATTAGTTTCTTTTCATACCCTGGCTGTTTTAACTTTAAGAATTGTGTCAGGGCTTCCCTGGTGGCGCAGTGGTTGAGAGTCCGCCTGCCGACGCAGGGGACACGGGTTCGTGCCCCGGTCCGGGAAGATCCCACATGCCGCGGAGCGGCTGGGCCCGTGAGCCATGGTCGCTGAGCCTGCGCGTCTGGAGCCTGTGCTCCGCAACGGGAGAGGCCACAACAGTGAGGGGCCCGCATACAGAAAAAAAAATAAGTTGTGTCAATCTATTCTTCTTATTTATAACTTGATTTTCTTACCCATATTATATGTCTCCAATGACTTTACCGCATTTGCTTGTTTATGATGAGCAAAGCAAAATAATCCATTTGGAAGGACACTATAAAATGAATAGCACTTTGTAAATGGAAAAGTATTACAGTTATCATACAGTACCTGTTTAAAGTTACTTTGATAATCATTTGAAACCCACCTGCACCCCCTTCATAGACACAAATTTCCTATTTTAATCTGCTGGGATGAAAGGATGCAGAAGGGCATTCCTCATTCTTACCTTTGGCAGGGAAATGGGAACACATGAAATAACCACAATAGCTTTACTACGTGAGTTGGCAGATAAAAAATGTTTAATGTTTGAAAGAGAAATAGTGGCCATGAGAACTAACAGTTGTATTATATTTCTGTGGAACTCTGTGGCGTTTTTAAAAATTACTTATTTATTTAATTTCTCAGTGCATGTGAAGTTCCCATCTCCTAGATGTACTGAAAGCATTGTTTCTTCTTCTTGCCTCAAGAGAATAGTGTTTAAAGCTATACTGGCATGGTTTGCAATATCTCTTTCACTACTCAAGTACCAATGTGGTCTGAATGGGCTTTAGACACAAAGTTTGATCATCTGCCCTGTCCATGCTATGAAAATTGGGGTTTAAAGAGACACAGGTATCTATCTGCACATCTGGTAGGATGAGTAACTCAGGCAGGTTATCATAATTATGGGAGTGTATGGGAAGGGAAACTATGCCCAACAAATATTAAAAAAGAAAACTAAAGGAGGTTGTTGAAGAATAGTGCCTTTTCTGGTACCAAGCTAGCACTAGAGGTGATGAAAACAGAGATGTGTTCTCCTTTCAGAAAGTTTACAATCTATATGGGAGATGAGTTTTACTCCCTAGGAATAACAAATACATAACAATCAAGAATTCATGGCACAGGATTCTATGTTACGGGTACAGACAAATGATAACTAAATATTCTGAGGAGGAGTAAGAATAGTTAAAAATTTATGATCAGGAAAGTGGGGTTTGATTACTAGCCCTGCTGCTTATTTTAATGTAATTTTGAATTTCCTAACTTTAAAATGGCAGTAATAAGCTGTATATCACAAAGTTTTTGTGATTTTATAAGATAATATTTGAAAGTCTGTCTTTGTAGGTCACCTATCAGTTTACAAAACACTTTTGAAATCTTTAGCTTTGCGGTTCTCAAGAAGAATTTCTCTCGAGGAAAAGTAGAGTTACATACACGCATATACGCACTCATCTCATTGTATGTCATAATATTTAACATAATTTAAATCTTAAAATTACATTTACAGGATGTATGACATTCTTATGTTTATCCAATAGGAGAAGTGGCTTAACAAAGGGTAAGAAACATTTCATTGAATCATTCAAAATAGCCCTGTGAATTAAGCTTTGAGAAATTATTCTCCCAATTTCACTGATGAAGCAGTTAATATTCAGAAACATTATGGCTTGTCAGAATTTATGCAGAGCCAGGGCTCTTTGTTCCAAGCCAGATCTCCCACACTTGTTGCACAGGGATTATGGACCAGGTTGCAAAGGCTTCACAAAAAACCTACATAAGATTTCAGTGTACAGACAATAATAGATAAGGGTATTTATGGATGTTAGGAAAGGTGGGAAAGTGAGAATTCATCCAGCTTCTTAATTCTTATGCAAAAGTAGGGAAGAGGCATTGATGCATTTAATTTGTGGTTTTGTCCTGTTTTATTTTCATCCATTTTAAGTTGGGTGGGAATTTAGAAAGACCTCTGAAGATGTATGCAAAGCCAGACACTAAGGGAGTTAGAAGTTCCAAATAGGAAAGAAATCCAATCACCATCTTCTCAACCTTTCATAGAAATTCATGGTTCAGCAAAGTACCATAACAAATATAAAGAATCAGGAAATCTTCTAGTGCCTCAGTGATCACAGAGCCATTAGCCATAAGCAGCCTGGCTCTATAGAGAATAAATCATTCAAGGAAAATCACTTTTTCTGATAGAAATTGAAGATTCGTTGTCAGAAGGAATGGTGTTCCTGCAATATATCTTGAGTTTTAAGGAACCTTGTCCATTGGGGAATTTTACATTAAAAACTTAATTTCATTTGGATTGAATATAAACCTTGCTAAGTAGGCAAAAACCACACCGATGGGTCATAAATTATACATGATAAAAAAGCAGAAGAAAAAAGAGGGTGATAAAGGAAGATAATGAGGGAAGGGGCACAGAGAGAGACAAAAACAGAAAGAGAGGGAGAAACTCAGGAATGTATTAGGAAGGAGGGTTTTTTTCAGACAAAGGCAGTGTATCCTGGTCTTTTTATCTTTCATCAAAAATGCAGTTTCTGAAGATTCTAGGATTTAAAAACACACATTGAGCATTCATGTCAGACAGTTACCTTAGGAGATCATTATGACTAGATCTCTAATTTCTGTTGAGTGTATGATCACATGGATTAAGTGGACAGGTGTTCTTTGGTCAATCTTCAGAATATCTTGTAAAAGTATAGCCAGTGGGGCTAGGAACAGATGTTGAGTCAGGAAAACCTGAATTCAAATAAAGGTTTTAGCACTTCTTTAACTCTTCTCTCATTAAGAGGTTGAGACTAATTCACTTCCCTTTCAATATGGGCTGCCCTTAATGAATTGCTTCGAACAAATCGAATATGATAGAAGTGGCAGTAACTTCTGAGCCTAGGTCATAGAATGGGATAAATCTTCCACCCAACTCTGTCAGAAAATGCACCTCTGGTGTTGTAACTCCCATTTAGGATGCGTGGCTACCCTGAAGCTGGAGAGACCACATGGAGATATCACACAAAAATAGATGAAGATGCTCTAGGAGTCCCATCTGTTCCAGTCCTTAGCTTGTTGTGTCTTCCCCAACCCTGAAGCCTGACATGTGAAGAAAGGAGCCTTAGAGATAGTTACAGGCATAACCAATGTCTGAATTTGCATCCAAAACCCAGGGTGAAAACCATCTAGCTGAGCCCAGGCAACCAGCAACATTAGGAGAGATAATAATAAATGTTCTGGTTATATGCCACTGAATTTGAAATGATTAGCTAATGGAGCAATAGATAACTGAGTCTGTGTGACTGAGGACAATTGTCAAAAGCTTCAAATGTTTGTTATGATAATATGTACCCCATGAATTGTTTAAAGTGTTAATTCAGATAATCTTGTAATAGTGAGGCAGGAGATAGATGGGCTCCAGGCCAGACGTTTACAACCAGCCTCCTGTTGATACTTCAAGGTAGAAATAACAACAGGAACAGGGTAAATAGCTGGATTTTGTCTCCTGTGGACACTTTAAGGTAACAGTAATGGCAGAGGCAAAGAGAGGCTAAGCACTGCTTGGGTAGAAGATCAAGAGGTCACATATTTCTCATCCTTGGGGTCAAGGAGACCTCAGCTGCACATGCACAGAAAAGCTCCTAGGCGAGGCGGGGTGGGGGGGGGTGGCGTCAAAAAGGGAGGGGCTGCCAGACCATAATAAGTTTTGCTAACTTCCCAAAGGCCCTTGCACTGACATCCATCTTGGCTAAAGGATGTGTGTGCACAGAATGGAGGGCCCTGAGTCAAATAACAAAGCAAGACAATTGGCCAAAGAAAAACAAAGACCAGGAAGACTGCCCCCTTATACATGATTTAAATTTCCCAAAGGCAAACTTTCTCTGAGCTCATCCATGCCTCTGTTGGCATGTACTCTGCTTTTCTAATAAATGTCTTACTTTCCTCTCTACCTTCTGTCTCTTTGTCAAATCTTTTTCAAGGCAGCCCCTGGCCCTCGTGGTCTAGTGGTTAGGATTCGGTGCTCTCACCGCCACAGCCAGGGTTCAATCCCTATCTTGCTTCCAGCTGCTGCTCACTGCTCTCTCTCAGAAATGCATAGTGACTTCTTAACTGTTCTGAACATTCATAGCTCACAAAAATATTAGTACTGATCATATTATTAAAGGTGGTATTAAAGTAAAGGCAGCAGTATATATAGTAGTAAAAGTCATACTGAGGGACTTAGAAAACCCTCACAGGATATATTAGGGTTCTCCAGAGAAACAGAACCAGAAGATGAGAGAGGGGTTGGGGTGGAGGCGGGAGACTAAGATATATTAAGAAGAATTGGCTCAGACAATTATGGAGGATGAGAAGTTCCACAGTCTGCTGTCTGTAAGCTGGAAACCCAGGAAAGCAGGTGGTGTAACTCAGTTTGAGTCCAAAGGACTGGGAACCAGGGAAGTGAATTCCATTGTGAGGGCAGGAGAAGATGAGATGAGCTATCCCAGCTCATTAGTGAGGGAGGAAAAAAAACAAATTCCTCCTTCCTCCACCTTTTCTTCTATTCAGGTTCGCAATGGATTGTATGATGCCCACCTACAGTGGGGAGGGCAAACTACTAAATCCACATATTCAAATGTAATCTCATTCGGAAACACCTTCACAGATACACTAAGACATAAGGTTTAATTTGGGCATTTTGTGGCCAGTCAAGTTGACATATAAAACTAACCATCACACAGGAGTTACCCCATGAGGTAAGAAGGCCTTGGTAATCAACAAACACAATCTGACATGCCTAAAACTATCTCATTGCAGATGCTTCCAATTTGAATTAATGTAGCACCGTGATTTTCCTGCATAATGTTCTTTGTATTCTGTTGTGCTAACTTTGATCTCTGAGGAAAAATACATGGGTAAGTTCCTGTAATGGTGATATTATGATCAGAGATTCAGAAATACCAAGTCATACTCTGTTAAACAACACTTCCCAAAGGGTTTTGGAAGATACTTTAACAGAAGCGATAATATAAAAGTAAATCAAAATTTACAATATTAATAGCTTTACAGGTGCCTAGATTACTAGTAAATCTAGTAATCACCAAATCAAATAAAGACCTTAGTCTTGGGAATACCATGCTCATTCATGCCTGTGGGAAGAGAAAACCTCTTAATCCATTTATTCAACCAGCTCCTTGCCCTGAAAGATAAAGATATAAGATAAGCAATCTGCCCTGGGGCCTGACTATACCAAAGGCGAAAGAGAAATGCAATAAAAGGAAACTGGGATTCTTTCTTTAAAGAAGAATAGGGCTGCCTAAAAATAAAGCATAGTCCAATGTATATTCTGGGTTCATAGCAAGAGGAAAAAGCAGCACCTGTCCCCTTAGGAGAGAGCTAAGTGGGTAGGAGGAACAAAGTCTGGCATAGGAAGAGGAGGTGAAATACCCAGGCTTAGACAGTGGAACCAGGTGATTCTTTGAATTATATTGAAGAGGCCTGTGCAGTTTGTGTTGGATAAAGTCAGTGCTGTTGTCCTGCTCACAACTTAATTGTCCAAGGGATCAATACACCAATGAAATATAGGCTGTATATAAAAGAAGACAAATTCATCTGGTGTGACTCATTATGAAACTGTCCCCAATGGTGGCCCTCCCAGTTAGATGTGGCAAACTGATCTAATTTGCTTCTCTCGGCAGGTGGCATAGATAATAAGTATATAGGAAAATAAGGAGTCTCTTAATCCCAGACTCCATGCCCAAACAATGTTATTCTTCTGCTTCCCATAAAATTTATTACAATTAGACTTGGACCCAGGATGAATACAGTATAATGCCAGGAGATCTATCCAAGGTATATCATATTTTTTGTTTGTATCTTCACAATAAAACTCCATAAAGTCACAAACAAAGGTGCTTTAGGCCCACCCCCTATCTTGGACCTTAAAGATCTAGCTAATATCTTCTCTGTCTCCCCAAAGAATGAGTGACTTGCAGTTTGATATCTTGGTTTTATCTTTTTTTTTTTTTTCCTTCAATTCTCTGTGAAACATAGCACCAAACTTAATGTCTTGCTAAGTATATGTTTTATAAGCTAGCTGTAGTCCTCTGGTTTATTCCCAAAAGAGCTAAAGTTTACTCCCATGCCTTTTATATGTATATTTATTCTCCTTTTATGTATTTTCTTATGCATGAAAGTGAGAGACAAATAACTCTTCAGTGTCTCTTACAGGTAGACATCTAAAATTTCTTTATCTTTTTTTTTTAATGACTTTGTTCTTGTCCTTCAGGTTACCCACATAATTCTCTTGACCTTCTCTGGTTAGTCCCCATCCTTCTAAGAATGCAGTGATAAAAACTAGATATAATTATTTAATAACAATCTCAATCTCACAGACTTCAGGTCACAAAGGTCATTTCCTTATGCTTGAATGTCGTATTTTTGGTATATATTTTACTATCATTTAAACTTTTTTTTTTAATCAAAAGAACATTATACTGTAACTTAACTCTCTAGAAAATGATTAGAGGCTTTCAGTCAATATAGTCCTCTCTGAATGTGTAGTCAACTGAGCCTACTTTTATAGATGTTGTCAATAGATTCTTTTTCAAGAACCCATATGTAGTGCCAGAGATAAATTTTCCCTTTTGACAAAGGGCGTTTTAAAACAGTTCACTCTTCAGGAGATCTTTTCTGGTCATGCTGCTGTAACCTTTGGAAACTTATGAGTGAGGTTGGATATTTTTGGAGAAATTCCGTAAATCAACTCTATAGCAATTCTACATTATTACCTTGAAAATAGATGTCTTCTACTTGTGAAAGAACATTGTAGAGGTTTAAATTTATAGAACTGGAGTTAACCCATGCAGCTGTCATCCTAAAAATTAATTTATATACCCAACAAGCTAGTACTGTAATAGAAAATAGAGATGTGGAGTTATACGGGAGATCACAGATGAGGATCGTGACATTTCCGAGTTATATAATATCATTGAAAACCATTAATGCAAGGACTTTGTTTAGGAGATGAGGAAGCACAATTTCGAAGAAGTTAAGTCACATTGGAAATTAGTGGCAAAGTAGTGGCTAGAACCACTGTTTTATTGTTTCAAGTCTAGTGTTCCTTCTTCATGTTTCATTGCTTTTGAAATCCCTAGGAAGTCTTCCTATATCCTCATAACTCTGAATCCAGGGAGACCTCAAAAGGACTCTGACTGCTTTTCTTGGTCCTGGTTACAATTTCCAGTTGGACCTCACACCCCAGGGCTTTTCTCTGATGGAAAAGTTGTCTTATTGGGGCCCAGGAGGGAATCAGGACATCTCACCCCTTCTCCCCTGTAAATTCATCTTTGTACCTGCAGGGAATGAGATCTGTCTTTCTAGATGCTGAAGTACTATTATGCTTTCTGGAGTTCTTCTCTAACTTATTTTCTTTTCTGGATAAATTTTCTGAAACAAGTCCTCCTTCGCATGAGTTTTTCAGTCTCTCACCTTACCTTATCTTTGTCTTCCAGACCTTATCTCCTTGTATTTTAAAGACAATGGAAACTGTTGTTTATTGACTCTGCATAAGAAAAGTGGAGACTGATGTGTCACTTATGCAAACATATGCCACTGATGCAGCCTGTAATATAGCATGGTTCCCAGGATAACACATTTCCATTTCTGCCACTCTGCGTATTTCCCTTGGGGCCAGCTGGAAAGCTATGCTGTCTTTCGATATAAGATAAACCTGGATTCTATTTCGGGCACATAAAAATAAGAAATACTCTCCTGGGATTTGTTTATGTCATTACTGTACCAAACTCTAAAAGGGAAATGGTACCTGATATCCATTCCTTACAGATATCAGGGGAATTTATTTTTCAGGGGCAAACACCCTAGCTATGGGAAGTGATTATATCTAGATACCACTGCTGTTAAAAGGACATTTGTCTAGTAGAGTATATGCCAAAACTCTTTTCCAGGCTTCCTGTTCCCTCTCCAGAAATGTTTTAACAGGAAGCATGGTCTGTGAGTAACAATGCCTCTCGTAGCTGCCATGTATATACTCCTGGTACCTTGGCCCATAGACTAGCTCCATGCCTGATGAGTTTTCATGGCCATTCCATTCAGTGGGCTGATTTGTTCAGATAAAATGGAAAATTAAAATGGAACCGTGCTGGATACAACATCGTCCACTTTTTCTATTCTGTCAAAATGCCATGGCTGCTTATTTTTTCATGGCCATGAGTTGAAATAAATTAAACTTCCTAGCGGCAAAACGTCTGTGAGATCAGATTGGAATATATTGATTAGCTCTTTGAGGCCTGATGGATTGGAGGTTCTTGCTTTATAAACACATTTACAAACACGCCTTAAGAAACAGTTGCTTAGCCCTGGGTAGACTGATTGCGTTTATTTAAAACTGCAGGGAAGGGTATACCTGCAACCCCTGATTTTAACCTATCAGTGTTTTCATCTCAGATCAATGGTGACAGGTGAAGTGTTGCTCCCTTTAGTGACTTCTAAGACCAGCTCAAGGCTGGCTGGCCCAGTGATACATCAAGTAATACATCAAAGTCTCGGGAACATCTTCGCTTGTCACAGAATGTTAGAATATTAGAGCTGGGAGGGGCTTAAGACATCGTCGTCAGACTATGAGTCAAATCCTCTAACTGTTTATTCAGTTTACACCATGGGTGTCTTTAGAGATGGTTTTAGAGTTAGAAAGGAATTTTAGCCATTTTCTATTCCAAGGCTTAAAAATTCAAATAAGTACGGTTCACTGGGTATATAACATTAAGTGAGTGAAGTGGGTCTAGTAGGCAGTATTGTGAGAGAAGGATGTGGGCTTTGTTCTTGATGGGGCAACAGTTTCTCTACTCTAGATGATTGTTTTCATGGAAGAATGTGGGCCCAGTATTGCCAAATAGACTGAATTTGCAAAAGAATCCAGAAATATGGATATCATAGGACTAATTCCTCATATTAAAAAAAACCTTAAAAAACAAATGAAATGAAAAAACCTCTGCAGGCCAACAAAAAGCAAAACAAAAACACACAATTGCAGACTGAACCTTAGCCACCAGAATGGTCTCTGATTTACTCATGATCTCATGCTGGTGAGAAAATGAGATTCAGAAAGCTGAATGCCATGAGTGATTGGCATCAAGGACACAGGAACACAAATTTCCACATTTCCAGTATGCTAATGCATGTGCCACCTTGACATGGAGAACATGCCGTAATTATAAACCTGTAGTACACTCTAGGTCCTGAGATGGAATTGTAGAATCTCAAGACTAGAGCATAATGTAACCCAACACCAAACTTAACTTTCCAGAGGTGAGAGCCCAGTCCCTGAATTGGCTTTTCTAAAATCACAATGAGAGCGAAGAGAGCAGAAACTGGTCTGATACTACTTCTACTACATGCCTTTCTAGGAAACTGGGTCGTATGATTTGTTGAGACTTTCCAGACCCTGTATAAAGCCGTGGTATTTAGAATAATTTCAAAAGCCTGAAAGTCTTCAGATATTGAGCAAGATATTTTCAAGTTAGTTCTACTTAAGAAGTCATGGAAGTTTAATAGAAAGACTTTTTATTGCAATTAATAAAACAAATCAAGTGATACACCTTGGCTCCAGTTACACTTTTTATTGATACATTGCCCTTTAACCAGATAGCTGGAATAGGCAGTTGTTGACAGTGATTCAGTATCTCAACAATATCTTGTTCTTTCCCTCATGGTCACTGATGGGCAGGCATTATAGCTCCAGGTATCAAGGAGACATTTGATTGGTAAAGGGTGGTGCCTTTCTAGCTATTCCTTTTCTTTTTGTGAGGATGGTAAAAGCTTTCTAAGGAACCCTAATAACAGATGTTAACTTATATCTCTTTGGCCTTAACTGTACACATGACCACCTTTGGTTGTAGAGGAGACTGGAGAAGACTATTTGCCTCTGTTAGAGGCTGGAAGTTGGCATGAGGCTTGAGAATAGATGTGAGGTAAACAGCAGTATCTTCCACAGGAGGGAACCCCAAAAATTCAAGAAGTTTACAATCGGGTTTGAAATAAGAAAGGTTTGGAGATTCTCTCTGCATTATGACCTGAATGTTCCTGTAAGAATTCTAACTACTAAAGGTTGATCCTTTGGACTGTGTGCTCTCATGCTATCATGTAACTACTTGCTAGATCATCTTTGGCTCTGCGCTACTGAGCTGCTTCCACGCTTCACCGAAATGTATCCCTTCTAACGGCTTGGAAATGGTTATTGGATTCACAGAAGAGAGAGTTATGAAGTACAATGGGAGCACTGGGGGAAAGGAGCTGTGATTCTGCTCAGATCCTGTTAGAGAAGAAAACATGCTGGATATCAAAGGGAAATTTATGTAATGTATTCCAGCATTGTTTGAGGTAGAGCATCATGTTTTATGCAGTCAGAGGCAGTCGGGGCATGCAGTGAGCGAACTCCGCTACACGCGCTGAAACAAACGATAAAGCAGTGAATGGGCAATGGGCATAAAATTAACTCTGATTTTTATGGGAACTGTTCACAATCCCCATTCTATTCCAAAACTGCCTAGTATCTCTCAGAAAGAGAGTCTTTGAAAAAGCCTATAAGATTTTTTTTCTATTGTTTACTTGGATTCTAAGTGACTAAGTACCTAGCTCCTTTAAGAATCAAGGGTGTGTGATTTAAGCAAACGGGGTAACCTTGGATCAATGAATGGAAAAAGATGCGAGAGAGATAGAGTGGTATTATGTTCATCTCCTTTAGAAGGAATTTCAGAGAGGTTTAGAGGACCAGGATTTCCAGCTGAAAGTAGGTGGGATTGAATTGGACAAACTAAAAGCAGGTAGGGAAATGTAATTCTTGGAAGGCTCAAGGAAGTTATAAATAGGTATTAATACCTGCAGCTGCAAGAGGGCGCTCTAATCTCAGGGGAGCTAGCAGAGATGAGGATTTCTTCTGAGAGTCTTCCCAGAAGGTGGTAAACATGCTGCTGGACTGACACAAGGTTTCAGAATTTTGATCTTTCCTTGTTTATATGTTGCTCTCCTTCACACCAGTGTAGTTTGTGTGAATTTCAGGTGATGCACTTGGTTTTCGGTCCGATTTTAAGAGGATGCATCAGGACATCAGAAGCGTGTATGGAGGTAGACATAATCAAATAATAAGATGAATTAAAACCTATATACAACACATGTATCATTACTTTACAAGTGTGATGATAGCGACTTGCCCTTATGTGAATGTGCATCTCTAATCTTTGGGCTAGCTAGTCCACCCATAACTTCTATCAGTTAAAAATCAAAGATGCCCTGATCCAACCTGGGTCTTAATGAAGAGTATTGTATTGCATCACTGATCAGAAATGCCTGAGAAAATAATAATAGCTTTTAATGTGGTATATATGGGACAACATAGATCAATTTAAAAACTGAATTAACTAATAATAAAAATAAAATCTTGTGTATTATACTCATTAAGTATTATTACAAAGGGAAATAAATGTGAAAAGAAACGTATCTAACAGTAAGAGTAGTTTACTATGTACTTAACACTTTTCTAAGTAGATAAATGTATAACATTTAATCCTCACAACAACTCTATAGGGTGGATAATATTACTGTTTATATATTACAGATGAGGCATGTGAGATGCCGAGATTATGTATCTTGTACAAGTTCACATAAAGTATAAATTGTAGAGTTGGGTTTAAATCCAGGCTTTGTGGCTCCAGACCTTATGCCACTATGCTCTGCCATAACCAACAAGGATTTCAGAACATTGTACCAGCACATTCCAAAGGACAAATGGGAGCGGCTTTAAAGGAATTAAAATTCCTTATGTGTAGGTTTCAAATTGTTTTGCTTCTTCTGAACTCACCTCTGCCTACCGATGAATACAAGTAATAACACATGGCACCCACAAGCCTCTTGAAGTAGTTTTCAAGTAGTGTTAATAATAGCTACAATTAATTGTCTAGCATGCAGTCTGTACTAAACTTCTTTATCATATTTTATTTAATCCTCAGTATATATCACCTAATATTTAACTGCATGATGCACATGAGAAGAAAAAGGGACAGATAAACTACTCACCCAGAGTCATGTGGCTTATAATTGGTGGACAAGGAATTTAACTGTCTTAACCACAGTCAATGTACTAAACAGTGCATTGTTAGATTTCACAGAGTTCCTTTGTAAAATAAATATAGTAATTCATTTAACAGAAAAAAGGCCATGAGACATTAGGTGAAAGAAAGAGGAAAAATAAATATTAGAGAAGCCTATAAATCCATTAAGCTAATAGAAAAGATTTTGTATTTAACTTTACTATGCTTTCCTCCCTTTTCTACAAGGGGAGGGGCATCCCCAAATTTATAAATACATTTCATATTAATTTAAAATATAATGGTGGGTGCTTTCATTGGACTTTTTTAAGAAATATGTTTTTGGACCCACATCTCATGACCCCTTCTTAACTTCTACCCAAGGGAGGAAGTGTTACTAAGCTTATTAAAGTGTCTGAGAATTTGAATGACCAACAGTTAGTAGTGGATGCTATACTGAACCTATTCAAGTTCACATTCTTTTGTTGTTTTGTTTTTTTCAGTCCGGAGCAGAGCCTTCCTCTTTGGACCTGGCTTGGGTAGGTTTGCTCTTTCCTGTCTGCAGCTGGGTTAGGAAGTTAGACAAGCATTAGCTCTGATAGAACTTAGATTCTTACAATCAATACGGAGGATGCATAAAGCCTCACTCAGATCTTAAGCCTGGGCTGCATATCCCAAGGCATCTTTACCAGAGAACTCTTCAGCAAAGGTGGAGAGTGTTTATTCAGCTATTAACAAACAAGGCATTTCCACCATCCTTCTGCTCGTTTCTTGTATATAGTTCTCAGTTCAGAAACCCACTGAGAGGAGGTCCTCTCATAATGATACCAAATTTCCAACAACTTCAACAGTGAGTATTAAGAAAGGGTTTTATTCCATTGTCCATACATGCAATGAGTCTATCAATAGTGTTTAATTTTGCATCACAGGGTCTCGTTGTAAAAGCTTCTAGGGAGAAAGCTAGGGTATGTATGAGACAATGGAAACTTTCTCTATACTTGCAACCTCCAAACTTGTTAAGGTGGAGTACTTTGAAGGAATAGAAATCTTTTAATTTCAGTTAAAGTAAAGAACCTTTACAGAAGGAGATGAATCATCCCATTAGGGAATGAATCTACATGTTGCAATAAATAAATGAATCAAATCAACACGTATACCTTAAACTTACACAATATTATATGTCAGTAAAGAGGGGGAAAAACCCTCATCACCAAACTCCCAACCATCAAAAAAAAAGGAAGAAAAGAAAAAAAATTTCTAGAAGCCTGAAACAGAGTTGCAGACCAAGAGAGGTAGCTGAGTCATGGATGTCAGGAACCTTGCTCTGCTGTGTTAATGATCTCAAAATATAGGATGAATATCTGCCCTAGAGGAGCATCTGAGCAGATGCAGCAATGTATTCTGGGGTAAATGGTAACTAGGAGTTCCCTTTGTGGGGACAAGTAGACTCACCAACACCTGTCAAAAAGCCAAAAGAAGTGGCTTTTTTCCCCCCTTTCTCTTGCTAGCTTCCATATGCCAATTCCCTCTATTTCTTCCAATTTTTGCAAACCAGGTAGTTTGCGAGGTGCTTAAAGCCTTCCTGACCAAATATTACTTCTCCTTTCATCTGCCTGAAAATAGTCTCAGACATCTCCATATTTCACACTTTACTGAAGAAATGTTTGTGGCCCTTCTTAAAATGCAAACAGACTCCCAAGTGAAAAACTTATAAAACCATCATTATTCATTCACACCTTGGTGTGAATTAGCTCATCAGAGCCATTACCTAGCAACACTAGGATAGCCTGGTGATTTATGATCTGAGATGAAGGAGAACTTTTTATTGATTAATGGTAATGGCCTGGAGAATAGAAGAATGTTGAGAAGGGCATTGGACCCCTCAGAGAGCAAGGACAAAGCAAAGGAAGGATTTCACAATAGTAGCTAAGAACAAGGACTCTGAAGCCACTCTATCTGTGTATGCATTTTGGTTTCACTGTTTATCTTATGTGACCACTCTGTGCAATGAAGTTTTTGTTGTTGCTGTTGTAATGGTCATTGAACGTTGTTATTTTAATTTTATGTAGCAATTTCCAAAATAAAATTCAACTCACATAATTCAAGAAAGGGAAGTAAGTTTTTTGAATAGAGATTTTTCAGATGGCCAGGCCCTAGTACAACAGTGTCAAGGAAAGATGGTCAGAGTTAGATTCAGTAACTTTACTCACGACAACCAAAGTTTTGAATTTCAGTGTCTTCATCTGTAATTTAGGATTAGTGATTCCTACTCCAAAAGTTTAGAAAGAGAATGTTGCCTTCCATTCCAGTAGACAACAAATGTTGCCCTTCATCAAGCCATCAGCCACTGTGGCACCCTGAAGTTACACCCTGAGAGGAATTTCAGTTGGAGATAAACAGGAAACATTCTGTGCTCTGGAAACAGGACCTAGATAGTTACAGTGCATACCTAAGGAATAACTTCAATGAGCCCAGACTCTTGCATCTTCCTATACATAGTAAAACACTAAAATCATTAACTTGAAATGTCTTTGTGTGTGTGTGTGTGGTTAGCAGTTATCTTTTGATGTTCAACTACATTTTTTTAGCAAAAATTCCTAAATATCCTGACTCCTCCCTTACCTTTTTGGAGCAGTTCCTCAGAGGTATCTGGGAGGCTGTCTTCCAGGGTACAGTCCTCAGTAAGGTCCCCAAATAAAACTTAACACCCAGTTTTTAGGTAGTGTGTTTTTTTTCAGTCGACAAAAGCATGGTTGTGAAGATTTTATATAGTTGTAAAATCTTATTTTATATAGTTACATTAGTTTATGTGGACATTTGTATGAAACTGAAAAGACTATTTGAAACTGTGTGATCTTTGATAATTTTATAGAAAAAAAACCAACATTCAAATAAAATCTGTTGAAATGTATGCATGTTTTTGAGGCTTAGTTATTAATCAAATATGAGTAAAATTATACAAACAGAAATATTTTACAATTCTCCCTTATCCTCATCCCAAATCATTTTTAATAAGTTGACAGGTATCATGAGATGGAATAGCTTTAAGGCCTATATATATATGCCTTTCCTTTTGTTCCTCCTGTTGATCCAGCTAATTGTTTAGGATGAATGTACTAGTCTTACATTTTTTGTGTTTGTAATGTTCATGTCAGACACTACAATTCCCTCTGACCTATAAAAATTAAGATTTTGAATTCTCAAGTTTTGATTTCCAGGAAGTCTGAGATTGTTGCAGAGTCCCAAGTCAAGTCATAGCTTCCTCTGGAGGTTTTAAAGCATATGATACTCCAGAAGCAACAGAGGTAAAAAACAAAACAAAACAAAACAAAAAAACGAGCAAACAAAACAACTTTCCTCCTATTAACTCTGGAAATTTAAAGGACTCTGTGATTTATATGGCCCTGGCTCAAAAATGCAAACCTTTGAGATGTAGTACTTGAGAAGTCAAATCACTGCCTTCTATAGAGGACATTAACTTCAGGAGAATAATACCACTCAGTTAATACGGTCTGCTTTTCTTTGGCTTTTTCAAGGTTATCTTAAGGTTCTCCAGAGACTCTAGGACAGAGATTTTAAACAAGGAGTCCATTAATCCTATGGGGAAAATTACATTTATTTTTACTATCCTGTAATTGAAATTTAACATTACGTTCATTTATTAAATAGAAAATGTAGAAAACAAGCTACATTAATAATAGTGGTAATTGTGCATTAACAGTATCTTTACATTGATAGAATCACAGATATGTTCATGTCATATTCCAGTTGTTGCAGATATTTTGAAATATTATTTGCACTTACGAGTACTTGACAATTACAGTAGTTATTAGTTCCATTCTATATCTTTTATTTCATACATTAATAAAAAGCAATATATTACTGTTATCACAAACTAATTTTTAAATATTTAGATAACTCTGGTTCAATATAATTAACTCCCTTTTCAATTCTATGTTTTTATGAATTTAAAAACATTATTATGAAAAGGGGCCCATGGGTTTTACCAAATGGCCAAGGGTGTCCATGGAATTAATAGAAAAAAAAAAAAAAAGTTAAAAACTCATACCCAAGAGGAAAGAGTCCTGGACTGCAAAATACTTTCTATAAACCTTTTATAATACATATTAACATAATACAATTGTTATATAACTGAATGTATTAGGATCACAAAATAAAGCCAAAGTAACAAGGAAACCAAATTGTCCCTGTATTATGTCCACATAGATGATCAAAGTGTAACCAGTGGCCCAGGAATATGTCTCTGGAGTTATCAGGAACTATGAAAGGTGTGAGATTTAACCCTACTTGCAAGCTCACAAGTTAGCCTGACACAATGTCATGGATGATAACAGAAAACGTGAAACTCCTGGGTCAGAGATAAAGGATTTTGTTATTCACTGCACAGCAAGCGATATGAGCTTTAGTTTCCATTGACATCAGTTCCTCTTGGCATTTCAGTCTCACAAGACTGATCAGAGCAGCCCAGTCAGATGCTTTATCCACAGTGGGTCTGAATCATCATAGCTAAGGAATCCCAAGTTTAGGAAGCCCTAATAGTTATAAAGGGCTGCAAGCAAACCTACCCAGTCTTTACTCTAACTGGAGTAAAACAAACAAAACTGCCCTCTGTCCCAGAAGGAGACATTATCTCTATTTGTTAATTATAAAACAGCTCTGAAAAGATATTCTGGGGAACCCTCATACACTGTTAGTGGGAATGTAAATTGATACAGCCACTATGTAGAACAGTATGGAGGTTCCTTAAAAAACTAAAAATAGAACTACCATAGACCCAGCAATCCAACTACTGGGCATATACCCTGAGAAAACCATAATTCAAAAAGAGTCATATACCACAATGTTCATTGCAGCTCTATTTACAATAGCCAGGACATGGAAGCAACCTAAGTGGCCATCGACAGATGAATGGATAAAGAAGATGTGGCACATATATACAATGGAATATTACTCAGCCATAAAAAGGAATGAAATTGAGTTATTTGTAGTGAGGTGGATGGACCTAGAGACTGTCATACAGAGTGAAGTAAGTCAGAAAGAGAAAAACAAATACCATATGCTAACACATATATATGGAATCTAAAATAATGATAATGAAGAACCTAGGGGCAAGACAGGAATAAAGATGCAGACCTACTAGAAAATGGCCTTGAGGACATGGGGAGGGGGAAGGGTAAGCTGGGACAAAGTCAGAGAGTGGTAGTGTGTATATGGACTTATATACACTACCAAATGTAAAATAGCTAGCTAGTGGGAAGCAGTCGCAGAGCACAGCTCGGTGCTTTGTGACCATCTAGAAGGGTGGGATAGGGAGGGTGGGAGGGAGAGAGATGCAAGAGGGAAGAGATATGGGGATATATGTATATGTATAACTGATACACTTCGTCATAAAGCAGAAACTAACACACCATTGCAAAGCAATTATACTCCAATAAAAACGTTAAAAAAATAAAAAATAATAAAATTGCTTTGGCTGAGAAGAGCACCCTGATAGATTAACCATGTTTCAGGGAACGACAGTTGTTGTGCTGCATACTTGCTGAACCTGCTCTGGATTTTCTAATCAAATAGTAACTCTCATGACAGAACCCACCCATTCCAAAGAGACCTGACTAGGATTAAGGATACATGGTCCTGCAACGTATCTGTACTGATTAACTCATTTATTCTTTCATAAAATCCTTCATTTATTGCCTCAAGAAAAAGTTATCAAACACACACACACAAAAAAAGATATTCTGGACCAAAAGCTGTCAGTGTCTCTGCTCACAAGATATGCAGAAACATGAACTCCATGGATGACTGTCTTCCAAGAGAAACTTAGGCCACCAAAGGTGCCATTTTCTCAGTGATGAATAATGTATATCATACCACCTTATGTCATGAGTTAAGTATATTTAATAAGTTAAATATATATATTTAATAACTAATATATACATATTCCTCTAGTGATTTTTATTTTTCTTTAATTTCTTTTTCATTTATTTATTTTTGGCTGTGTTGGGTCTTCGTTGCTGTGCACAGGCTTTCTCTCATTGTGGCGAGCGGAGGCAGCTCTTCGTTGTGGTGCACAGGCTTCTCATTGTGGCTTCTGGAGCACTGGCTCTAGGTGCGCGGGCTTCAGTACTTGTGGCACGTGGGCTCAGTAGTTGTGGCTCACGGGCTCTAGAGCACAGGCTCAGTAGTTGTGCTGCACGGGCTTAGTTGCTCCGTGGCATGTGGGATCTTCCCAGACCAGGGCTCGAACCTGTGTCACCTGCATTGGCAGGCAGATTCTTAGCCACTGTGCCAACAGGGAAGTCCCCCTCTAGTGATTTTTATACATGACAAAAGAATCACTGCTCATGAAAAATACTCAAAAAAATAAAACACTCTCTGAGGTATCACTGTCTGAGTAAGACTATTTAGTCCTCGTAGTGTTGAATGCTCTCCTTTGGAGTTCTCGTCATCAGAAAAATGAAGGCAGCCATAACTGGGAGACCCTAGTAAAGTCTGCCACTACTGGAAGCAGTGAAATCTAAGGACCGAAATGTACAGAGTATGCTGTCTGAGCAGAAAAATGTTCAAATTAGAAGTTAATAACAAAATTCATAAATCATAGGTATCTGGAAATTAAGGAATGAAGATTGGAATAATTCAAATATCAAAAAAGAAATCACAGTTGAATAAAAGCTTTCAAACTGAATGGGCAGTGAAAACATGTCAAAGTTAACAGCTAAAGTAGTGCAATACAGCAAAGATAATTAACAACTTCATACGCCAAAGTAGGTAAACTCATCATACAATTTTAGGAAAGAAAAGCCTGACACAGACAATAAAATACTGTATTTTAAAGAGTATTTTAAAAACAGGCAAAACTAATCTATGGTGATACAAACCAAGACAGCAGTTATCCTGGTGGGGATGTTGACCAGGAAGAACCACAAAGTAATATTTTATGTCTTAATCTGACTGGCAGTTTTGTAAATGTGCGTGTGAAAATTTATTAAACTACCTATCTATAATTTGCATAGTTTTCTGTATGTATGCTTACATCAATACAAAATTTAAAGTATTTGAGTAGTAACATGTAAAACATTTATGAAAAACAAAAAGTGTGATAGAAGTAATATTACAGGCACCAGCTAGAAGAATGTGTCAACTACTATCATATGTCCTTGACCCCTGTTTCTCTACAGCTTAATAAAAACAAGAATAACCAACTGTAAGTTTTGGCTTAGGATCCTAATAGGGTTACTGGGATCCTATTGAATCTTACCTCAACCCTCAGTTTATCTATATCATTTTTTAATATTTAAAACTAAAAAATTTGCTTAACACAGCGGATGAACTTAATATTTATTGGAACTATGGGCAATGTGCAAACTCAGGTTCTAATGTATAATTAGACAGGTGTAGGTATCACTTTATTTTTCCAAGTTGGCTCAACCTTGTTTCAGTCTTAATCTGTCTGTTGTGTGTCCTTATCTTCTTCTCCTTCTATGGCTTGTTAAAATACCTGAACTCAAAAAGTATAAGTGACTGGAACATTCTAGACCAGTTTGGTGGTGGGGCCTTGGAGACACATCTCCAAGATCTATAATTAACATTTTATTACTCATCAATCAGATTTCAGTTTTAAAGTCATTGTTCTCTAGGAAATTTTCCTTTCTAGGTTAGGTCCTCTATCTTATACTCAAAAAAAGCTGTACTTCTACATAGCACTCACTACCACTGTTATTAAATATTAATTGTGCATTTGTTTATTATTATCTCTATTTCCTGCCAGACTAGATCAATAAAGTCAGAACCCTTTGCTTTGTTTATTGTTGAATTCTTAGTACCTGGACCAGTGCATGACATTTATTGAAAAAAGTTATTCCATTAATGTGTGAGTGAATAAATGAATGGACTTAACCTGGCTCATGGATTTCTGGATGTCTTCCTTTACCTGCCCATTTGGAGACTTAACTCTTGACATTTCCAGAAATTGAAATGGGTGTTTGGGCCCCTTTACTCCCAATGTATTGACCCATTTAGATACATTTTCCCAATTCAAACACTGAAGGCAAATCTGTTTTCCAACGATTGACCCACTATCCATATGTTAGTAGCATCCTTAACTTCTAAGGCAGATTGTTTCAAACTCTATGCTAGTGGCATTTTATACCAGATAATTCTTGGTTATAGGTAGCTTGTCATAAGCTCTGTAGAATGTTTGGCAGCATCCCTGCCCTTATCCTCTCTCTAGTTGTGCCCACACAGAATGTCTCCAATATTGCCAAAAGTTCCATGGGGGTCAAAATTAGCCCTGGTTGAGAATCGCTGCTGGAAGGGAGGTTCCAGCTTTAAACAATGACATAAAAATAAACTTTCCTTTTTTTTTTGAATTTTATTTTATTTTATTTTTATATAGCAGGTTCTTATTAGTTATCTATTTTATACATATTAGTGTATATATGTCAATCCCAGTCTCCCAATTCATCCCACCAACACCACCTCCCACCCCCTGCTTTCCCGCCTTGGGGTCAATACGTTTGTTCTCTACATCTGTCTCTATTTCTGCCTTGTAAACCGGTTCATCTGAGTAATATTCCATTGTATATATGTACCACATATTCTTTATCCATTCATCTGTTGATGGGCATTTAGGTTGTTTCCATGACATGGCTATTGTAAATAGTGCTGCAATGAACATTGGGGTGCATGTGTCTTTTTGAATTATGGTTTTCTCTGGGTATATGCCCAGGAGTGGGATTGCTGGGTCATATGGTAATTCTATTTTTAGTTTTTTAAGGAACCTCCATACTGTTCTCCATAGTGGCTGTGTCAAATTACATTCCCACCAACAGTGCAAGAGGGTTCCCTTTTCTCCACACCCTCTCCAGCATTTGTTGTTTGTAGATATTCTGATGATGCCCATTCTCACTGGTGTGAGGTGATACCTCATTGTAGTTTTGATTTGCAGTGGTAAATGGGAGTGTTTCCTTAATCCTCTTTCTGATCTTTCATTGTTAGTGTATAGGAGTGCAAGAGATTTTTGTGCATTAATTTTGTATCCTGCAACTTTACTAAATCCATTGATTAGCTCTAGTAGTTTTCTGGTGGCATCTTTAGGATTCTCTGTGTATAGTGTCATGTCATCTGCAGACAGTGACAGTTTTACTTCTTCTTTTCCAATCTGTATTCCTTTTATTTCTTCTTCTTCTCTGATTGCTGTGGCTAGGACTTCCAAAACTATGTTGAATAATAGTGGCGAGAGTGGACATCCTTGTCTTCTTCCTGATATTAGAGGAAATGCTTTCAGTTTTTCACCATTAAGAATGAATGTTTGCTGTGGGTTTGTCGTATATGACCTTTATTGTGTCGAGATAGATTCCCTCTATGCCCACTTTCTGGAGAGTTTTTATCATAAATGGGTGTTAAATTCTGTTGAAAGCTTTTTCTGCATCTATTGAGATGATCATATGGTTTTTATTCTTCAATTTGTTAATATGGTGTATCACATTGATTGATTTGCATATATTGAAGAATCCTTGCATCCCTGGGATAAATCCCACTTGATCATGGTGTATGATCCTTTTAGTGTGTTGTTGGATTCTGTTTGCTAGTATTTTGTTGAGGATTTTTGCATCTATATTCATCAGTGATATTGGTCTGTAATTTTCTATTTTTTATAGTATCTTTGTTTGGTTTTGGTATCAGGGTGATAGTGACCTTGTAGACTTAGTTTGGGAGTGTTCCTTCCTCTGCAATTTTTTGGAACAGTTTGAGAAGGATAGGTGTTAGCTCTTCTCTAAATGTTTGGTAGAATTCGCCTGTGAAGCCATGTGGTCCTGGACTTTGTTGGAAGATTTTTAATCACAGTTTCAATTTCATTACTTGTGATTGGTCTGTTCATGTTTTCTATTTCTTCCTGGTTCAGTCTTGGAAGGTTATACCTTTCTAAGAATTTGTCCATTTCTTCCAGATTGTCCATTTTATTGGCATAGAGTTCCTTGTAGTGCTGTCTTAGGACGCTTTGTACTTCTGTGGGGTCCATTGTAACTTCTCCTTTTTCATTTATAATTTTATTGATTTGAGTCCTCTCCCTCTTTTTCTTGATGAGTCTGGCTAAAGGTTTATCATTCTTGTTTATCTGCTTAAACAACCAACATTTAGGTTTATTGATCTTTGCTCTTATTTCCTTCATTTCTTTTTCATTGATTTTTGCTCTGATCTGTATGATTTCTTTCCTTCTTCTAACTTTGGGTTTTGTTTGTTCTTTATTTGCGATGTTTCTTGTTTCTTGAGGTAGGATTGTATTGCTATAAACTTCCCTCTTAGAACTGCTTTGCTGCATCCCATAGGTTTTGGATCGTTGTGTTTTCATTGTCATTTGTCTCTAGGTATTTTTTGATTTCCTCTTTGATTTCTTCATTGATCTCTTGGTTATTTAGTAACGTATTGTTTAGCCTCCATGTGTTTGTGTTTTTTACGTTTTTTTCCCTGTAATGTATTTCTAATCTCATAGCATTGTGTCAGAAAAGATACTTAATATGTTTTCAATTTTCTTAAATTTACCAAGGATCGATTTGTGACCCAAGATGTGATCTATCCTGGAGAATGTTCCACGTGCACTTGAGACGAAAGTGTAGTCCGCTGTTTTCTTATGGAATATCAATTAAATCAATATCAATTAAATCAATCTGGTCTATTGTGTTATTTAAAGCTTCTGTTTCCTTATTAATTTTCTGTCTGGATGATCTGTCCATTGGTGTAAGTGAGATGTTAAAGTTCCCCACTATGATTGTGTTACTGTCGATTTCCTCTTTTAATCTTTTAGCATTTGCCTTATGTACTGAGGTGCTCCTATGTTGGGTGCATATATATTTATAATTGTTATATCTTCTTCTTGGATTGATCCCTTGATCATTATGTAGTGTCCTTCCTTGTCTCTTGTAACGTTCTTTATTTTAAAGTCCATTTTATCTGATATGAGTATTGCTGCTCCAGCTTTCTTTTGATTTCCATTTGCGTGGAACACCTTTTTCCATCCCCTCACTTTCAGTCTGGATGTGTCCCTAGGTCTGAAGTGGGTCTCTTGTAGACAGCATATATATGGGTCTTGTTTTTGTAACCATTCAGCAAGCCTGTGTCTTTTGGTTGGAGCGTTTAATCCATTCACATTTAAGGTAATTATTAATATGTATGTTCCTACCATTTTTGTAATTGTTTGGGTTTGTTTTTGTAGTTCCTTTTCTTCTCTTTGTGTTTCCCACTTAGAGAAGTTCCTTTAGCATTTGTTGTAGAGCTGGTTTGGTGGTGCTGAATTTTCTTAGCTTTTGCTTGTCATTAAAGCTTTTGATTTCTCCATCGAATCTGAATGAGATCCTTGCCAGGTAGAGTAATCTTGGTTGTAGGTTTATCCCTTTTATCACTTTAAATGTATTATGGCACTTCCTTCTGGCTTGCAGAGTTTCTGCTGAGAAATCAGTTGTTAACCTTATGTGAGTTCCCTTGTATGTGATTTGTCATTTTTCCCTAGTTGCTTTTAATAATTTTTCTTTGTCTTTAATTTTTATCAGTTTGATTACTATGTGCCTTGGTGTGTTTCTCCTGGGTTTATCCTGCCTGGGACTCTCTCCGTTTCCTGGACTTGGGTGGCTATTTTCTGTCCCATGTTAGGGAAGTTTTCGACTATAATCTCTTCAAATAATGTCTCTGGTCCTTTCTCTCTCTCTTCTCCTTCTGGGACCCCTATAATGTGGAATGTTGGTGCATTGAATGTTGTTCAGAGGTCTCTTAGGCTGTCTTTATTTCTTTTCAATCTTTTTTCTTTATTCTGTTCCGTGGCAGTGAATTCCACCATTCTGTCTTCCAGGTCACTTATCCATTCTTTTGCCTCAGTTATTCTGCTATTGATTCCTTCTAGTGTATTTTTCATTACAGTTACTGTATTGTTCATCTCTGTTTGTTTCTTCTTTAATTCTTCTAGGCCTTTGTTAAACACTTCTTGCATCTTCTCCATCTTTGCCTCCATTCTTTTTCCGAGGTTCTGGATCATCTTCACTATCATTCTTCTGAATTCTTTTTCTGGAAGGTTGCCTATCTCCACTTCATTTAGTTGTTTTTCTGGGGATTTATCTTGTTCTTTCATCTGACACATAGTCCTCTGCCTTTTCATCTTGTCTGTCTTTCTGTGAATGTGGTTTTTGTTCCACAGGCTACAGGATTGTAGTTCTTCTTGTTTCTGCTGTCTGCCCTCTGGTGGATGGGGCTATCTAAGAGGCTTGTGCAAGCTTCCTGATGGGGAGGACTGGTAGTGGGTAGAGCTGGGTTTTGCTCTGGTGGGCAGAGCTCAGTAAAACTTTAATCCACTTGTCTGCTGATGGGTAGGGCTGAATTCCCTCCCTGTTGGTTATTTGGCCTGAGGTGACCCAGCACTGGAACCTATAGGCCCTTTCATGGGTCTAATGGCTGACTCCAGGAGGGCTCGTGTAAAGGAGTACTTCCCAGAACTTCTGCTGCCAGTGTCCTTGTCCCTGTGGTGAGTCCCAGCCGCCCTCCGCCTCTGCAGGAATCCTCCAACACTTGTAGGTAGGTCTGGTTCAGTCTTCTATGGGGTCACTTTCCCCTGGGTCCTGATGTGCACACTACTTTGTGTGTGCCCTCCAAGAGTGGAGTCTCTGTTTCCTGCAGTCCTGTCGAAGTCCTGCAGTCAAATCCCACTAACTTTCAAAGTCTGATTCTCTGGGACTTCCTCCTCCCATTGCAGGACCCCCAGGTTGGGAAACCCAACATGGGGTTCAGAACCTTTACTCCAGTGGGTGGACTTCTGTGGTATAATTGTTCTCCAGTTTGTGAGTAACCCAACCAGCAGCTATGGGATTTGATTTTATTGTGATTGCACCCCTCCTGCCATCTCACTGCAGCTTCTCCTTTGTCTTTGGATGTGGACTATCTTTTTTCGTGAGTTCCAGTGTCTTCCTGTTAATGATTGTTCAGCAATTAGTTGTGATTTTGGCGCTCTCACAAGAGGGAGTGAGTGCACGTCCTTCTGCTCTGCCATCTTGAACCAATCTCTCATAAAAATAAACTTTCACCATAATCCTCAAACCCTTTCTCTATCTATGGGGATGGAGCTGAGAGTTGCTGGTCAGGTGACATTGTTTCCTCTGGGTTAGATTTCTCTGCCTGGCTAAGGTCCCTCATCTCTGGCCTTGTAAGGTTTTAATTGGGAAGAAACTGCCTTTTGAGGGCATGGTGTATGCTCCAGAGAGTTTGGAAGTGGTGGGTATTAAGCACAGTGTTCTATTTTCCTGAAGTGCCTGTATTAAAAAAAAGTCTAAATACTAGGATAATCCTTTCTCCAGCCCCCACATTGACACTTTATTTGATACATCCCTTAAAAGGCTCAACAATCTCCCCAGGCTAGTAAGCTGTAAGAAGTAGGAAAATAACCAAGAGATTTAAGTCTTTTCTTTTACTTTATTTTTGACCCAAACTGCCTCTGTGTGAGTGTGAATACCTATACACTACAAAAGCAAATAACATTAGAAGACTAAAAGAAAACTTCCATTTTCAGAAATTATCACAATGTAAAAAAGCTTGAATTGCCATGGAAACAGCCTAGTCACATCCTATTGAATGGTTATTTTTCCAAAGGAGTCCTTGAGACATCTTTTTTTGAAATTGGGTGGAGGTGAGTCATGTGTGTGAGAACTGGGGGATGTGGGATTTTCCATCATTGCCATTCAGGGAGCTGGCATTCCCTGAGAGGGATGCGTTCAGCTGCTTCTTCCAGAAGAACCTTTTACCCCAGAATAATTTGAATAGGCATTTTACAGGGGAGAATGGCAAAAGGTAGAAAAGTGAAGAATGTTTTTAAAAGTGAAGGTATTTCTTTTAATGTACATCATTGCAATCATCGTGCGTCAGTAACAGAGGAAATCAGAATCTAAAGACCTGAGACTATATCCAGTCTGAGCTGTTTTTCTTAATTTAGGCCCATACATCCATGCACTATGAGTCTGGTGGCCACTTCCACGGCCTCACCTGAGTCTAAGTCTATATCAGCTCCATTTGGATCATGGCAATGAGCCTCTCAACTTAGATTCCCTGCATCCGGACTCATCACACTTCAATTCTTTCTCTAATGAGGCCAGAATGTTCTTTTAAACATGTAACTCTGATCACATCTCTGCCCAGGTTAAGGTCATTCATAGACTGCCCCCTGTTCTCAGGATAAAGTCCACATGTCCTGATCCAGCACACAACCTGTTCAGCTTCAGCCTCATCTCTGCTCTCGAATTTGCAGCAGGACCAAACTTCCTTCCTTTTGTTAAACTCATCATTCTCTCTCACTTTTTGCTCTGTATTCATTCCAGTATGCTCTCATACTGAAAAGACCGTATGCATTCCTCAGCCTTCTCCCCTAAACCCCTTGTCTGGTTAATTCTGATGTTCATCCTGAGCTGTCACCTATTCCAGGAGACACATGCTCTAACCAATCCCACTCCTTTCTAAACTCTCAGCTGTCCATTCACCAGACACAAAATTAAGCTAGGGCCTCTCTGTGCTTTCATGATCTCCAGATACTCGTCCTACATAGTATTAAATTTATATGTTATTTGTCCATCTTCCCACTGAGAGTTCCTTGAAGGGAAGAGCTATGTTTTACCCACCTCTTTGTCTTCAGTTTCTAGTATCTTGGTATCAAATTGATGCTCAGTAATTATTTATTGAATGGACAAATGAGTAACTTAATGAATAATCATAAATACGAATAAGTGAATGAATGTGTGAATGACTAAGTAAGCTCCAAACATCCTAGTTGACTCATGGACAAAGTTCTGTTTTCTTTTTCTCACTACTACTGTGATACTTACATACTCTATTCCTGCATTTAAACATCTCCTGCAACTTACATTATCTTCCTCACTTATTTTCCTTCCTACTACCTCCATCTTACCCTGCCTTCATCTTTTCTCCCTTTTTCTTTTCCTCCTTCACTCTTTTCAGTTTTTAAATGAAGAACTAGATGTTCAGTGGCATTGAGTGACTTACACATAATCACAAAGCTATTAATTAATTAGTGGAATCTGTCGCAGAGCAGGGATGTCCTGGGTCCAGTGTGTTGCTCCATCCTGCAAAGATGCCATTTAATTTCCACTCTAATTTGAGTTGTTCTGGAATATACCAATTTTGTCTTCCTCTCTTTTCCAAGCTTTGAATTAAGACATTTTCTGTTTCTGGGTTACAGCATCCTGCTCCTCCATCTTTTTTGCTTTTTCCACACTTCCGTTTTTGATTTGGGATGCTTTTCTCTCTGGATCCTTGAAAACTACCCAGCATAATGGAAAATGAACTGACCTGGGATACAAGGAGCCCGAGTTCTGTCTGTCATTAGCTGTGTAGCCTATGTGACCTCTCTGATCCACACTGTCTTCACCCAACAAAGAGGATCAATGATAACCACCTCCCTAAGTCCCTTAGAGGACTGAGGTTGTGTGAATGCATTTTATAAATGTTAGAGTTACTTAAAGTTGGAAGTTTTGTTAATTAACATTACCGTGTGTTTTCCCAAGCCTCCTATGTCTTCACAGATAAGCGACAGCTCCTGGCAAGCCAGGAGGTCTTGTTTCCTGGGTCCTAGTATCCTTCTCATTTCTACTGTTTCTGCCTCCCCTGGGTCTTTACCGGGCAGATGAGGCCTGCAAACACAGCTCATTTTAGATTCGACCAGAGTGTTTTCTCTTGCCAGATAAATCCCAGCATGTCCTTACTGCACAGTTTTCTAGATCCTGGATATAACAATTACGAATACACCAGAGTCACTGTGTAAAGACGAGGAAGCTAGCACCATTGATTACCTCCCTGGAAAGCCCTGTAACCCACACTCTGCTGAACCCAAAGACTGATTAATCAAAATGAAGCCTGCAGGTGGTTCTTGGATAGGCCTATTCCTTGGACATGATTGGTGATCCCAGGAAAGAAGAGTCTCTCTTTTGGTTTAATCTTATTTGTGTATCCCCAGAGAAGACCAAGAATTCTTCCACCTGCACACTTCTTTCCCTGTGCCTGAATGAAGCACAAGCAACACTTACTAATAAAATGTCTTGAATGGGAATAGGACTTGCAGATAAAAGTTTAAGTGCTGTAACACCTATTCTTTTTTCTCTTTGACTAAAAGAAAAAATATGGTTTAGGGTGTTAGGACTCTTAAGATATTGTTCTTGCCCTATTCAGTTCTGAGACCTGGCTACATTCATGCAGTGACTTAGTGATCAGGTTGCAACTATGGTGATGATGGCTACACAGGTTGCCTTTAGATGAAAATAGGCCTGGGTTTGCAACTCAGGTGTATGATTTTAGGCCAGTTACCTGACCCCTTCTAACACTCTCTCCTTATCTATAAAATAGAGGTAATAATACATACATCACAGGATTTTTGCAAAGATTAAACAAGATACCTTATGACATAATGGTGCCTTATCAAAACTTTATATTTAGTAAGCATGTAATAAAGTGTTTTTATTAGAACTTCAAATTTCAGATAAATGATCTGAGTTAAATTCTTTGAAGTAAGGAGGGTATGAGATAGATCCCATCCTATTTGCAAAGGAAAAAATTAAGCGTATAGATAAGCAAAAATTCATTTAGCCTTACACTTTAGATTTGGGCACTTAATTGTATGTAAATTTATTTTAATAATCATGTGAAAAACAAAATAAAACTAAAACTAGGAAAATAAAACTTTAAATGTATTATATCAGTTAATCACCAGTGCTTTAATTTTCTCATTGTGCAGATAATAAAATAATCTAAAAGCTGTAAAATGACTTTCTCAAGGTCACTTTACAAATAGCAGAGCCAAGTCTGGAACTCAAATCATCTGATTCTGTCACCACAGGCTGGGCCCACCATGAGTATGGCTAAGCTTGGTGACCAGGTGATCTTAGTTGACTTGGTGAAAAGTATTTCAAATGCCCCTGTTAACAAATAAATTTTCTCTTTGCTATCTCGTATTCTTGGTCATTTGATTTAGGAAAAATAATTGAACTGGGTAGAATACTTGGATTGCCAATCCATTAGTCAACATCATCCTATCATCCAAGTTTGAATCTTGAGAATCACTGATTTAGGTGTAAGTTCATTGGATTGGTTCTCAAAAATCATGGGTTCTACTTCTAGTTCTCCCTTTAGCTACCTATGTGATCCTGGGGGGAAATCCTTTCTTTTATCTTGGATGCTATTTCTTTAGGTTTAAAGTTAAATCATGGGGGGGAAACTCAAGTCAATTTAGCTTTATAACATATATGAAAACATGGACATAACCACAAGTCATTCCATGACTTAGAATGAAGACAGAGGTTGTGCTTCACTAATAAACATAGTTTAATGCTGTTTGATTGAGAATGGGAGGGTGGTGAACTAATAAAAATAATGATCATGACCACTTACTTAGATCTTCCGATGTGCCTTCTGCTTGAAATGTACTATTTTGCTTAATCTTATCAAAATCTATTCATAATATCATAATAATGTCTGATATTATAGAAAGACAACCTAAATATTAGATATTATAAATAACCTCACCAAAATCAAGTGGTGTAGACAGGGTTAGAACCCAGATTTCACTGTCACCAAAGCTATATTGTCTCTCTCAATGGGATTTCTTGGGCCACAGTCTTTTGCTTCATCTTGTCTTCAACCAAATGAAAAGAGAGAAAATTTATAATCTTTCTTTTATGAGACAAGAAAAACAGTCGGGAAGTGTCTATTGAAGAAGCTGTGAGTAACACCTTGGGAATCTCAATAGTTATAATGAAAACTGTAGGGAGAGAGACACTGACTGAAGACAGTGACCTCAAAGTTCAATAGAAGTCAAAAATTGTGTGAGAGTCTATTGAAAAAATGGGGATATTGAACTGGAGAAGAAACAGCTAAGGAGAAATATGTCACGTCCTACAAATATCTGTAGTGGTGCCATGGGGAAGATGAAGAGTATGTATTCAGCGTGATGTAATAGCGGCACCAGGACCAAAGAGAGGTGATGTATCAGGATTAAGAACAAAGAATGAGACAGATCAGAGTTCAGCCCCAGCTCTGGTACTGATCGGACTGTGACCATATGGGAACTTTCTCAAATTTTCTAAGCCTAAAGTTCTCCTATGCAAAACGGAGGTAGAAATATTTATCTCACTGTGTCATTATAGGAAGTTTACTAGCTTGAAATGTGAAAGAGGGAAATAGCAAGAGAAAATGGTTAAATGGTAATGGTTAGATGGTTAGATACAGAGGGCAGAAGGCAAAGATGATGGAAGATAAAGGCTGGGAAGTTTATTTAGAGTCAGATTGTGAAGGATCTTGATATCAGTAAAAGGAAATAATGTCGCCAAAGGAATTTTTACTCTAGGGAATGGCATGAGCAAAACACAATATAGTGTAAAGAGCATGAGTCAGACAGACCTGGATTCATATCCTGTCTCTGACTTCACTAAACAGGTAGGCTCATAAAATGTGTTTAAGCTCACATCTCGCTGGGGAGGAAATTTAACATAATGGTTGAAAGCGTGGGTCCTTGAGTCTGCTTGTTTGAGTCTGAAGCTTAGCTTCATAATTTGCCAACTATGTAACCAGGAGAAGGTTGATTAACATCTCTGAGTCTCAGTTTCTTTATCTGTAAAATGGGCATAAAGATTAAAAAAAAAAAAAAAAAACAAACAAGAAAAACCAGCCTGTAATTCTTAGGGAGGATTAAATGAGGCAGGGAATGTAAAATCTCTGCACAAATGGGAAGCTTGGTGATGCTAGTTTAGTTTCTCCCTCTATTAAAACTGATTATTCTTTTGAGCAGAGGCTTGATTGGAAGGAGGCAAGCCTAGAGATGGGTACACGCGTTAAGAAAGATGAAAACCTAGGTGAAAACCAGAGCTATGGAGATGTATAAAGTGGAGAATGGATTTGAGAGATAGAATAATCAGGGCTTAACACCCGTTTACATAGGCAATTTGGAGGAGGAAAGGCCACTGAGAAGTGAGAGGCTTTTATCCTGAATTACTGTTATTGTTAGTGTCTTAAAGACAGCGAGGTTGGGAGAAAGCCGTATCACACTCTTTTAATTAAATGAAAGAAAAATTTTGGAAGGATAATGGTGTATCTCACATGATCCAAGAAAAAGTTCAACAGCCACGCCAGAGGAATAAGGCAGTTCTAGGACAAAAACAGTTGTTCATAGTCTCTAATTTTTGTGGTTTACTACAAATATGACTCAATAACTCCAGTCTCCAAGTCTCGTGTGTCTTATTTGAAATTGTGAGAAGAGATAAACCAATAGGTCATTGGCCAGATCCTTGTGTGTCTTCTTTGAGCCAGGTATCCAGTCCTATGAGATGTGGGAGAAACTCTCAGAGAAAAGAGAAGCATTTTCTAAATGTGGTGATGTTATTAATTTTGAATAAGCAATTTGTGGCATAGAAGGAGAGAAATGGAAAAGAGGCATCTTTGAGTTCTAAAGTCCTACAAAACAGTGCAAGTCCGGATTCAATGCTTTATGGCTGCCTTGGCTGTCTCCTTCAACACTTGCCTTATTTACAAAAATCGTATTAATTTGGTCCTCGTTTACATAAGGCATTCACCTCTTGAGGACATCTCAGCACTCACAGATGTGAAGCTGCAATAACATGGCAGGTGGATCTTAAATTGCTCTCACTGAGAGAATCAAAGAGGTCTTCTGCACCTCCAGCTCACAACAGTATGGGTTGTGTCTTATGTATAAGAACAATCAAGAAGTATAGTTGCTTGCAAACCAATATGTGTCCTGTTAACATAACCCAGATGTTTCAAAGAGTCAGTGTGATTACTTGTATCTATTGGCATTTCAGAAGTTAAAGTCACCAAGACAAAGAGAAGAGGGTTATAGACATCCACTTTTTTCAGTCCACTTAATAGGCTTTCTGAAATCTGAGATCACATTGGCTGAGGCAGAACTTTATCACAAGTACAGCAGGGAAGGGCAGTGTTGCATGAGTGAAGCTTGACCAAGAAAACAGTGAGAGTACCTAGCAAAAAAGGTTCTGTGATTTGTACTGAGCTCCTCACCTATGGCACTTGGAATCCTAGGAAAAGCACCAAGTGTTTTATAAGAAAACAGAAGCTTCGGATCCAACACTTCTATTGGTTTGCTATGGTGACTATTTGCATGTTTCTGAACCTTGGTACACACATCTGTTAATGCTAATAGTCCTAAAGAACTCTCTCAGAGAGCTGATCTGAATAATATATGAGATGACACTTGCTTAGGGGTTTTTAGAACTGTAAAATGCTGCATAAATGCTAAGTGTAATTACTGATTTTTATTCTAGAAGCTGTAGCTAAAATGAATACACCTGTTTGCCATGTAAGACCACCCCCCACACTTTCCCACATTTGTGTACACACATCCCCCCCACCACTGTCTCCATGCATCCAAAGCCTTCAAGTTCATGTCTATACATTTCTTACAGTGATCAGCACTGTATGAACTCTTTGTGCTCGTTTTTTCTCATTCAATCCTCACAAAATACTAAGTAGCAGACATCATCCCCATTATAAAGATAAATAAACTGGGGCTCAGAGAGATTAAATAACTTTTCTAAGATAGGTGGTAGTTCTGGGAATCAAACCCAGGTCTATTGAAAGCCAAAGTCTATAGTCCTCATCAGAATTCTATATTTTTTCCTTGTTTAAATGTCACCCTTCCCATAAACTCTTCTTTGATATTGCAAACCAAAAGAAATTGGCCCTTTCTTTAGAACCTTTTAAAACTTTGCTTTGGTAAATAATATTCACTCAAGTAATTTTTAAAATACCCTCTGTTGACAGACTCCTTTCCAAGAGCAGTGGCTATACAGATGGTAAGAAATGCACCTCTGTGTTAGTCAGCACAGGCTGTGTTACACTGGGGTAACAAACACTCCTAAAATTCTCAATGACTTACCACAACAAAGAAGCTATTTTCTTGTTCATGCTTCATATCCAACCCCATGTGGGTTGATGTGGGCTTCTGCTCTGTATAGTACCTTAGACACTCAGAGTGGTAGGTCTCAAACTGTGATTTTAAGCTTTGCTGAGGTGGAGGAAGAGCAAGAATGGAAAACCATACATAAAGTCTTCAGTTCTTCACTGCTTCTATCCAGAAGTAAAACTGTATTTCTGTTACTACTTCATTGGCCAGAGCTAGTTACAGGATACCCAACTGCCTAATTGTAAAAAAGTCTAGGGAATTTAGGGGAACAAATGGAATGCATTAATATTTGCCATAGCTATGCACCTAAGGATTCAGTGGCATTTTCTAAAATATAAGAATCACAGGGACAGTGATTTTTGTCTCTTATGTTCATTGATATATCCCAAGGACTTAGTGCCTAATACATAGTAAACACTGAATAAATGTTTGCTAATTGAATTAGTTCATGTAGAGAGAGATGCAACAGTAGTTATTTTTATTATTTATCCATGTATTTTGTCTCTTTCTAGACAGTGAAAGTTTTGAGATTATTGTTTCCATCTTCTACAACTTCATCTTCCCTGCCTTTCTCATCACAGCACCTAGCATAACATTTTACATACTGAAGGCAATAGATACATGTTTTTGAATAATTACACAGTGCATTTCTGAGCTTTGAGGGGCAGTTATAATCCTTTCTGTCTCTTCACAGTGTACTTAAAAGTGTATGAACTATGTATGTAAAGACAGTGACTACTTGATGCATGTTCACACTCTGTCCTGAAGTAGTTCAGAGATTTGCTAATCCTACTTTGGAGATGAGGAAGATATGGCTTTTTTCTTCCTTCTTTGTTTCTTTCCCTCCTTCCCCTCCCTCACCATTATTTCTTTTGTTTCTCTCTCCCTTCATTCCTTCCTTCTTTCTTTTATTTATCTCTCTTTTCCTTCTTTCCTTCCTTCCTCCCTCCCTCCCTCCTTCCTTCCAGTATGACATTGGCAGGTTCCTATTCTCTAGGTAAGTCACCTTAAATATTAGAAAAGGTTCTCTTGGCTCATAGCAAGTATCATAATCATGTCTTAGCCCTTCTAAAAAGTAAAGAATTGGCAAGAAACAATTTGACCCTTGTTTTCTGTGTGGTCACAGTGTGTAGAAGATGATCAGTGGATACTGTGACTTGGTGCCTCATTCCCGATCATCTGGAACAGAAACTGACGCATCTTCCTTGATGGCAAATCACTCTTATTCAAGGCATAAGCATGTTAAGAAGAACATATCACAGTGCTTAGGAGCGTAGGTTTTCATTAATGCTTTACTTTTGGTGTGTTTGGTTTCTTTCCCAAGAAATATTCATTCATTAAAAAATATGTATGTATAACGGTGTAGAGTTTAAAATGTCAATGGGATTTAGCAGTGAAATAAGTTATGTTTGGATCTGCTTAAATGGCCTTGGGCAAATCATTTATCTGTCCTTTGTTCTGTAGTAAATACTATATTAAATAATGCAGAGATAATGCTGTGTATTTGATGGGACTGTTTAAAGGATTAAATTAGATAATGTATATAAAGGGGTTTAGTACAGTACTTTATCTATGGGAAATACACAATAAGTAATAGCAGAGAGAAACAAAAAGAAAGTGTTGATGGTAACTCTTGATGTGATCTTAATTGTGTCAAGGCTTCCTGTTCAATTATGGCCAAGGAAACCATTTTACCCCAATTTGATTCTGTTTCTACCTCCTTTTACACTGAGAATCCATTTATGACTCCACTTTTAAAATCAGATCCAATTAACATCTACCAGGAACCTATGACATTATTGTGTTCAGCTGCAAGTATTAGAACCTCCCAAATAGTAACTTAAACAAATTGAGTTCATTTTTTTCTCACACACACAAAAAAATCCAGAGGTTGATAGTCCTGGGCTCACAAAGTCATCAGGGACCTGGACTCTTTTCAGCTTTCGACTTGACCAACTCTAGGGTGTGTTCATGACTTAAAAATGACCACTAGAACTCCAACCATTAAGTCTGTGTTACAGGAAGGAAGAAGGGAAATGGCAAAGGGATAGGACTACTTTAAAAATAATTTTGGAAGCCCTTCCTGATACTGTCCACTTACATTTCATTGACCACCGTTGGCTACATGGAAGGGTAGAAAATGTAGTTTTAATTTAGTTCTTCATTGCTTTCTTTCTACCCCCAAATTAATTTGTTTACTATTAGTAAGGAAAACTGGAAGGGTGAATTTGGGATAGGTCACATCTTTGCGACGTGCCACTCTTCCACTTACTGAGTTCATGACTCTTTATTGACCCCCTCCTATGTGGCAGGCACTGTGGCTGCAGAAGTGACTGGGACAGATATCACCTGCCTTATTGTGAGCCAAGAAGAGAGAAGATCCAGGTCAGGTATAGCAGATTCAGGAGACATGTGGTATGCAGCCAGGAGTTAAACACTGGAAGTAAAGTACCAAGAGAGTCAGAAGCCAGTAGCCAGGCTGCTTAGGAAACCTAGTGTTGCAGGAAAGAGTACGGAATCATGGTCAATAAAGAAATTTTACACACTTTTTCTAATCTTAAATTCCCTATCCTAAATCCTACAGTGTTTTTTCCCAGGATGAATTACAGTGATGAAGCTAATATTTTTTATTACCAACTATGGTTTTGTGGTAGACTGGGTTATTTTTCCCAATTCTTCAATCCTTCTCTGTAGGGGAATTAAACAGGCACAGGCTCTTTCAAGTAATTTTCGATGGCTCTCACCAGACTAGGGAGAGTGTATTGCCTACTCCAACGATGGGCTTGGCCACGTGACTTGATTAGGCCAATGTTATGTCAGCAAATGTAATGTGATTAGAACCATTAAGTGTTTTTATGTGGTTTGCCTTATCCTCTGATGCTTGTGCCATCTGCCATAGGAAGAACATACCCTGGGTAGCTGTTGGTCACAGAATGAGGAAACACGTTGAGCAGATGTGAACATACATATAGCCAAGAGCCAAGCCCACAGAGTTGAGGAATAAACTTATTGTAAGCCACTGAAATTTGAGGTTGTTTATTACACAGGGGAATTACAACATGCAATGCTCTTTTTTTCTTTCCATACCTTATTTAATGCATGCTACAATCATGCACACCATATTAACTTTAGACATTAAATTTACAGACAAGAAATTGAGATTATTATAGTTATATAATAATCTCTGAAGGCACAGAGCTAAATTTAGAAAAGTCAGAAATACATTGACACCAGTTGGCCTCTTAAGACTTAGATGTCTCTAGTTTCCTGACCTACCTCTCCTAGAAATTCTGTCCATGATTTTTTATGGGGTTGTTATGATAATCACATAAAAAGAATGTACTGAATATATATTTTTCCTACACAGAAAACCTGCTCCAATTTTCAGTCTGAGTTTCAAGTATGTCTAAGTTTATGCCTGGCCTTAGGTGTGAGGCTATAACACAGGCCTGACCAATCAGAATACTGGAAAACCTTGGCTAAATTCTGGATGGGAATTTAGCTGAAGCCAGATCAATCAAAAACCTGAAACCATCCACAAAGAGCCAGTTCTTCTTTCTGAGATAGTGAGCACTAAGGCCCAGGTTAAGTCCAAGGTTGCCAGTGGCCATCTTTGCCACCACATGAGGAAAATCTGCTATACAGAAGAAACCGTAGTTGAGAGACTATCCCCAAAAACACTTAAAAAAAAAGACCAAAAACTAAAAAACAAGTTGTGATGACATCTAGTTAAATCTCTTATCTAGTTACACCTAGAGTTAACATCTGTCCTTCTATGGTAGATGTCACATAAATTTCCTATTTTTTTAGGTTGCAGTTGAGAAAACCATACAGATAATATAAATGAAAGTATCATATAAGCACAATTTACAAATACACGTTTTTCTAATTTTGGGCCAGTGGAAGAAAACGGCGGGGTAGTGGGCGGGTGATATATGCTATTAAGTGCATTATTAAGTATTGTGAGTTGAGGACCTTGCTTTTGACTTAGAGCAAATGTCCTTGGGGTCACATAGTTCAGCTACCATTTACTACCATCTACCTCTTAAAATTATTGGTTGTATAGGCTAATTAAGGGGTTGACATTGCTTGAGTCTAATTAATCAGAGATTCTTTGTAATTGTTCTCAAATTTTGCTTATCTTTGAAGGGCAACAAAGTTTTTTTGTGGCAAAGTTAACCTCCAGCACACCATCCCCTCCCTACTGCTCAAATGAAAAACCTTGACTACCTTTGTTTTAGAACATATAAATAAAGACTTTATTTTTATCTGTATAGTGTTTTAAACCTTTCTGCAGTGTGCAGCTCAGTGATCTTGAGTAAACCAAAGATGGCTCTGTGAGTGAGGAAAACATAGTATATTACTGGTAACACATTTTCTATTCTTTTAATTTCACATACCATAGAGCTGGTTACAAAAGGATGGCTGGATGATTTGATGCTCTCTTCTTTCTGATTTGAAACAACCTGCTTCCACTCAGCATCTGCCTTTCAGAGCTTGTTGTCCTGTATGAAACCTCTTTAGCCAGCTATCAAGTATTGTCAAGAAGTGGAGGCCACGATGGAGGAAAGCAGGATGTGCTAATTATCAGAGAGGAGATTCGGCATCCAGCTAACATTATTTACTGGAATTGCTTTGGGCCACTGAGAAAATTGGACTGAAGTATTTCTCTAAAACAAGAGAGAGCAGGAGGGCCTGGAAGAGAACCCAGAATCTGAGAAATGGCAGGGAGGGTGGTAATTCCAAATACATGAGAATTACACTTTCAGGTCACCATGAGAAAATGAAAAGAGTGAGATGTATAAGAAGAAGGTTTGGTTTAATACCCATTGGTTTATAACCCAAAGCTCAGAGCTAGCAATTTGGGGGGCCAAGATTCAAACTTGCGTTTGCCTAACACCAGAATATTTATACTTGATAGTTGAGTCACATACATATATCCATTAGTACTATGGATTTGGAATGAAAATAATTATATAGAATACTTTTTTGTTGTTTAAGTTAAAGCCTTCTAGATATTTATACTTAATTTTCATGTTCCTCGTGGTATTATCTAGCCTATACCTCTCCAAGTACTTACTGTCTTTGAAAATGTAGCTTATGTGGTCACCATTATGAATGAAGTGGAGAATATGATGGTTACTATGCTGTTAGCCCATATTTCCATCATATATTTAATAAGTAACTGCTGTGCCTGAGTTCTGCCGTCCCTGAGTGCTTGGTATACAGAGGCGAACTCATATCTGTCTATGTGGAGCCTACATTACAGTAGGGGGAGACAGACAGTAACAAAATAAATAAGTAAATTATGATATGTTAGGATAGAATAATTTTATGGAGAAAAAAACCCACATTTTATCATGCTTTTATTTCCCCCTATTCTTAGAGCAAATTGTAGGATTTTACTTTCTGCCCCTTGCAATTCAGGCTAATGAATTGTTTGCAGATGTGATGTGTGTTGCTTCCAATCCAGCACATTCAAGTGCCGTAACAAAAGGCTCCAGAGCTTCTTTCTTCATCTTGCATAGGAATCAGCAAAATTCATGGTGACCACATCCTGTTATCTTGGGTCCCTGAGCAACCAGAATCAGACTTGATGGACAAACAGAATGAAGAAGAAATATAACTTGTTCTTTTAATTCACTAATGCTTGAGGGTTTTTGGTTTGTTTTTTTAACCTTTCATGACCAAGAATATCTTGATCAATGCATGTTATATTATAGACACTATACAAGGCATATTATGTATGTTACAGAATTTAATCTCTATAATAATCTTGTGTGATATGCATTATTATTTCCATTTCATTTAAGCATTAAGCATATTCCACAGAACTCAGATTATCTATTGCTATATAACAAAGAAGTCTAAAACCTAGTGCCTTAAAACAATTTACTATTATCTCTTAAGGTTCTCATATCTCATAGGTGTCTTTGTATCACAACAGAGCAGTTCTTAATTGGGGTCTCATGTTATTACACGCAGATATTGACTGGGGCTGCAGTCATCTGAAGGCTTGACTTAGTTGAATATCCAGGATGACTCATGCACATGGCTGGAAATTGATGCTGATTTGGGGCTGGGAGATCAGCAAGTGTTGTCACCTGAAAATCTCACCTGTGGTTTCTTCATGTGACTTGAGCTTTTAAGCATGCAGCTGGGTTGTTTGAGGGAGCATTCCAGAGGCATGGGCAGAAGCTTTGGGTTTTATTATAACCTAACCTTATATTTTCAAGAATATCACTTCCACTACATTCTATGAGTAAAGCAAGTTACTAAGGCCAGCTCAGATTTGAGGGGAGGAGAATTAGACATAAGTCGTGTTATGAGAGAAGTAATGCATGGTGGTCATCTTTGGAGTCTTATGTGTTATATGCCATTTATAAGATATAATCTCATTCCCTGGTTTTCTTAAAATGTGTAAGTGCTTAAAATACCTCATTTACTTATGAAACTAATCCACCGGTAGAGGTGGGGATTGAAGCTGGACAAGGCATGGTGTTTAAATACTGTGTGTAGGTCAAGATAGGTTATATCATGTGTGAAAAATCAGCCCCAAACCACAGAGACTTAACACGATAAATCTACTCTTGTTCATACTGTGTGTACAAAATTGGTCAGAGGGGAGTATGTTTATTGTAGTTGATCAGGCTTTCGAACTGATGGAGTTTCATCTCATTAGACTCTACCTCTAGATGCATTTCCAGTATCAATGTAGCAGAAGAGGAAAACACAGTACACTGCATTCTGGATCTTAAAGCTTCCACCTGGGAGTGATTACACATCATTTTTCCTACATCTCATTGTCCAAAGTAAGTCATATGGCCCTGCCTGTATCCCTGCCATGTGCCCAGAAGGAGTATCAGAATATTTTGAAATGGTCCTAATACCACTATACCTTGTCATCTGAATTTCTATACATTTAGACCAGTTTGAATTTATAGAAAACAGGGAAATTGGAAACCACCTTTCTCTTCTGATTTCACAACTCCTTTACTGCTCATTACTTTTCAAAGGCTGTTACCTTTGCTGAGTGTGGTAGGGCAAATAATTGCATTCATATTTGATATATAACTTTACGTTAACAGCACTTTCACATACTTACATTTTCTGATTTTTTTTTTTCATTTCAGTTTAGGTAGCACAGTTATTATTTGCTTAGGTTTGTCAGCCAAAAAGTAAAGGGTCAGAAGATAAAATAATTGGCTTAAGGTTGCTTTGCATGGTTCTTTGGCCCTCAAACTAGGCACTTCCCTCTACATGAAGGATTTTGTACTAGGGGTCTTAGTAAGGGTTCAAGGTATCCCATCAAACCCATAATACTGCAGCATTGTGTGTGTATGAGTGTGTGTGTCTGTATATGCGTTCTTGGGTGGTTTAGATTCATTATACCACACCATGTTGTCAACAACCAATAGGTAGATGGATGTTTGAGATCGGAATGCTGTTGATTCACCTGGTTCCTACAGATGGAATCTGTCAATTTCAAAAAGTTGATGTAGAGTTCAACACAGGACTTCATGGGGCTTCCTGGACCTGCTTGCTTATAGGTTTCACTCTTGGACTCCTTGCTGACTCATTCCTCCTGTCTCTAGCCCTGGGCTGTGAAAATTGAGGAACCCTTCACAGGAAGCAGTGAACAAGAAATTTCATGTTTTTAGTGCCAAGCCCTTCATTTCCAGTGTGGCTCATATCTCGGTGGGTGGTAGAACTTCCTGATGGCCCAGAGAAGCTTCTGCAAATACACAGGCCCTCGCCCACTGATTTCAGATCACTAGCTTGTATCCATTAAGTAATCATTTTTATTTTAAATCTTTATTTACACTTATAAGGCCCTTTCACCTCAATTTGCAAGATGATGATTTGTATGGGTCTAAAATGCTGTATCATGGGGTTAAGGTCACTTTCATTCTATAGTTATTTACTGAATATCTACTTTATGCAATACAGCACTACAAAAAATTACAGTACAGCTATGTTAGTTTTGCAGGCAAGCAAGTAATCTAAACATCAGCATAGATAAATAAACATGGTACTGAGGAGTCAAAAAGGCCAGGTTTGAATCCTTCTTTTTCTGCCAGCTCTATGATCTAACTTCTTTAAGTTTTAGTGACTTCAGCTATAAAGGTGGGATGGGGCAGTGGGGGTAGAAAGAAGGGGTTTGGGACAAGGCCATTAAGAATGTAAAATTAACTGGTCTTAGAGATTCCTTAGATATGAGTGATGGTAGTTTGGATAAGGTGTAGACAAAGGTAGTTCTAGAAATTTCTAGTCTGAAGATTTGATGCTGATGATGCCATGACTAAAAGACATAAGGACAAGTTTGTGTAGGTAGAGTGGGAACAAATGTTGGCACTACTTAATATGAGAGTAGGGGGCATCCTTATGGCAAAGTCTATAGGAATTTGGAGAACTGAATCTAGTGCTGATTGGTGAGATCAATGTTGACAGTATAAATATGTGAGTCATGACAGTGGAGAGGATGGATGCAGCCATGGTTGTAGAGAAGTTTACTAGGGAAGAAAGACAAACATTGTAATAGGAAAATATGGAATATGATTTCAGTGCAACTGTTTCTAGCCCAGATTACAGCAAGAATCTCTAGATTTTATGTACTCAATCCCAGATTTCTGTTCTGTGGAAGTCTACAGTTCTCTCCAGTTTTCCTGTAAATTCTCAAGGGCGTATTTTCTCATGGTGGCCTGTGGTGTATCGGTATGTTTCCACTTAAAATGTTTCTGTTTGACAGTTTGTTAGCTCAGGTTGACAATCAAACTTTTATTGATCCCACCAACCACATAACCGAAACAGAAATCAACCACTCAGTCAATCAATCAATCAAACAAACAAAAAACAACAATGGTAACAGCAAAACTTTTACACAAAACACTCAATATCCATTTAATGAATATTAACTGATCTCTTACTATAATGTCCAGGTAATTCTTCAGATATTTTGAGTAGTAAAATCACTTTAAGGTAATCAAATAGTGAGGGAACAGAGTTTTAAATTTCTCTCAGCACTGGAAATTTATAGTTAGTTTTCTCCAATTTGATATTTTTATCAGGTTTTGGGGATTTTAGCAAGCCATATCATTTTAGAGAGTTGGGAACAGGGTGATTTGTATCAAATAGTGACTCATAATTAACTAGATTTGTGACATTTAGAAAAGCCATTGAATTACTAGGAGTCTCAGTTTTCTCATCTTTGAAATATGGATATCTAAATCATTTTCACTAAAGGATACTTTGATAAGATTATTGATCAGGAAAAGTTAGAGAATCAGAAGTGTCCAAAAATGTTAGTCATTCTTACCATTAATAGTAATAATGTTTTTATGCCTTCATTAATTCTTTCTAGAACCACTTAATGCCCATTACTACATTCTAAAACACAAAGGTGGTCATGTAACTTTCCTGCTCAAAACACTTTTATGACTTCTGTATACCTCAGGATTAAGTGAAACTTTTCCATCATGATTTGTAGGGCCATTCCTTTTCTGGCCCATGTCTATCAAAACAGCTCTAAGACCAGCTCCCCATGCCATCTTTCTACATTCCACTCCTTCTTCCTGGAATACTTGTCTCCACATCTTCACCTTATCCACCAGGATGCTACTTCATGTTTCCGGCATCCATGAAACATCCTTTACTGAGGCCTTTGCTTGTGTTCCTGTACTAAGCTTTATTTTCTGTAACATAGCATTCATCATTCTTTACTTTTTTGTTTAGTTATAGTGTCTACCCTTGGGATAGTAAATTCTTTGAGTTCAGGGGCCCCACACACCATTTTTGTTCACCATCATATCTCTAGTACTTACAACAGTGCTTGTAGGATGGGAATTCATCACCCATCTCTAGGAGATGTGTGCAGTATGTAAATGAAAGAGATGTAGATTCTTCCTTCAAGATGTTTATAGTCTACTGAATAACTTTTTTAAAGAGAAGTTTTTACTTATTTAATTCTTAGCAGAGAGCTTGAATTTTTGGTCTCCTTTAGAGTGATTTGGGTGTCCTCTTAATGGATGTTATCTATGTGGTTACTAGGAAACTTGCTATTTGACCCTGGAAACCTCACAACTGAAATTAACTCTAGATACAAAGGAGCTAGTTTGAATGTCTGTAGAGAGTCCTGCAACGACAGAGCCCAGATTTATGGAGTGGTGTTTACAATGAAAAGACATGACCCATTTTTATTTGATCTGCACCATCCAAAAAGAAAATTGGTGTTATAATTAAAGCAGGTGAAACGATAACTTAAACATTGATTTTCCTATAAACGTGCCAACCCTCAAAACACTGGCTGGTCTCTACGTTAGATATCCTGCTATGTAACTTCAGATGAATGAAACCTCTTTCAATAAGTTGACTTACACCAGAGTGTATAAATTTCAGCTTGTATGCCCTGGTGACTCATCTTTATAGTTGAGGTACTTCTCAGGGTTTGGATTAAAGTAAGAGATCCTCAGAAAAATAAGGAAGAGGTATCCTACTGGAACTAGCAGTTTGCTATTAGAGAATCTTTATAGATCTGCCTCTGATAAACATTCAGCCTCATTGGTATTTTAGATTTCCCCAATCTCTTATGGAGATTAAACACAAAGGAATTATCATTTATCTGTAAGGGTAAAATTTACATCACCTATAATCCTTTCATAAATAGATACACCAACCACCACATTAATACAAATGTGCAATCTAAAGGCGAAAGGCCATTATATTTGCTTACTGTCAGATATTAAGCTATAGTTGCAAGTCACGCATGATCTTAATAAGGTCTGATAATATGCTATCAGCTGGTGGGAGCCATAGATTGAACTCTTATAGATTTTGGCTTCAGCTTCCAAATAATCAATCATGTCAAGATATGAAAATCATTTTATTCTCTTCAATTGAAAAGAAGATGTGATTTAAAATGTCAGCCCTTGGATATATGAGCAGAATCCCTGTAATCAATCATGTGAAATAAACCATCTTATTTAGTAGCTCATTGGAAGAAGGGAAGATTTGGGGTGAAAAAAAATACATATATATATATATATGTATATTTTGTTTGCATAATGTAGATGGAGCTCACACATCATGTGCATAAATAACAAAGACAAACCTAAACTTGGGTTTTTCTCATTTGCTTCTTTCAGATCAGTAATCTTAGCAAGGAATTGAATGGATTTGGAAGACCTCAAACCACAGGGCATGGAAGGGCAATATTGTTTATTGAATCTAGGTCATGGAATTAAGAACTGGATTCAGGTCACTTGATTCTTTTAGAACCATCTATTTGAATTTAGTTCAGCTCCATCATGACCTGGCTAGGTCAAATAGGATAAATCACTAAACTTGAGCCTCAGTTCCCCTCTCTGAGATCACGTTAATTCTATTTGTTTATACTCATGTATAGGGTCATGTTAGAAAATGGATGTGTGAGTGCGTTTTTAATGGAAACTCTATGAAGTTTTCTACAAACCCAAGTGATTATCATCATGGATAGACCAAAGAATGTTAAAAGGTACCAGCTTCACTTCTTGGTAAACAGTAAGGAAATAGAACAACAGTCTTGGAATATGTCCGACTAGACTGAATTTACATTCAGAAAAGAGGGACTTACCTAAGGAAATTGCCCTTATTCTTTTTTTTAAATTGAAGTATAGTTGATTTATAATACTGTATTAGTTTCAGGTGTACAGCAAAGGGATATATGTGTGTGTGTGTGTGTGTGTGTGTGTGTATGCCAGAATATTTTCCATAGGTTATTACAAGATACTGAATATAGTTCTCTGTGCTATACAGTAATCCTTGTTGCTTATCTATTTTATATATAAAAATTGTATTTGTTAATCCCATTCTCCTAATTTATCTCTCTCCCTCTTCCCTTTCCCCTTTGGTAACCATAAGTTTGTTTTCTATGTTTGTGAGTCTGTTTCTGTTTTGTATATAGATTCATTTGTATTATTTTTTAGATTCTACATAAAAGTGATATCATATAATATTTATTTTTGTCTGATTTACTTCACTTAGTGTAATATTCTCTAGGTATATCCATATTGCTGCAAATGGCAATATTTCATTATTTTTATGGATAAGTAAGATTCCATTGTGTGTGTGTATGTACACACACACACAGACACACACATACACATATCACATCTTCTTAAACCAGTCTTCTGTTGGACACTTGGGTTGTTTCCATGCCTTGACTATTGTAAATAGTATTGCTATAAACATTGAGGTGCATGTATCTTTTCGAATTAGTTTTTGTCTTTTCCAGATATATGCCCAAGAGTGAGATTGCTGGACCATATGGTAGTTCTATTTCTAGTTTTTTAAGGAACCTCCAAACCACTCCATAGTGGCTGCACTGATTTATTGTCCTACCAGCTGTAGAAAGGTTCTCTTTTCTGCACACCTGCTTCAGCATTTATTATTCATAGACTTTTTTTTTTTTTTTTTTTTTTTGGTGGTACGCAGGCCTCTCACTGTTGTGGCCTCTCCCATTGCGGAGTACAGGCTCCAGACGCACAGCCTCAGTGGCCATGGCTCACGGGCCCAGACGCTCCGCGGCATGTGGGATCTTCCGGGGCACGAACCCACGTCCCCAGCATTGGCAGGTGGACTCTCAACCATTGCACCACCAGGGAAGCCCTATTCATAGACTTTTTGATGATGGCCATTCTGACCAGTGCGAGGTGGTACCTCATTGCGGTTTTGATCTGCATTTCTCTAATAATTAGCGATATTGACCATCTTTCCATGTGACTGTTCACCCTTATTCTTTTTTTTTAAATGGATGTTTATTTTTTATTTTCTTTATAAATTTATTTATTTATTTTTGGCTGCATTGGGTCTCCATTGCTGAGCGTGGGCTTTCTCTATTTGCGGCGAGCAGGGGGTACTCTTCGTTGTGGTGCGTGGGCTTCTCATTGCGGTGGCTTATCTTGTTTCAGAGCACGGGCTCGGGCTCTAGGCGTGCGGGCTTCAATAGTTGTGGCACTCAGGCTCAGTAGTTGTGGCTCTCAGGCTTAGTTGCTCGCAGCATATGGGATCTTCCCAGACCAGGGCTCGAACCCATGTCCCCTGCATTGGCAGGCGGATTCTTAACCACTGCGCCACCAGGGAAGCCCTACCCTTATTCTTAATAAGTGAAATATAATTATAGATTTTGCTAATTTGCTGTATAGCTTTAGGCAAGTCACTTATCCTCTCTGTAGTTTTCCACCTAAGTCAAATAAAAGGTTTGGATTATATGATCTCTAAGGTTTTTCTCCAGCTCTAAAATTGGTGTTTTTTTTGAGATTTGACCTTAACCTCAGTAGATATGCAGATCATATCAGAAACGCATTCTTTCTACACATAATACAAATTTACAACTTGAGCCAAATCTCTTTAACTTACACAGAATTTGGAAAAGTTCAATCAGATTTTGGCAGTAAATCATTATGACAACAGTAACAAGAAACAATATATATAGAGTACTTTTTAACACAAAATTATTTTATTTATGTTAGATTTAACAAAATTCAGTTGTATCACCATAGCTTCTTCCAGATATAATCCTTTGTGGTTCCTGTTAAATAGGCCTAGCCAAATGTGGTGGGATAGAAGTCCTTAGGGGACCTATTTTAATAATTATTGTAAGCACACATAATTATTCTGTCAACCATTATGTATTCCTAGATGCTTTGAATGTGCTTTGGAATATTTGAAAATAGTAAGTTATCTTGAACTATTTAATATTAACGTTACTGAGTTCTCTATTTCTGAAAATAAAAGGACTTTCTTAAATTAAGGGAAAGTTTAGTATAGTCCTTTTCTGAATGTTCTCAGTGCCAAAATTCATTGATATTGTATACAAAAAGTTGATAAAAGGTCATTTCATGTTTTAAAAGCCAAAAGGAACATGTGCAGGCACAAGTTAAGATGCTAAGAGAATCAGTGTAGAAAATGTGTTTGACATTGCCACAACTTCCAGAATTTACACACACACACACACACACACAATAGTTTAGCTTCCCATCCCCAGAAAATAAGCTTTGAAGCTCTAGTTTCTCCTGTCTCACCCTGCATGTGCAGAAGAGTACGTGTGCGACTTGCATATTTTTTCCTTCGTTTTGACTGGTTGCCAGAGAGTGGTATGATAAGAGTTTGTTGCTCCATCATTTCTCCATACTGGAGAGAGATGGCTTTCTTTTCCTTCTTGGTCATTAATGATGCACAAAGCTGAGACTAATTTTTTCCTCCTCTGTCTTAGGAATTTCTTACGTTATTTGATATGCATGGTTATATGATAAAGACTCGTCAGGGCCGTCTTATCCTGCTGGTATGCTTCCTGAGTAGTCTTGGCTCATCGACTTGTGGGAAAAGCAGTCTCTGTCTTTTTTGAAGAATAACTGTTTAATCTTAAAAAAAAAAAAAAAAAAAGGAAAAATTACCATGCCCTAAACATCCTCTAATCCTGACAATGTTATTATTCTCTGACTTCCAGAAAGTGGACTCCAATTCTATCCCTTCTTCATTCTGCCAAATGAATAGAAAACATTGTAGTGATTTATTGAATTGGCGATTGAAGCAAGTTGGGGCTGGTGACTCCACTCCAACATCTCCCTTGTGTTTAGAGTTAGAATCAGTAGATTGCAGGGACTTCCCTGGTGGTCCAGTGGTAAAGAATCCACCTTCCAATGCAGGGAACATGGGTTCAATCCTTGGCTGGGGAACTAAGATCCCACATGCAGTGGGACAACTAAGCCCGTGTGCCGCAACTACTGAGCTTGCATGCCTTAAAGAGAGAGCCCATGCGCCCTGGAGCCCGCACGCCACAACTAGAGAGAGAAACTCTGCACGCCATAACTAGAGAGAAGCCCGAGAGCCGCAATGAAAGATCCCGAACACCTCAACGAAGACCCCCGCCATGCTGCAACCAAGACCTGACTCAGCCAAAAAATAAATAAAATAAATATTATAAAAAAGAATGTAAAAACTTATATATAAAGAAATGAATCAGTAGATTGGAAATCTAAACTCAGCCTTAACTAACTCAAAGTGTGATATCAGCTCATTACTCATTCTCTCCTTCCTGAAATACTTTATTCGCTTGGCTTCCAGTCCACCATAACGCCTACCTTTTCTGCCAGAGTGCCCCTTCTCAGTCTCTTTTGCTTGTTTCTCTTCATCTCTGGCATCTCTTATCACTGGAATGCACCAGGTGTCAGTCTTTGAAATTCTGCTTTTCCTTCTCTCACCCTCCTGGTGATCTCTTCCAGTCCCGTCGCTTTAAATACCATCTCTACTTGGAAGATTGCTCATACTTCTATATCCGGCCCAAGACTCTCTCCTAAATTCCAGACTCATACATCCACTCACATGTTTGACATCTCCACTTACATACCTAAGTAACATTTTAATTGCCAAAGCCAAAACAAAACTGATCGCCCCACAGTATTTCCCAGTATTTCTTTATAAATCACAAATCTATACCTTTGCAGTCGTTCAGTGTGCATCCCTTGGAATCAGTCTTGACTCTTCTCTTTCTCTTATAGCTCACATTCAATCCATCATCAAACCCTGGCATTCAGTCCTCAGAAAAAGATTAAAAAATCCCAAATACTCTCACCATGTTTACCAAGCCCTACCTTGTCTAAACCACTCTCATCACTTACCTGCATTATTGCAGTAGCTCCACAACTGGTCTCTGTACTTCTGCCCCCACTCCCCTCTATCTATTTTGAACTTTACAGGTGTCATTCTGTGAGAAGTAACACATCATGCTGTGCCTTGATCAAAGCCCCCTCCCTCACCCCCTGACATATTTGTGGCTCATTTGAAGTAAAGCCAAAACCTTGCAATGACTTAAAGGGCCCTACACAATGCTCCCCTCCCCACTACTCCTCTGAACTTATTTCTTAAGACGCTCCCTCCAGTTCACACTCCCCCTCATTCCTCATTGCTTGAAAGTGCCAGGCACAGTCTCTCTTTGGGGCTTTGCTGTTTCTGCTCCCCCTCCCTGGATTGCTTTTCTGCTGACTATTCACCTTGTCTACTCTCCCATCTCCTTTAGGTCTTTGTGCAAAGGTCCCCTTTTCTTTTTTCTTTTTTTTTAAAAAATAAATTTATTTATTTATTTTTGGCTGTGTTGGGTCTTTGCTGTTGTACGCGGGCTTTCTCTAGTTGGCGGCAAGCAGGGCCTACTATTCGTTGCCATGTGCGGGCTTCTCATTGCGGTGGCTTCTCTTGTTGTGGAGCACGGGCTCTAGGTGTGTGGGCTTCAGTAGTTGTGACACATGGGCTCAGTAGTTGTGGCTCGTGGGCTCTAGAGTGCAGGCTCTGTGGTTGTGGCGCACGGGCTTAGTTGCTCTGTGGCACGTGGGATCTTCCCAGACCAGGGCTTGAACCCATGTCCCCTGCATTGGCAGGTGGATTCTTAACCACTGCACCACCAGGGAAGTCCCAGGGTCCCCTTTTCAATGACGTCTTACTTGACTACTTTATTTAAAACTGCACCAAGCCCAGCACTTCCTAACCCCCTAGAATGCTAACTCCATGAGAGCAAGGATTGTTGTCTGTTTTATTTGGGCTCTATCCCAGTGCCCAGAATAGAACCCAACAGAAAATAGTTCCTCCTTAAATATTTTCTGAATTAAGGAGAATAAAAGCTGGGCAAGCTATGGTCCCTCTCTTCTCTTATCATTCCACCTAAACTGCCTATGATCATTCCAACTCCTCTGAAGCTTTTTTTATATCCTGAAATATGTTAATGTATTTTTAATCCTCAAGCCCTTTACTTCAACCACTTTATACCCCTCAGTCCCTTATTCGATTGGAAATGTTTTCATCCACAGGTAACAGAAATCACAACAGTGGCTTAAACAAATAGAGATTTATTTTTCTCACCTGAAGATAAGTTTAAAAATGAATGTTTATTAGCACTAATTCAGTAACTCAATAATATAAGGGTTCTGAGAATGTCAGCTTCATGATTCTGTTGGTCCGTGCCTCACAGTAACAAGATAGTCACAGCAGCTTCCATTTATACAACAACTTTCAGAGGCATGAAGCAGTTTTCTACATGAGGCAGACAGGTTCTTTGTGCCTTTCTCTAAACAGGTAGCAAGAGACCATTTTCAGAATGTCATTGTCTCCATGGTAGACTTGCATTGATACATCCTAGACTCAATATCTCTGAACCAAAAAAAAAAAAAAAAAAAAAAAATGGAGTGAGTGGGGAGGAGAATAACTTTTTGCTTGGCAGAGGATAGTGTCAGCCTTACCCATTTTCCCCTCCCTGACTCCTTTGTCTTCTCAGGTCTGAACTCAGATATCATTTCATGTTGAAGGTCTTTTCTTTTTTTAATGATGTTTTTCTCTTTTTTTTTTTTTGGCTGTGTTGGGTCTTCGTTGCTGCATGCAGGCTTTCTCTGTTTGCGGCAAGTGGGGGCTACTCTTCTTTGCAGTGCGTGGACTTCTCATTGCAGTGGCTTCTCTTGTTGCGGAGCATGGGCTCTAGGCACACGGGCTCAGTAGTTGTGGTACACGGGCTTAGTTGCTCTGTGGCGTTTGGGAGCTTCCTGGACCAGGGCTCGAACCCGTGTCCCCTGCATTGGCAGGCAGATTCTTAACCACTGAGCCACCAGGTAAGTCCTTGAAGGTCTTTTCTGATCAACGTACTTCTATCAAAGTCTGAGCTAAATGCATTTCTTCTTGGGTTCCACAGACCTCTGAAGTTTTCTTACAGCAACATTTTCATGCCACTCTATAAATCAGTATTCTTCCTATGCTTCCCCCACCTCCACACACACACTCACAAACACATTATAAGCTCCTGTTTAGAGGAGCCAGCATAAGACAGGATTGAGACCTCAGGAGAGAGACCACATTTTTGTTGTTCACATTTGAATTCCCAGCATCTAATTCCTATCTGTAGAGTGAATGAGTACATCCATGAATGAATTTTTTTAAATGGAGGGGCTTTCCCTTAATGGCCTTTAACATCAGTTTTGCATTAAGTCAGTGTTTCCAGGATTACTTCAGTCCTTTTCTCATGTATCTATAGACTAAGCCAATATTTAAACTCATTATCCCCAAACCTCCTCTTCTCTTTTTTAAGGGCTTGAAGTCTCACCAGTTAAGTAATTTAATGCATGTTACTAAATTCCTAGGTGTCATCTGATCATTGTTTGGCACAATTTGGGAAATCAAATCAGATACAGGCAAAACTCTTAGGAGGTATGTGAAGAGATAAAGCTAAGTATCATGTGTTCTCAAGTTATCACAGCAGACATTCCGCCCTCATTATAAATGGACCAAACTTTCCCTTGGACTAAGCACAGGCAGGGGTGAAGGATTATCTCTACCTGTGTTCAAGGACATAGCAGTACTAGTGATGGAGAAAGATAATGTGGTTAACCAGGACACAGAATGATTACCACCAGAGCAGAGAGAAAGCAGTTGAGTGGGATCAGGGTGCATGCCCTGGCAACACCTACTTGAACTCAACCTCCAGTTTCTAGTTTAAAAATCATGTGATCACGGGCACATTAGTTAATCATCTAAGCCTCAGCTTCTTCATCTGTGAAATGGGGATTATACACAGTACCTCCACAAGGACTCTTTTGAGCGTCAAATTAGATAGTGTGTACAAAATGATTTTGGCACACTGTCTGTTTTCAATAAGTCCTAGAATTTATTATTGTCATTATTATAAACAAGGCGCTATTATATCATAAGTATGGAGTAATTGACTATACAAAATTATGTGTTAAAGTAATTATAACAAATTACTTTAAATCAATATTTGCTGCTTCTAATGGTTTACAACAGTGTACTATTTCTCCTACTTCTAGATTCAGCTCTGCACACAGCTGGTCCACTACAAAGTGTAAAATCAACAGAATTTTGTAATAGGTCCCACTTTCTCTGGTTCCTTGTGATGTCATTACTTCACTTACCTTGCCTCTTCCCAGAAACATACACCATTTTTATTTCAGCCTTTCGTTTCTGGTGGTTGTAACACTGACGGGAAGTTTCAGGAATTTTAAGTCAGAGTACCTTTAGATATAGAGGGTATCTTTGAGTTCAGTTGGCACAATCCTGTCATTGCACAGATGAGAAAATGAACCATGCTATGATTGGTTTGAAATTGTAGAGGTGTTTAATAGAGCTGGAGTTGAAATACAGGTCATTGGAATCATATTTACTCCATATCTTATGTTGCCTCCTACCAAATTATTCATGGGAGCAGAGAATAGAAATGGAGAGGTAGTGCTTTGTGTAAGAGTATCGCAGGACCAGGTCATTTTTAGGTATTTCTGACACATGGGGTAAAGATAATATTAGATGGGCAGTGGGTCTTAAATATTCTTGTCATCAACAATTCTTTTTTGCACTTAAGACAGAGTTTGCACCTAAACTGGCCATCTATTGAGAACAAGCTTATCTTGTAAGTGGAGATCAAAAATAAACAATGCATGCCATAAGTTAGTCAATTTTATAGTAAGTCAGAAGTTCATAAATGTTATTAAAAAAAGAAGAAAATAGAGTAGGGTAAGAGAGATTAAGAGGGCAAGGAATGGGGAGTCACAGACAGCATTAAGTAAAGTGGTCATCATAGGCCATGCGAGGAAGCATGGAAGCTCTAGGTATGGTCCCTAGTCTCACAAAACTCCCCTTTAAACATCTTATTTAACACCTTTTTCTGGACAGTGTATTTCTCAAAAATGTGTTTGAACATATGTGATTACACAAGAAGGCATGCGAATGTATATGAATGTATAACTCATGGATAGAGGAATGACTTTAAACATAATCTATTTAATCCCCCAGTGGCATGTGAATCTCTTTTATGGCAGCATTATGAGCTTAGATCAAGTAATAGGTGAGAACAATTAGAAGGTTCATGAGTCAATGATTTGTTTACATATCTCTTATGAAGGCTAATTATTTGTTAGCTAAAACATGGGCCTCAGTTTTAGTTAGAGAAACCAGCATAAGAAAGGATTAACTGAGAACCTGAAACCGTTCTGTTGTAAGAAAACTGGCAAGAAACTAAACATAATGGTTAAAATTATAATCTTTTACTTGTTGCCATAAAAGGCTTTAATAATCCGAGTCTCTGTCTGTCTGTCTCTCCCTCTCTCTCTCTCTCTCTCACACACACACACACACACAGAGTTACTCAGATCTTTATGAAGTACTGAGTTTTTTTTTAACTACCACCCCCATCGTGTTTAATAGTTTCTCATTTCCAACCCTGGACTAGACTGATCTTTAGGGTTGCCACACAAAACACAAGGAGGCTTAATTGAATTTGAATTTCTGATAAATAATGACCATTTTTTAGTATAAGTATGCCCCCAGTTTGTATACGACACATTTATACTATCGATTAAAGCCATTTTTTTCTTTACCTGAAATTCAGATGTGTAGCTGGGCATCCATTTTGTATTTTCATTTACAAAGATTGGCAATCCCTTGAGTCTTAGATTCCCTAGAGAGAATTTTGACCAGACACTTTTTTTTTTCTTTCTTTGAACTCTAAACTGTATGGTCACATAACCCTGAGAGGCAGTACTATATGATTGCCCATGCTTCAATCATTAATTTATGCATTCATTCATGCAACATTGCATGCCTATGGTGTGTCAGGCACAATGATACATAAAAAGCTAAATATATCTGATGTAATGGTAAGCTAAGTAGATCTGAACCTTGCCCTCACTTAGCTTACAGTCTAATAAATAAATATCTCTTAGGAAAATTCTCCAAAGTGATAATGATATGGGGACAGAGCGCATATCACCAGTATGTGAATTTGTCAGTACACAGCCTAAGCCAATAATCACTGTGCTAACATCCTCTGTGTAAATGATAGTGGGGGAGAAGTCTTTTAAAATAGTGGTTTCCAAATACCTGTACTGATTTTTATATCAGTAGTGGACATGCTGCACGACATTTTTCAGCACTTTGTGTTTGTCAAACATCATGCTAGACCTGGCATTTCATTTAAAACTCAAAGCAGCCCTAAAAGATAAATCCAGTTATCATCTCCATTTTGCTAATAAGGAAGGCGGGGCTGATAAAGTTAAATAAATTGCCCAAATCTGTACAAAAAGGATGTGATAAAACTGGGATTCCAACAGAGATCTGACTGTTGAGAATAGATGCTCTTAACCCCTGTGCTCTCCTGCTGGAGACCAACTTAGGAAACCTGCTAAATAGTATAGATCCCAGAGTTTCTGAATTAGTAAGTCTGGGATAAGGTTGAAGAATATATTTTGAACAAGCTCCCTCGGTGAATCTGATAGCAGCAAGATTTGTGTCCCGCTGATTTAGACTATCGTAACCTGCTCTAGTCAAAACAACGTAGGGCACTTTTAAACTGTCAGTTCTTAAGACCTGGGCTGTAGGAGTTTCCCGTTAGGAGGTGGTGGGGGACAGGAGAGAGCGGCGAAGTAGGGAGTGTTCCCAGCACATATGCATCCATTCTTTTTCCCAGACTGAATTTTCCCCGTTGGATAAACCATTCCTCAGGTGATCTGGTTCCAGTGTCCCTTCCTCTTGAGCATGCATCTCTGTGATTTTGCCACGTCAGTGACAATTTAGCGTCAAACCCTATATTCTTTCCAGACATGGCTTTCCACAGAAGATAAGAGGGAACTAGTTTAAAACATCTGGGCTCGGTCTGATGCATCAGATACTTTTGCCAGATAGGGAGGTGACAGGTAGTAGGAAGGGGTCAGGAGAGGGGACCCATGTGGCAGATACTGACACAGACTTCCAGAAGTAGGTGAGGATTGAATGCAGAACTGGACATAGTTGATGGTGAGGTACCCACAGTGAGATGGTGGGAGTTCCAGTACTTTGATGAGAAGTAACAAAAGTGGATCAATATTATTTTATTTCTTTCCTTTTGTTTTCTTCTTTTTCTCCTTCCCCTTCCTCCCTCCCTCCCTCCCTTCCTTCCTTCCTTCTTTCCTTCCTTCCTTCTTTCCTTCTTTCCTTCCTTCCTTCCTTCTTACTACCTCTTCTTTCCATCTTTCTTCCTTTATCCAAGAAATATTTTTGTTTATGTAATTTATTTTTTACTGAAGTATACATATATAGAAAAGTGCACAAATTCTGAGTGTACATCTTGATGATTTTTCACAAAGGCAGCACAACTATGGAACCAGCACCCAGATGAGGACAGAGAATAATATCAGTACACTAAAACTCCACCCTAACCCCATGTCTGTTACTATCCTGTCCCATAAAGTTAACCATTCTGTTGATTCATATCACCAGAAATTAGTTTTGTCTGTTTTTGAACTTTAAATAGAGGGAACAATACTCTGTGTAGAGCAGAAATTTGTTCTTTTTCATTCCTTAATATCACTTCATTCTGTGCATATATCAAAGTTTATTAATTTACTGTTTATGGGCACTTAGCTTATTTCCAATTTGGGGATTATTAACACTACTAGTGATAGTACTAATAGCTATTACCAATAGTTATGCTATGAGCATTCTTGTACCTCTCTGGGGGGAAACATTCCTGCATATAGCTTTTGGGTATATAACCATGAAAAGAATTGTGAGGTTATTGGGTGTGTTCACTTACAGAAGATATTGCCAAGCAGTTTACCAAGGTGCCTGTGTTAATTTACAGCCTACCAGCAGTAATTGAGAATTGTAGGTGCTCTATACCCCCTTTTTTATTTTTTATTTTTTTACATCTTTATTGGAGTATAATTGCTTTACGATAGTGTGTTAGTTTCTGCTTTATAACAAAGTGAATCAGTTATACATATACATATGTTCCCATATCTCTTCCCTCTTGCGTCTCCCTCCCTCCCACCCTCCCTATGCCACCCCTCCAAGCAGTCACAAAGCACTGAGCTGATCTCCCTGTGCTATGCGGCTGCTTCCCACTAGCTATCTACCTCACGTTTGGTAGTGTACATATGTCCATGCCTCTCTCTCGCTTTGTCACAGCTTACCCTTCTCCCTCCCCATATCCTCAAGTCCGTTCTCTAGTAGGTCTGTGTCTTTATTCCTGTCTTACCCCTAGGTTCTTCATGACATATTTTTTTCTTAAATTCCATATATATGTGTTAGCATATGGTATTTGTCTTTCTCTTTCTGACTTACTTCACTCTGTATGACAGATTCTAGGTCTATCCACCTCATTACAAATAGCTCAATTTTGTTTCTTTTTATGGCTGAGTAATATTCCATTGTATATATGTGCCACATCTTCTTTATCCATTCATCTGATGATGGACACTTAGGTTGTTTCCATCTCTGTACACCCCCTTTTTTAAAGGTAGATATCCCATTAACCCACACAGTACCATTTACTGAAATGACCACATTTTCTCTATTGAACTTCTGTTTCACCTTTTCCTTAAGTGAGGTGACAACATATATTCAATGCATATCCATTGATATGGTTCTGTGTTGAGTCCTGGTAACAGAGGGAAAATGTTTATTGAGTACGTACTCTGATCTCAGTCCTGTACTGCAAATACAACAGAAACCATCTTTTCTATTCTAGCCTATATTCGAGTTGGGGTAATAGATAATAAATAAGGGAACCATCAAATAAGTCATTTTTCATTGGATGAGTAGGAAATGAGAAGAAAAGAGAAAGGGAAAAGGCTGCTGTGGTAGAGAATTGAAGGAGGAGCAATATAGTGGTTTTGGTGGAGGAAGGGGTCTCTGAGACGGTAATGGTTACACAGAGACCTGAAGGAACATGCCTGCACTTCAAGGAAATGCTTTTACTGTATGAGAAAAATCAGCTGCATAGTAGCGGGAGCAGCACCTGGCTTGGCTCACTGTGGGATCTGTCTGAAGGTTAGTGTGGCAGGGAGGTGTGAATGATGCAGGAAAAGGCATGCCAAAGGAGCAAGAGGCAAGTGCAGGATCAACTAGGGTCCATGCCCATGGTGAAAGTTTTCTGTATTCTTCTCAGGGTGCAACGGAGAGCCACTGGAGAGTTGTAATGGGCAAAATGTCACAATCTAGTTTACATGGTTGTCTAGAAAATACATTTTGTGTGAGGAGGTGAATCAAAGCAAAAGGAGGAGTAGGAATTCTGCAGCGGTCCCCAAGACTTAGAGTAGGGATAGAGCAGGGGCCCAAGGGGGACCAAGGCTCTCATCCTCAATTTGCTCAATTGAGAGCTTTGTTTTCTGTTTGGTGAGGAACCTTACTTTTTTCTTGTCCCTAAAGGATCTAAGCATTTGCAGTCTCTTCCAACCAATCTGGTACGTCATTTCATATGATCGTGTCATCTTACTTAACTGTTCACTGTGCTTGAATCCTGGCTCCCCCAATCCACTTACAGACCCTATAAGGGAAAGAACTTTTATCTCTATATTCTTCAGGATAGAAAGCAGGAGAGCACCTAAGGGGAAAAAATGGTAGAAATATTGATTTTGATTCTGGCGTTCGAAAGCTGCAAACTCTCTGGGATATTAGGGTGATGCCTCTGAGAAGGGATGGACTTCTGGGTTTCATATGCCCTGATCTTCTCAGAGTATTTTTTACCGTGGCTGAGAGAACTATGGGCTTGGTATTAAAGGACAGAGCTGTTTGGGGTTGGTGTTTTGTCCCTGCCATTTGCTCTATGAGATTTTGAGCCACATCTTTCTGGACATCAGTTTTCTCATCTACAAAAGGGGGAATGGCTCTTCCCTTAGTGCCTGCTTCTCAGGGTTAACGTGAGGATGGGGTGGGCTATTTCACATGTAAACGGTGGAGTTCTTTTCAATGGAAAGGAATTGTTAATATATTCAGGATTCTTTGATCCACTTGCAACCTCCTGCCCACTAATCTCTGCCATTACCATCAGGGCTGTCACTTTGTACTCATGCATGGTGGGGAACTCAGGGTTTACTTAATTCCCTGGGGATTGGCAATTAAACTGTATTGTAGGCTTTCTTTTAAACAAGATGCTTCAGTGCCAGTCATCCTTGGATGTGACTGTTAGGACAAGAGCCTTGCTTCATTGGCCACTAGATGGCGTGAGAATTCCTCTCTGCCTCTTCCTCCTCCCTACCACCACCTCTCCAGCTCCCACCCAGCCACCTGTGCATCTGCGCAGGCTCCACTGAGGTTGTGGTGAATTTGTTTGATGGGGAAATTGTTTCTCCCTTAGGAATCTGTGGGACAGAAAACGCCTCATGGCCTCAGCTATTGTGGAACTTTCTCTTCCCTTGGTCTTGCATTGATTTACCTCCCCACAGCTTCCCAATTCACTAAAAACTCTACTCTTACTAAAATTTAGGAGAAGGAAAACAATGAGGACAGTGGTTTATGGGAGTTTTCATATCTCTGGGAACCCTCTTCCTGGGACCAAATCACACACCACTCCTGTTTGTATACACGGTGCATGATGCATGCCAGGCTGTTCCTAATAAAGACATTATCTGCCTACTCTTCCCATCCCTAAGCACCAGGAGAGAATTCTCCCATATTGTCACCACTTCCTTTCCAGGGGGCCAGAGTAACCCTTCCCAGGCTTTTCTCCCCATGGGATTTGTAGTCATTAGTTAGGCCAGGCGACTCTCCTCCGAAGAGTAGATCCATTCTTCAAGCAGCTCAACCCAGCCAGTTTCCCCTCCTACTGGTAACACAGGGTCTCTTTTGCTCCCTCTCATTCAAAGAGCACAAGATCACAGCACTTCACAGATGGCAGAGCCAAGGGAGCTTTGCATATCCTCTAGTGCAGTGACTCTCAAACTTTAGTATGAGAACCACCTGGAAGACTGGTTAAAACACAGATTGCTTCACCCCACTCCAGAGTTTCTGATGCAGTATATATGGCGTGGAGCCCAAGAGTGTGCATTTCTTGCAGGTTCCATGCTGGTGCCCATGATATTGTTCTGGGGACCACACTCTGAGAACTGTTGGTCTAGTCCACAATCCTGTTGTTTCACAGGCTTGGAAACTGAGGTTCAGTGAAGCAAAATGATTGATCAAAGTCACAAAGCAAATTGAAATTAGCCAGGACTAGGAATTCAGGAGTCTTTTAGGCAAAAGCTTTTTAAGTCCTCATTCAAATTGGAGCTGGTTAGAGATTTCCCTTTCTACTCTTTATGGAGAAAGGATTTGCTGAGCAAATTTAGAGAGGAAATCAGATTGTAGGGGCAATGTTTAATCTGTATTTAATCACTTAAAATAGAGTTCTATTATTTTTGAGTTTAAATTAAAGCATGAACTAGGAGGAACCTGTTTCTAAGTAAAAGGATTGACCTTTTAGTGTTGCCATGGCAATGATATTCTTTCTATTGGCCACTGCACTTAGGGATAATTCCAGGGAAATTTCTTCCATTGACTGACTCTCTTCCAACTGTTCATCCCCAACATACTCTACCTTCACCCAAAATCAGGATTTCTTCCCTGTAATAACTTGTATATGTTGCATTTACTAAGATAGCCGAGTGGAAATGGACTAGTTTAAACTTCACCTAAAGAGGTTTATTCTAATATATTTTTCCAAAAGTGTGGTTTATCTAGCATTTATGGTAAATGGCATGTTTTTGGTACATGTGTGTAGTTATATTCATAATAATAGGTATAGGGCTTCCCTGGTGGCGCAGTGGTTGAGAGTCCGCCTGCCGATGCAGGGGACACGGGTTCGTGCCCCGGTCCGGGAAGATCCCACATGCCGCAGAGCGGCTGGGCCCGTGAGCCATGGCCGCTGAGCCTGCGCGTCCAGAGCCTGTGCTCCGCAACGGGAGAGGCCACAACAGTGAGAGTTCCACGTACTGAAAAAGAAAAAAATAAAATAATAATAGGTATAGTTATGGCTTTCTTTATACTGATACCTTCTATTGAGGCCAACAGACACTGTTTTTCAAGTAGTTGTGGTAATAATATAAAGTTTCATTTTAAATGCACTGTATAAAAAATGAGAATTAAATTTAAAAGTATCAGTCAAGGAAATAAGAGATATGATATGCAAATGTGGCCAAACTCATTCAGATCAAATTTGAATGAGGAAAATTTGGTAGATACCATGGTAGTGACTGAAATACTTCAACCCCACAGCTGGAACAAGTACACTTCATGTTTGCAGATGTTCAAGGGGAAGCTGAGTAACCTTGTGTGGAGATGATGGAGGCATCCCTTTGGATTAGATGACTTATAGGTCCCCACCAGTTCTGAAAGTCTTGATTTTCCTTACCATTCCATTAATCTGTCAAATCATGTCAACCTCCATGATTCTGGATATATTCTTCCACTTTGGGATGGGAGTCTGTCTTCTGTAGGTACAAATCCACCCTTTCCTCAAAGTTCATTCAATGTCACATGAAACCTTTCCTGAAATTCTCCTTTCATCTCCTCCTCCTTCTGTTCTGTACTCTTTTGGTTTCTATGCTCGGCAACATTCATAGTCTGATTGATCCAGCCAACATTTATCAAATACCTACAATGGACCAGGTACAGGCCATTGACAGTTGACCTTGCCATTGGATGGGTTCACACACCTGACAGGAGGGCAGATAAGCAAACCAGTGGCACTGTTGTGAGCTGAATTGTGTGTCCTCTAAATTTGTATGTTGAAGTCTTACCCCCCAGTACCTCAGAGTGTCACTATATTTGAGGTAAACCTTTAAAGAGTTTCAGTGGGGTCATATGGGTGGACACTAATCCCATGTGACTGGTGTCCTTATAAGAAGAGAAGATTAGGACATAGATAACAGAGATCAAGGGACAACCATATGAGGACACAGAGAGGAGGTGGCCATCTGCAAGCCAAGGACAGAGGCCTCAGAAGGAACCAAACTTGCTGACACCTTGATCTTGGACTTCCAGTCTCCAGAAGTCTGAGAAAATAAATTTCCATTATTTAAGCCATGCAGTCTGTGGCACTTTGTCAAGGCAGCCCTAGAATACTAATATAGGCATTGAAGTATGTATGAATTGTCAGCAAGGAAAATGGGTGGAAAACATCTTCAGAGAGAAAGAGTGAGGGATTCTCTCAAGGGTGAAGATGAGTTTATTAGGTACACATGAGGAAGGCCTTCTTAAAAGAGAAACATGCAAAAACCAGTTGTTTATCTATCTACTGGAAGGATATTAATTGAAGCATTGTTTATAAAGTAAATATTGGAAGGATAACAAAAGTCTATCAGTGCGGGAAGGTGAAGGCAAATTAATAAATCTATAGAAAATTATAAAGCTCAAGGTACAAGGACTTCCCTGGCGGTCCAGTGGTTAAGACTTTGCCTTCCATGCAGGGGGTGCAGGTTCGATCCCTGGTCAGGGAAATAAGATCCCACATGCCTCGCGGCCAAAAAACCAAAATATAGAACAGAAGCGGTATTGTAACACATTCAATAAAGACTTTAAAAATGGTTCACATCAAAAAAATCTTTAAAAAAAAAAGCGCAAGGTACATTTTCACTCTTTTCTTAAGTCAATGGTGTTCTATATGCTATAGAGAGAAGTGCTAGCTAGCATTCTGCCACTTGAGTTTGGGTGTTTAAAATCAAACAAAAAAATAAAGGTATGCAAATAGCATTTACTAGACATCTAAAAATCACTCTGATAATTGGAGTGATGCTTTAAAGATGAAATAAGGGAATAATAGAAGGTGGTATGATGAAGAAAGAGTGTACTGTATCTACTTGGCTGAAGCTCAGTGAGGGGATGGTCCATTTTTCTCCTATTTACTGTTGAATCTCCTGTGCCAAGCATAGTCCTTAGAACCTGAGAGATTCTAAATAAATAGTTTTTGAATAAATGAATGAATGAATGTTAGAAATCTGAGTTATAAAATATTGGGTTGGCCAAAAATTTCATTTGTTTTTTAAGTAAAATTAAAAGACACATTTTTCGTTTTCACCAAGAAGTTTATTGAACAACGTAGTCACCCTTTTGTTCCGCTACCTTCTGCCATTTTTCAGGCAACTTCATAATTCCATCTTCCCAAAATGTTTTATCTTTTTGAGCAGAGAACTGTTCCAGGTGCATTTTACAGGCTTCCAGGGAACTGAATTTTTTTCCATTAAGAAAATTTTGTAAAGACCGAAATATATGGAAATCCAAAGTTGCAATGTCTGGTGAATACAGTGGATGAATCAGAACTCCCCAGCCAAGCTGGAACAGTTTTGCCTGGTCATCAAAGAAACATGCAGTCTTGCATTATCCTGATGGAAGATTATGTGTTTTCTGTTGACTAATTCTGGACGCCTTTCATGGAGTGCTGCTTTAAGTTGGTCTAATTGGGAGCAGTACTTGTTGGAATTAATCGTTTGGCTTCCCAGAAGGAGCTCATAATAGAGGACTCCCTTCCAATCCCACCATATACACAACATCACCTTCTTTGGATGACGATTGGCCTTTGATGCGACTGATGGTGTTCATTTCGCTTGCCCCAAGATCTCTTCCATCCCACATTGTTGTACAGTACCCACTTTTCATCACCCGTCACAATTTGTTTTACGAACGGAACATTTTTGTTATGTTTCAGTAGAGAATCACATGAGGTGATATGGTCAGGCAGGTTTTTTTCCCACTTATGTGGAACCCAAACATCAAAGCGATTAACATAACCAGGCTGGTGCAAGTGATGTTCAACACTTGATTTGGATATTTTGAGGGTGTCAGCTATCTCTCTTGTGGTATAACATTGATTGTTCTCAATTAATGTCTCGATTTGATCACTATCAACTTCATCTGGTCTACCCAACCATGGAACAGCATCCAGTGAGAAATCTCCAGCACAAAACTTTGCAAACTACTTTTGACGCATTCGATCAGTCACAGCACCTTCTCCATACACTGCACAGATCTTTTCTTGTGTTTCAGTTGTGTTTTTACCTTTCTTGAAGTAATAAAGCATAATATGCCAAAAATGTTGCTTTTTTTCTTCCATCTTTAATATTAAAACGGCTACACTAAAATTCACCAATTTTGATAAGTTTTTTTTTTTAATGTATGCTGATATGACAGCTTACACAATACAATCTAACAAAATTGTTTCGAATGAAGTTAAAGACAACTAAGTGCTACTACAGCCATCTTATGGAAAAAAACAAAAAAACTTTTGGGCTACCCCAATAAGAAGGCCTATGCTTCTGCTCTGGTTTTGGTATAATTTCATTATGAGGTATCAAGTAGGTTAATGGGTATAAGATTGTCATCTGCATGATAGAGATATTTGAGCAGGAACATTACAGTCAAGACAGTATAATGTTAAAGCAATAAATGTATAATAGTTAAAAGCATAGATAGAACCAGGTTCTAATCTGGCTCTTCCAAGACCTACTCGACCTGTCTGAGATTTTTTTCTCTAATGTGCAAAATAAGGTCAATCTGGTGGTTTTTAATATATATTTATATGCATATATATTCTGATTATAAAATAAGCACACTTACTGTTCATGATTTTTAAAATACAGGGCTACATAAAGAAGAGAATAAAATAACTCTTTTTCTCACCCATCAAGTAATAAGCACTCATAAAATTTTTGATATATTTCCTTTCAACTTCTTTCATACGCATTTGTGTATTACAAATCTGGCATCATTCTACATTTTCAAACTGTATACTGTTTTGTCACCTCATGTTATACAGAGACTGTTTTCTTATGCCATTAAATATTCCTTGTAAATACCATTTAAATGGCTCTATAACATTCCAGAGTATGTATTTATCATGATTTATTTAATCATTCTCCTAATTTTGGACATTTGGCTTGCTTCCAATTTTCAGCATCAAGGGTTATATTGTAATGAACCTCTTGGCACATAGAATCATTGAAGGGAATTTTTAAGTCAATAGTATCAGCTAATTTTAAAGCTCCTGATATATATTGCTAAAATGTTTTTTTAATAAATGTGCTGTTTATATTCCTACTATATTTATTAGCTTTCGCTCGGTTATGCTGCAGTAAAAACAACATCTACATTTTTCGCTCGGTTATGCTGCAGTAAAAACAACATCTACATTTCAGATTTCAGTGGGTTCAACAACCAAGGCTGATTTCTTGCTCACAGTTTCCACTGGCTGTGGATCAGTTTGGCTCCTGTCCATGTGTCTCCTTCATTCTGGAATCCAGGATGAAGCAGCAGCTCTATCTGGGGCATGCTGGGACATCTGGGAAAAGAGCAATGGTACAAGTACATGATGCCTCTTAATGCTGCTGCTCAGATAAAGTGCAGGCCACTTCTCACATACCGTTGGCTGAAGCAAGTCACCTGGTCAAGCTCACCAAAACAAAGTGAAAAATATACTCCTCCCCTAGAGAAGGGTACAGCCAGGGACCCTATATAGATGGAACAGGTAGAAAATGGCAGGAAATGTTCAGAACAAATAATGCAATATACTAACATTACAATAATTCTAATTGTCCCATAGCTCCATTGACACTGAGAATGACAATTTTTAAATTTTAAATATTTTCAGATTTGATAGAGGAAGATGGTAACATCTTATATAATTTTATACATTTACATACTTGTGAGACTCAGAATATTTTCATGGTTTGTACCATTTAGGTTTGGTTTATTCAGGATCCTTGCCCTTTTTCTATCATATTTTGTGTTTTGGAATGAAGTATTTCTTTTTTTAATTAAGAACATCAAGACCTTACCCATCAAGGTTAGTGTATTTTTTTCTGATTTCACCTTAAATTTATTTATATTACTTTTGATAAATGGCATATTAAAATTCACATGTAGTCAAATTTATCATTTTTCTTTGTAATTTATGGTTTTCTGCTTAGCAAGTGCTTCCCTTTCCTAAAATCAGATTCATTTGTGCCTATTCTTTCTTTTACAGTGTTTTTATTTAACCCTTTCCCCCATGTAAGTTTATTTTGCAGTTAGTGTATGAGGTGAGGATAAAATTTGACCTTGCAATAGTGAACCATCATATAAGTTATACCTTTCTCTACTATTTTCTTCTTTACCTTCTTAATTGGAAATAGAGGCACAAAGCAGAAAGCATACTGAATGCAGGTGGGTGGGAGGGTCAACTGACTTGAATTTTAGAAATAGCCTTGAGATTAAATTGTTATATGACTTTAAGCAGTTCACCTAATTTTTCTGGCTCTCTACCACTTCATCTGTAAAATGAAAACATTGGAGCTCAAAGAGCCCACTTATCCCTAAATCTCTTTGTCTCCTGTCTAGGTCTGGCATATTCCTATTACACATCCTATCACTGACTGATCCTGTGTCTGTGGCAGATATGGCTAGTGCGATGGGCCCCTTTTTCTTTCTGAGTTAAAATGATCAGAGAATTCTTCTTCCCATATTAACCCAAGAGGTTGCTGAATTAGATATTTGCTGAACAGATATTTGGATGCTGAACAGATAGTTGGATTAGGAATCCAAATATCTGTTCTTAGGTAATTCTGCCTGTGCTATTCTGAAATCGCCTTCCTGTCATGAAATCAAGAGTCCGTTTTGATCCCACTAGTACCCAATGTTCGAATCCAACTCCACTGCCCTTTATTCTGTATTCATATACATAAAGATTTAGAAGTAAGCCTTACATTGTTCCATTGACTATGGGCTATGGACTGCAAGTTATGTGTTAATAAACGTGCTGTTACCATTGAACCCGCTTGTACTGTAAATTAACTTAGAACTCAGTATGTTCCCAATTACTGTATGTGTGTGGCAGACTAGAACAAGCTATTCCAACACTTTTAGTTGATAACTTAAAAAAATCAAATAAAAAACTAAAAGTGTTGGAATAGCTTGTTCTAGTCTGCCACACATACACACAAAACAAAAACAAAAAACAAAAAAAACTAGCCAAAGACTTTCAGGTTGGTAGTGACAGGGTACAAACCAGCAACCAGATCTCTAGACTTTCAAACCCAGTGCTTTCCAATATATTAAATTATTTCTCCTACAAAGTCAATCATAAATCCTTCCATTCATACCAAGGCCTAGAGCCGTAAGCATTCCCCTTTAGTTGGCCAAGAGGAGAAATGAAACATTTGCTTTTTGTTTTCAATTGCTAGTAGCAAAATTATATTGATATGGTCAAGATGGAGCATTGAAATCAAAATTATGTAGGGAATAAAAGACAGCATAAATTAGCATTTGCTTCCACTGTGGTTTAAAGAGTTAGCATTATGCCAGCCTCATATAACATTCTGGGGGTGGGTTTATGGATGGATTGGGCAATATATCAAAAACCATTAAAGACCAGTGAGTTAGACATGGCAAAACGTCACTGCAGAGTAAATGAATGGTCATTGACAAAGGCTATTCTCAGGGAATATTGAATTATTTTCCCTGATATATGGTGACGTAGGACATGTATGATTACAGAGCATTCAATGTACAAGGATTCATTGTTATGCTCTGTTTCAATCCTTTTGTTAATTTAGAAGTTTAACGTTATGCCATCTACCCAAAGTCACAGAGTGAGCCAAAGGAATAGCAGATGGATTAGTTATCCATGTTTGTATAACAAATTATCCCCAAACATAAAGGCTTAAAACAACAGTAAACGTTTAATATCTATTACAGTTTGCATGCAAGAGAAATATTGGAGAGAACTGGCTGGGTGTTTCTGTCACAGAATCTCTCACAAGGTTGCAGTCAATATGGTGACTGGAATTCCAGTCATCTGAAATCTTGATTGGGGCTGAAGGATTTGCTTCCAAGGTAGGTCCCTCATATGGCCAGCAAATTGGTAATGGCCATTGGCAGGAGGCCTTGACTTCATCTTACATAGTCTCCTCCATAGGCTGCTTGAACGTCCCCTTGCTATGGCAGCTGGCTTCTCCCAGAGTGAGTGATCCAAAGGGGATCAAGGCCAAAGTCCCAACATCTTTTAAGACCTCATGTTAGGGCTTCCCTGGTGGCGCAGTCGTTGAGAGTCCGCCTGCCGATGCAGGGGACACGGGTTCGTGCCCCAATCCGGGAAGATCCCACATGCCGTGGAGCGGCTAGGCCCGTGAGCCATGGCCGCTGAGCCTGTGCGTCCAGAGCCTGTGCTCCGCAACGGGAGAGGCCACAACAGTGAGAGGCCCGCGTACCACACACACACACACAAAAAAAAGACCTCATGTTAGATGCCATCCAACGTGATTTCTGCAATATCCCATTGGTTACAAGGTCAACCGTATTCGGTACAGGAGGGAACTACACAAGTGCATTAGTATCAGGAGGTCAGGATCATTGGCAGTTTAAGAGTTTAGAAGAATACCTAGCATATAGTAATATTATTAAACTATAAAGTAGTATATTACTATTAATAATTAGTGTTACTATATTAATATTTTATAGCATCATAATTCTAAAGATTCATATTTTTTTTTTCTGTTCCTGTAGTCTAATTTTTGTAGGTTAAAGAAAAGAGATGAAAACATTTGGTTATAGAGTGAGAATCTGGATTCCATGACCATGGTTTTAATAACGAACCTAAGTTTTAAATCTGCCCTTAAAAAATTAGAGAAAAAATGAGTTAAATAACAGTATCTTATTTATATTTAAACATGAATAGTGACTGGATGAGTAACTATACCAATAACTATATACATATAGTATAACTATAATACATATAGTATATAATACATGTAATACATAATACAAATAGTACATATAAAACATATAGTATATAATATGGTACATAATACATATAATACATATAGTATATAATACATATAATGCATACAGTATAATTATAATACATATAATAGAATGACAAGAATGGTCACCCAAAAAGTTCTCATAAAATTCTGTGGGAGTTTGGGCATTTTGAAAACTTTGTGGAATGAGGAGAGACTTAATGGAGAGAGGTCATTGTAATGAATTATTTAGAGATAGTTAGATTTTTAAAAGAAAAGGAGTAGAAAAGAGGGAACAGAATGAGTTAAAATTTGATGATGGGAAATCAGAGTATTCCTGGGATGGGGGAGAAGCATCGTTTCATTTGGCTGAAGCACTGGATGGAGACAACAACTATAAAGTTTATTCTTGAGGTAACGCAGAGATGCTGTAAGTGAAGCAGGGCCTAGGAAAAGGTTCATCAGGCAGCTTTTGCAAGCTGAACTAGAGGAGTAAGAAAATGGACAGAAGGAGATCAGTTAGAGGCAGCTGTACAAGGCACTCGAGGTTCAATGAGAATCTAAAAATTATGTGTCAGCATAAAAATAACTTACTTTTAATATTTTTAACAGACAGCTTTATTTTTTTTTTTAATGGGATTTATAGTTTGGGACATCTGAATGCACGTGGGTGCTGAGGAGAAGGCATTAACCAAACACTCTCCTAGAGCCAAAGAGGTTGAATTTAGTTAACATCATCTCTGTTTTCTTTATTCCTTCATCCAAAACCATTTTGTTAGTGACTGCATTGTTCTAGCTGCGATGAAAATTCTGTGAGGTGACAATGAAGACTCAACTTATGCCCTGTTTCTTTGTTTCCCTTAGGATAAAATATGTTCAAAAGAAGGTGCTGAGACTTGTTGTCTTTGATCCCTCTCTTCCTATTTACTCTTTTTTTTTTTTTGAAGATTTAATTTTACTTATTTTTGGCTGCATTGGGTCTTCGTCGCTGTGTGCAGGCTTTCTCTAGTTGAGGCGAGCAGGGGCTACTCTTCGTTGCGGTGTGCAGGCTTCTCCTTGTGGTGGCTTCTCTTGTTATGGAGCTCTAGGCACGCTGGCTTCAGTAGTTGCAGCACGTGGGCTCAGTAGTTGTGGCACATGGGCTCAGTAGTTGTGGCTCATGGGCTCTAGAGCACAGGCTCAGTAGTTGTGACACACGGGCTTAGTTGCTCCGCGGCATGTTGGATCTTCCCAGACCAGGGCTTGAACCCTTGTCCCCTGCAGTGGCAGGCGGACTCCCAGCCACTGCGCCATCAGGGAAGCTCTCCTCCTGTTTACTCTTGAACTCACTCCAGTGTGGTCTTTGCCTTCATGGTTTTATTAAAGATGTTTGTGCAAGTTCACCAGAGACCTCCTCCATGTTAACAAAGCCAGGGGTCAGTTCTCAGCCTACCTGTTCTTTCATAGGTATTTACCCAGTTCCTCCCTTTTGCTGCTTCTTGTCACTTGTTACCTGTCTTGCTATATCCCTCTGCTGATTTTCCTCTTGCTACTACTACATAATTTCCCACTGGTTTCTGCTACATAATTTATTTTACCAGTTCCTCTCCTTCTTTCCTACCTTTTAATGGTTCAAGTATCTAAGGGCTCATTCCTTGACCTTTTCTTCTTTATCAGCACCACTTTCTTGGTGATCTCATGTAGCCACCTGGATTAAAATGCTGTCTTGCTGTTGAAGACGTCCAAATTTATATATTTAGTTTAGACTTTTCTCTTGCCCTCTGATCCATATATCTATCCATCTGCCTACTCAGTATGTACAACTAAATATAGAATTGATATTGCAAACTGAAAGTCCAAAACTGAACTAATCTTTTCCTCCAAATCTGTTATTCACATAGGCTTTTCCATCTAAGTTGGAAAGGTTTTCTTCCTTGGATTTATCCTTGGCTTTCCTCTCTCTTTACTCTACCACATTCAGTAGCTATATCACAAATCCCATTGGCTCTACCGTCACAATAAGTCCAAAATCCATTCTACCATCCTGGTTTGCATCACCACATCACTACCATCTCTCACCTGGATTACTGCCTTAGCCTGCTGTACTTGCCTTCTCTTGCCACACCCAACCAATATAATTTCACTACAATGTAGGAATAATTATTTAAGAATATAAGTCATACTGTGTAGCTTCACTGTTTAAAATGCTGTCCTGGCTCCACACTTCATTCACAGTAAAAGTAAAGTCCATATTATCATCTACAAGGTCCTTTCACTCTTCCCACCTTCATCACCATGTTATTGCCCAAGATAATGTTTTATCACTTCCTACTACTTTTATCCTTGCTCATTTTTTCTCTAGGCTGTCTGGCCTTTTAGCTGTTTGGCAACACACGAGGCATAGTCATAACTTAGGAGCTTTGTACTTGTTCTCTTTGCCCAGAATTCTCTTTTCAGTGATATTTGGAAGGGTAATTCTCTCACTTCCTGAAGTCTAATGAAATGTTCTCCTCAAGGATACCTGCCCTGTTGCCCTTCTTTAAAAACTGCAGACTGTTTGCTCCACTGAAACTCTCTCTGGTATCTTTATCTCCCTCTCCTTTTCCTTTATTTCCTAGGTTATATTACCTTGTGGCATAATGTGTATATGTATTTTATTCATTATGCTTATTGTCTGTCTCTACACATTAGAATGTACCCTTCATGAGGGCAGGAATCTCTGTCTCTTTTGTTCCTGTAGAAATATCTGGCACAGAGTAGATACTCAGTAAATAATAAATGAATTCATAACACATGGGGGGACAGATACATAAATAGAGCATATATAACTATGACCAAGCACTGCTGTAACAAGGAAGGAGCAGATCTACTCCATACTTGGGTGAAAAATGTCCTTCAGAGAAGGGCTGATCTGAGTGCACTGTGAAAGTATTAATTTTGAAACTTTGATTGTTAAAATTTAATAAGGATGGCAAATTTCTGTCCTTTATATCTATCCTATAATGGAGTTTCTGGTGAAGAGCAGAGGCAATGTTGAAGGTTTTTCCTATCACACGAGTGTATACAACTTCAGGTTCAAACAATCCCACCTGAATTAAACCTTAATTAAACACCCTGGGCTTCCCTGGTGGCGCAGTGGTTGAGAGTCTGCCTGCCGATGCGGGGGACACGGGTTTGTGCCCCAGTCTGTGAGGATCCCGCATGCCGCGGAGCAGCTGGGCCCATGGGCCATGGCCGCTGAGCCTGCGCGTCCGCGTCTGGAGCCTGTGCTCCACAATGGGAGAGGCCACAACAGTGAGAGGCCCGCGTACCACCAAAAAAAAAAAAAAAAAAAACACCCTGTGCATATAGTATTTCCTATACCCACCTGCCAAAATTCTACTAGTTCATCAAGGCTGAAATTAAATAAAATATCCTCCAAGAAACCCTACTTGCTTCTCACTTATCAGAAATAAGCCCTCCCTTTTATAATTATTGGCTGGCATCCAATTCTCCCTCCTAAATTATAAACTCATTTTGAGTATAGACCTTTAGACCTACCTTTGTGTTCCTTACAGTTCACAAAAAAAGTCCCGGCATACAGTTGTAGGTAAGAGGTTACACAAAATTAGAATCCTTCCAAACCTAATAATATATTGGAATAACTCAATCCGGTTTCATTGATAACATCTAATTTTGGTGTACTGCCATAAGGCATACAGAAATTGAACCTATGATATTGGTTTTATGGGCCTCTTCAACCAAGGAGAAGAAAGAGAAAAATCATTCAATGCCTCTTATTTCCAGGAAATGTGATGGCCTTTTTACATGTATAATCCCATATGATAGTCAAAATAGCACCACAGAGCAGGTGTAATTGTCCTTTTTTGTTCTGCAAATGAGAAAACAGAGTCTCATAAATGTTAAATGACATCTTGAAGGTCACACATCCTGTAAGTGACACAGAGCTAGAGTTCTAACCCAGTTGCGTATTATTCCACTAAATCACCGTCCACAAGGCAAAGGAAATGAACAAACCAGAAGTGGTGGCAAATTCAAAATGTTGAGGAAACAATGGGCTGCAATAAAATGGACATGATGAATGTCATATTGGGGCATAGTGTGTGGAACTAATTCCACAGTGCCATAGACAATTGGTTTGGGGAACAGTTCACACTAAAGCTTACAAGACAAGGAGCTATTCTTGACTTTGTCTTGAGTAAAACACTGGTGCCATCAGTGCCGTTAAAGGAGGTTGCAGTGATAAGGCACGATGATGGTTCTATAATTAAGTTTGACATCGTCACTGGAAATCATATCAGGTATTGTTGGCTCGATGAACTTTAAGGAAAAAAAAAATAGAATGAGCTAGAAACTGCCTGAAGGGAAAGTTATAAAATTAAAATCCATAGAATCCAAAGGAAATGGGTTTAAGAATAAATTATGAGAATCCCAAAGATTTGTCAGCTACAGCACAACCAAAAAATAGGAGCTAAGAGGGTGATAATAGAAGCAGACTAGCTGGATGCAGGAAGAGAAATTGATTCAGGTCAAAGAATTCTCTTTTGAATAGTATAGGACTAGTCTATGTATGTCATTCCAATGGTGAGAGTTCTATCTAAGGGACAGTAAAATAGAAAAAGAGAAATAGTAAAGAAAAAATTTAAAAATATTGTCTTGTAGATATCCAAAATAAAGCCCTATACCTTATCAAATATTTTATACAGTCCTACTTATCCTACAGTTTCAGAATATGAGAAGGGAGGTGGAACTTTTATAGGCACTGTAACTGTAGCACTTTACCAAAACATTTCTTCTTCCTGAGCACACGTTTTCCAGCATTCCTTCCATTATTTGTGTTTGTGTCATTGAGTACTAGCCAGTGGAACATGAAAAGAATTGACATGTGCTACTCTAGGCTGAGCCCATGAAACCCTCTTAAGGGTAAGCCTCCATGCTCTTTCCCATTCCCTTTCATGCAAATAAGCAAGACATCTTTGGAAAGCATGATTGGCAATCACAGAAGTACAACATGGAAAGATATTGCATCTACGAGATGCCCATCGATTTGGAAAGTCAATTTTTGAGGTTATTTGGGTAAGAAATAAATTTCTATAATGTTTGATCCATCATATATTTTGGGTTTGTGTGTGACAGTGATAGGTATTTCCTTAAATGATGTAAAGATTCAACCTCATTAACAGACAAATAAAGAAACAAAGACCCAGAAAATTTAGAAGTAGAGTTAAGAATAGGGACAGGGCTTCTTAAAAACTTCTTTGTTTGAGGCTAAGGGGCTGCAGCTATGGGAAGAATTGGGACCTACTTAAAATTAAGCACATTTAATGAGTATTTAATTTGAAAATTTAATAGGAGATGGTCATGAGGACAAAATTATCAATATGTTTCTAAACTAAGAAAGTGGAAATAAAGAATTCAAATAAATACCAGAAGAGTATAAAATGAACATAAGGGAAAGATTTAAGTGACATAGATCTTGATTCTGACTCTATTTTTTTGGCTGTGTCGGGTCTTAGTTGCAGCAGGTGGGATCTTCATTGAGGCATGTGGATGTCTTGTTACAGTTCACGGGCTTTTCTCTAGTTTTGGAGTGTGGTTTTTCTCTCTCTAGTTGTGACACGTTGGTTTAGATTCTTTGAATGACTTTGATATGGAAAGTTCAGGAAACAACAATAAAACAGAAAAAAATCAGTCAAATGTTCTACTCTGTCTACATGTCTTAATAAATGTGATGAACTAAACACTCATATTTTCTAGACAGTATCATTCCTCTGACCAAACAAACAGAAGTCTTTTACTCATGGACGTAGAAAACAAACTTACGGTTACCAAAGGGGATAGTACAGGTGGAGCGAGATAAATTAGGAGTTCGGGATTAACATATACACACTACTATATATAAAATAGGTAAACAAGGACCTACACTATAGCACAGGGAACTCTACTCAATATCTTGTAAAAACCTATAATGGAAAAGAATCTGGAAAAAATATATGTGCATATATATACACACATATATATATTACTAAATTACTTTGCTGTACACCTGAAACTGACACAACATTGCAAATTAACTATACTTCAATTAAAAAAATAAAACAGGAGTGTATTTTTTTTTTTCCAGGAGTCCTTTTTTTTCCGTGGATTTATGTGATATTTCAGTAGATCCCTTTTGATTTTTGGGTGTGGACATCAGAGGGGAACTGCCTTCCTCTGCAGACTTTCTGAAATAGGGAGACATGCTCTGATCCCTTTTACTACCCTCTCTCAGAAATAAAAATGTGACATCAAATCATGGCTCTCTTAGCTCTGATATGAAACCTAGGGTCAAGTTTAAAAAGGAAATGTACCATCTCCAAACAAACCAACAAAAAATCTTAAGTACAAGATTTATCAGGTTTTACATTTATTTCTTCCCTCAGTGTGTTCTGTTTTCTTGGAGAAAGTTTAAATGTAATGAAGCCCAGAGAAGAGCCTAGATAAGAGACACTATCTGCTAATGCCACCTGCATCCAATGAGAAAGGCAGCACTGGGATATGGTGATAATTCTAGCGTGCAAAGTCCAGTTAGGAGATTCATCAGAGTCTCACAAAGAGAAGCACAGCACTGGGACTTCCTATCATCTCTAGCTTCTATCTATTCATTAATAAGTAAGAGTCAGAGGAGTAGAGAACATATTGGTATTATGTATCCTGGGAGGTAAAGATCAAGAGGTGAGCCAGTCCGGTTAGTGTGAAAGCAATTAGTTCTAATAAAACCTGGGAAATGTTTAACAGGTCTGAGGGAGCCAGCAACGCAGTAGCAGATGAGATTCTGGGTAGAGGAGATGGGCTGGCTGGTCGAAATGATTGTCTTAATGACTCCACCTGAAGATGGGTGCTGAAAGCATTTTATGAGAGGGATGGACGAGTCATGGCAGGAAGTGCAATAAAGACTTCAGAGATGCATATGCCCTGGCAGTTGGCAAAGTGACTTTTAAGAAAAGAGAACTAATTTAACTGCTACACAAGTCACTCTCATAGATTATGTTTTCAGGTTAATAACATTGAACAGGAGAAATAGAAATGGTTTTAGAAGAATCATGCAGCCGTTTCAGGATACCAAGGACATTTTAGGTTTTAAGATTTTTGTTACAAATAACAAATGAAGAAATGGGAGAGTTGTTAAACTAAAATAAATCTACAGGAAAGGACCCAGGAGCCATTTCACAAAAGAAAAGGAGGAAGACCATGGCTACATTTTTCAATAAGAAAAGAAAATATAAGTGCAGCAAGTAAAGGCATACCTTGTATTGTGCTTTGCTCTACTGCGCTTTGCAGATATGCTGTTGTTTTACAAATTGAAGGTGTGTGGCAGCCCTGCATCAAGCAAGTCTGTTGGCATCACTTTTCCAACAGCATTTGCTCACTTCATGTCTCTGCATTTTGGTAATTCTCGCAATATTTCAAACATTTTTATTACTATTACCTTTGTTATGGTGATCTGTGATCTTTGACGTTACTTTTGTAATTGTTTAGGGGTGCCTTGACACACACCCACATAAGACTGTGAACTTAATTGATAAATGTTTTGTGTGCTCTGACTGCTCCACTGACTGGACATTCAGCCGTCTCTCTCTCTCTTCTGACCTCCCTATTCCCTGAGACAAAACAATATTAAGATTAGGCCAGTTAATAACCCTACAACGGCCTCTAAGTGTTCAAGTGAAAGGAAGAGTCACACATCTCTCACCTTAAATCTAAAGCTATAAATAATTAGGGTCAGTGAAGAAGGCATATCAAAAGCTGAGATAGGCCAAAAGGTAGGCCTCTTACACCAAACAGTTAGACAAGGGGTGAATGCAAAGGAAAAGTTCTTGAAGGAAATTAAAAGTGCTGTGGTAGTGAACACACAAATGATAAGAAAACAAAACAGCCTTCTTGCTGATATGGAGAAAGTTTAAGTGGTCTTAACAGAGGATCATGCCAGCCACAACATTCCCTTAAGACAAAACCTAATGTAGAGGAAGGCCCAATCTCTCTTCAATTCTGTGAAGGCTGAGAGATCTGAAGAAGCTGCAGAACAAAAGCTTCAAGCTAGCAGAGGTTGGCTCATGAAGCTAAAGTAAAGAAGCTGTCTCCATAACATAAAAATGCAAGGTGAAGAAGCAGGTGCTGATGCAGAAGCTGCAGCAAGTTATCCAGAAGACCTAGCTAAGATAATGATAAAGGTGGCTACACTAAAGAACAGATTTTAAATGTAGATGAAACAGCCTTATATCGGAAGAGGGTGCCATTTAGGACTTTCATAGCTAGAGAGGAAAAGTCAGTGCCTGGCTTCAAAGCTTCAAAGGAGAAGCTGACTCTCTTGTTACGGGTTAATGCAGCTGGTGATTTGAAGTCAGTGTTCAGTTACCATTTCAAAAATCCTAGGGCCCTTAAGAACTATGCTAAACCTACTACTCTGCCTGTGCTCTATAAGTGGAGAATCAAAGCCTGAATGACAGCACATCTATTTACAGCATGGTTTATAGAGTATTTTAAGCCTACTGTTGAGAGCTATGCTCAGAAAAGAAGATTCCTTTCAAACTATTGGTGTTCATTGGCAGCGCACCTGGTCACCCAAGAACTCTGATGAAGATGTACAATGAGATTAATGTTATTTTTATACCTGCTAACACAACATCCATTCTGCAGCACATGGATCAAGGAGTAATTTCGACATTCAATTCTTTTATTTAAGAAATACATTTTGTAATGCTACAGCTGCCATAGATAGTGATTCCTCTGATGGATCTGCACAAAGTTAACTGAAAACCTTCTGGAAAGGATTCACCATTCTAAATGCCATTAAGAACATTCATGATTCATGGGAAGATGTCAAAATATCAACATTAACAGGAGTTTGGAAGAAGTTGACTCCAACCTTCATGGATGACTTTGAGGAGTTCAAGACTCTAGTTAGAAAGTAAACACAGATGTGGTGGAAATAGCAGCAAAACTAGAATTAGAAGTGAAGCCTGAAGATGTGACTGAATTGCTGCAATCTCATGATAAAATTTCACGAATGAAGAGTTGCTTCTTGTAGATGAGCAAAGAAAGTGGTTCCTTGAGATGGAGTCTGCTCCTGGTGAAGATGCTGTGAAGATTGTTGAAATGAGGACAAAGTATTTAGAATAAATAAAGCAGTATGGAGCCAATTCTATAAAGAATAAAATATTAATTTATTGGTCACACATTCTTTTGAAATATCAGGTACCCATTAAAATACTTATAATAATTTTAGGGAGTTCCCTGTGGTGCAGTAGTTAAGAATCCGCCTGCCAATGCAGGGGACATGAGTTCGAGCCCTGGTCCGAGAAGATCCCACATATCGCAGAGCAACTAAGCCCGTGCACCACAACTACTGAGCCTGCACTCTAGAGCCCACAAGCCACAACTACTGAAGCCCGTGCACCTAGAGCCTGTGTTCCGCAACAAGAGAAGCCACCGCAATGAGAAGCCCGCTCACCGCAAAGAAGAGTAGCCCCCGCTTGACTCAACTAGAGGAAGCCCACACGCAGCAACAAAGACCCAACGCAGCCAAAAATAAATTTAAAAAAATATATACTGATAATGATTTTGTAGTGAAGTGAAAAAAATGCATGTACATAAGATGGATGCTAAGCCAATAAATTAGGGTAAAATTAAAATATATAGCATGAGTTAAGTTACTTAAAATATATCCAGAAGACTTAGATGTAAATTATCAAAATATGGTCAACAGCCAAGATTTTAAATCATGCATTAATGCAGGATATTTTTCTCTCTTCATAATTGTGTACATTTCCAAACATTTACCTATTGTCTATATATTGCATAAATTCCCAGTTAATTTTTAAATGAAGTAAGCAATTTAAAAATATTTAAGGCATGCAAAAGTATAAAATCTAATGAGAACAAAGGGTATACCATGAAATTCAAGCCTCTTTCCATCTGTCTTTAATGATTTCCTTCCCTTCCCTAGAAGGAGGCAGTCAAGTCACAGTTATGTTTTGAGTGTGTCGTTCCTGAGATATTCTAGGGAAATGTGTAATTTATTCAGCCACTCCTCTATTGATATAGAGCCAGATCACCTTTGATTCACTGGTGTGACAAACGCAACTACAAAGAATATCTTCAAATTCGGTAATTTAGAAGCATATGTCTGAGTATTAGTTATTTTGTATTACTGTTTCCTGGTGTTGTTCTTTAATCAGTGATTTAAATTCTTTTTTCTTAAATTATCTTTATCTTCTGATGACTTCAGAGGTGGAGTTAGACTCTCACTGTCTTCTTTATAGACGAAGGTCCTCTTGCAACCTCCAACTACCTCAAAAGTAGACTTAACGTTGTATTGCTCTGAGCAGCACAACTAGATCCACAGAACTGAAGTAAAAGGGGAAGCATATTTCAGGTCAGTACCAAGAAGTGCTGCCTAATAACAGCAGTAATGACAGTGACAGCAAGTTCTATTTCCATTTTTAGTGACCTCTCTCTTGAGCTACCTTATGAGACAGCCAGTTCTTCAGTATTGGAAATATTCCAAGAGAGCCTGGAATGACCCATCAAATACATTGAGGGAAAAACTGTAAATGTTTGAAGGGGATGACCTAGAATATTTTCCTCTAAGTCCAGCATCCTCTTTTGCCTATGTTAGAACTTTTGGATTAAGAATTTAGTTAACATCCTAATGAACTTGCAAGGAAGGGTTGGAAAAGTCACTTAGCTTTTAGTTTTCTATGCTGTAAAAAAAGTGACTTGAATAGTCCTGTCAGAAGAATATTACACAGATTAATTAGCCGATGGCTGCACAGTGATAAAGATTATACAGTACCAGGTCTACCTAATAATAAGGGCTGCAGAAAGGGCCAATTGGACTTTTCCCATTTAACCAGCACTTTGTAATGGTAAAATGGAGGGCAAAGGTTGAAATGGCCAAACAGAATAAAAATATAGAAAGAGTACATAGCGTGCAAATGCAAATGCTTAAAAACACACACATGACAACAACTTAATTAACCTGTAGAGACCTCTGCCACCTAATGGTCTCAAAGCAGATAGATTAGACAGGATATTTAAAAGGGATTATGGTTTGTAATGAGAAGAGGATCTGCAGTTAACTAGCATATCCTGGTTTGGGCTTTTAAAATGACCTTCTAATTTTGTACTTTAAAAGATAAGCTTTATTTTTTAGAAGAGTTTTAGAATTACAAAAAATTTACAGAGAGAGTCCACACCCCACAGAGTCTTATACACCCCACAGCCAGTTTCTCCTATTAATAACATTTTTCATTAGTATGGTACATTTGTAATAATCGATGAACTGATATTTATACATTGTTGTCAACTACTGTTCATACATTAGATTTCCTTAGTTTTTACCTAATTTCCTTTTCCTGTTCCAGGATCCCATCCAAGGTACTACAGTACATTTAGTCATCATACCTCCTTAGGTTCCTCTTGCCTATCACAGTTTATCCGGTTTTTTCTTCTTTTCAATGACTACTATGAACTGAATTAATTATGTCTCTCTCAAAATTGATATGGTGAAGCCCTGGCACCCAGTGTGTTGATATTTGGATAGGGCCTTTGGGAGGTAATTTGGTTTAGATGAGGTCAGGAATGTGGGGCCCTCATGATAGAATTAGTGTTCTCAAAAGAAGAGACGCCGGAGAGTTTGCGTTCTCTCTCTCTCACCAACCCCCACCCCGCCCTCATGGGAATCAGTGAGAAGGCGACTGTCTGCAAGCCAGAAAGAGAATCTCACCAGAACTCAACCATGCTGGTACCCTGATTGCAGACTTCTAGCCTGCAGAACAGTGAGAAAACTATTGTCTGTTTTTAAGGCACTCATGTTATAGAATTTTGTTACGGCAATCCAAGCTAAGACCACTGTGACCTTGACAGATTTGAGGAGAACTGATCAAGTATTTTGTAGGATGTCTCTCAATTTGGATTTCTCTGATGTTTTTCTCAGGATTAGATGGAGATATATGTTTGGGGGAGCAAGATCGCAGAGGTACAGTGCCATTTTTATCATAACATATCAAAGGGACATGCTCTCAACATAAATCATTACTGATGTTGATCCTGATCAACCAGCTGAGGTCAAGTTTGCCAGGTCTCTCCTCTGGCAAGTTCCAATCTTTCCCTTTCCAAGGAAGTCTGCTACGTGCAGTACACACTTAATGTGGAGGGAGCTAGGATGACAGAGGGTCTACATAAGTTATTTAACATTCTTCTGCATGGAAGGCCTGCCTTTTTTCTCCCATTAATCTATGTATTCAATCTTTATTTGTACCACTGTTGACTCATGAATATTCATTTTACACTTGGGGTTGTGATCCGATATGACTTTGTTTATTTTGTTGCTAAATGTTTTCCAGCTTTAACCAGTGGGGGCCCTTTCAGTTGGCTCTTGTGTCCCTTTGAAATACAGTCAGCCCTCTGTATCCCACATCTGTGGTTCCAACCAACCAACTGCTGGTGAAAAATATATGGAAAAAAATTCCAGAAATTTCCAAAAACGAAAACTGATTTAAAGTATGCAGAAGGATGTGCATAGGTTATATGCAGATTCTATGCCATTTTATATAAGGGATTTGAGCATCTGTGGATTTTGGTACTCACAGTGGTTCCTAGAACAAATCTCCTGTGGATACTGGAGGATGACTGTACTCTCATCATAGTTTTTTGTTGTTGTTGTTGTTTCTTCCTCTTGAGCCCTTTTTTACTTGCTACCATTACAAGATGCTTCAGGCTCACCTTGTATAAATCATGCCTGAGCCAAAGAATCAGCCTCTTCTCCAAGAGTCGTGTTGTTTTGTTTGTTTGTATGTTTGTTTTGTTGGTTGGTGGATTATATTAGAGACCAAGATACGGGCCCTAAGTGTGTTATAGGCTTACCCTTTGGTAGCAACTTTATTTTTTCTCTTTCCCACAATTATTCATGGGAATTTTCTGTTGCTAATAAGAACAAAACCACTTAGTTCTCATGTTAGGCAAGATGGTATATGTGATGGATTTTGGTAAGGTATAAAGTGCCAAAGATATAGAATAGGTCTATATTGTTGGTCATAGGTTGAGTGACCTCATAGGTAGTATCTACACATGGATTAATGGGCAGTAATGAAAGAAATAAGGGACGGTGTTACATACACATGGCACACTCACACACCTAATCTCAGTCATTTTCACTCACTAGGATTGTTGGCTTCCAACTTCTTAAAAATAACAGTATCAGCATGTACTACAACGTTCATTGCAGCACTATTTACAATAGCCAGGACATAGAAGCAACCTAAGTGTCCATCGACAGATGAATGGATAAAGAAGATGTGACACATTTATTCAATGGAATATTACTCAGCCGTAAAAAGAAACGAAATTGAGTTATTTGTAGTGAGGTGGATGGACCTGGAGTCTGTCATACAGAGTGAAGTAAGTAAGAAAGAGAAAAACAAATACTGTATGTTAACACATATATATGGAATCTAAAAAAAAAAAGTTTCTGATGAACCTAGGGGCAGGACAGGAATAAGGACACAGACATAGAGAGTGGACTTGAGGACATGGGGAGGGAGAAGGGTAAGCTGGGACGAAGTGAGAGAGTAGCATTGACGTATATACACTACCAAATGTAAAATAGCTAGCTAGTGGGAAGCAGCTGCATGGCACAGGGAGATCAGCTCGGTGCAACCACCTAGAGGGGTGGGATAAGGAGGGTGGGAGGGAGATGCAAGAGAGAGGGAGGGGGTATGGGGATATACATATGCATATAGCTGATTCACTTTGTTATACAGCAGAAACTGACACAACACTGTAAAGCAATTATACTCCAAAAAAGATGTTAAACAAAAAAACCTAAAATAAATAAATAAATAAAACAAAAAATAACAGTATCAGGAACTCTGTGCTATTTTCAAAGGAATCCAATTCTTCTAATTTTCTCTATACTCCTGACACTTTAGTGTTTATTTACCAAGATACGGATGTCTCCATAAGTACCTTCTGCTGGGTTTCAAGGCTTTTTGTTTGTTTGTTTTAGCATTATTTTCTTCACTGAAGGAATCTTAACATTATTAGTTTTAATCATCTAATTTTGAACAGTGTAAACATTTAATTGGTTCTGAAAATTCTTCAGTAGTAGAGTAAATTAGATGAGCATGTTGGCCATATTTTTCATGCAAAGTGGAAAAAAAAAAAAAAAAACAGCCTGAAACTGTAGAACAGTGAATATGATGAACAGTGAAGTTTTTCAGTTTCGTAAAGGAAGCTGACTAGAATCTCTTAAGTATGAGAAAAATTAAAATACACTGATATTCAAGTGGGATTGGTAGGCAACACTCTTCTGAGTAAGTCTGTAAAAAAAGCGGGTCAGGTGGTTTGAAGATTATTCAGTATTAGTATATCTGTGTAAGTAAATATCATTCTTTTAAACCCAAAACGTTAAGCCTGATAAAATTGTTTTGCTTGGTTGGTCCTGAATTTTAAAAGGCAATTTTAGTTTTAAATGAGGGGAAGCTTTATTATTATTTTTATTTTCATCTCCATTGCTGCAATATCATACAACTTCCATGATTTGCCTACACATATAGGTATTATAAAACCTTCCCACTACACTGAAAATCAAATTCATCTTCTTACCATGGTTCATGGGGTCCTACACTGTCTGGCCCCTGTCTTCCTGTCCACCCTTATCTTCTACTCATTCTGTTCTTCTACTATTCTCTACACATAAGCCACCCTGGCCTTCTTTCTGCCCCTCAAACAATTTGAGCTCACTCCCTCCCCACTTAGGTTCTCAGCAGACTCTCTTCTTCTGTGTGGAATGTTCTGTTCCTATTTCTTCCAAGGATTGCTCCTTGTCATCATTTCAGGTCTTATCTCAAATGCTCTGAAAAACTTTTCCTTAGCGCCTTGTCTAAATAATGCCCAATTGTTTTTTTATACCACTGTTCATTTATTTCTTTAGAGCACATATCATCACCTGAACTTATCACACTGGTTTATTTATTTATATTCATCATTTCATTTAACAGATATCAAAGAACACCTACTATGTGCCAGACACTGTTAGAGGCTCTGTGCACATAACAGTAAACTACAAAAACAGTAAATAGTAAATAAAACAGAAAATACCCCTGACTTTGTGATGCCTACCATTATAGTAGGGTACAGTGGTCAGTAAGCAAATAGTAGAGGTCATATATCATACGTTGGGTGGGTGTAAGTTCTATAGAGACTAATAAAATAAAGGAAAGGGAAAGGGAGGCCTAGGGGTAGCAGTTGGTGGTGGTGATCAGGGCACATTTCCTTAACAAGGTGACATGGGAGCCGACTGAAGTTAGTATTGGCAATCTGAGCAAGAAAGGTCTTGAAGCAGAAGTGTACTTGTTCTTTTTGATGCATAACATCAAGAGTCCAGGTGACTTGAGTGGACTGGATGAGGCAGGAAGTTGTAGTTGTTAAAGTCCTAAAAGTAGGGCTTCCCGGGTGGTGCAATGGTTGAGAGTCTGCCTGCCGATGCAGGGGACACGGGTTCGTGCCCCAGTCCAGGAAGATTCCACATGCCGCAGAGCAGCTGGGCCCGTGAGCCATGGCTGCTGAGCCTGCGTGTCCGGAGCCTGTGCTCCGCAGCGGGAGAGGCCACAGCAGTGAGAGGCCCGGGTACCACAAAAAACCAAAAAAAGTCCAAAAAGTAATAACCATGTAGGGGCTTGAGACTACTGATTTCCCCATAAATATGAAGGTACATGTTCTGTAGGCATTTGAAATAGTAGACTTTTCCAACCTTCTCTCTCCTCCCACTCTGCAGAAGCTGAGGACAAGGAACTCTGTAGTATTACTACCCCCAAAGAACTGAGATCACAATAGGTCCAAGAGTGATGATGATAGTAAACTGCCAGAATTGAATTACTGAGACATTTACTGCCACATCTAATCCATTGAGCGTAGTTCAGTGATTACTTAAATATGTTACAAGTGCTCTCTAGGTTTTAAAAAATGGACTGGAATATTCCTTTACAGATATTCTTTTACACACATTCCTATGTGTTTTTTTTTAAGATTAGCCATTAATAGTAAACATTAATATTAACTATTATTTAAATTTAGTATGTTAGAGCTTTAAAATACTTTGAAAATATAAGCTAGTATTTTTAAAAATAGCATTTAATATTGTTAATGAAGGCTTAAATCACAAAAACTAATCTCAGAATAAAAACATATGTGTGTGTGTATATATATATATACACACACACATATATGTACCCACATACACAAAAACACACATACACATACACACATAAAAATTAGCAGAGGTGTGTTCTCCAAGAACCTCCCTTCCTGGGTCATGGTTTAACTCTAACCCTCATTCTGGGATTTCTCTTTATAGTTATAATTTGCCTGGATAGACACGCTAGACCTGTCCATGGATCACTATATTTTGTATGATAACTATGAAAAGGGATGATACTTATGAAGAATAATGTTCTGGAATACTGTTTTAACACATCATTTTGAGTAAAAATTAACATCCATTTATGGTTAAAAGTCTCAATAAAGTGGGTACAGAGGGAACATACTTCAACATAATGAAGACCATATATGACAAACCCACAGCTAACATCGTACTCAGTGGTGAAAGCTAAAAGCATTTCCTTTAAGATCAGGAATGAGACAAGGATGCCTACTCTTGCCACTTTATTTCAACACAGTATTGGATGTTCTAGCCACATCAGTTAAGCAAGAAAAAGAAATAAAAATAATCCAAATTGGAAAGGAAGGAGTAAATCTGTCATTGTTTGCAGATGTCATGATACTACATATAAAATCCTAAAGACGCCACCAAAACACTATTAGGACTAAAAAATAAAATAGGTGAGTACAAACTTCCAGTTATAAAATAAATGAGTAATGTGAATGAAATGCACAGTATGGGGAATGAAGTCAGTAATATTGTCATAACTTTCTTTGTATGGTGACAGATGGTAACTAGACTTGGCATGATGGTCATTTTGTAAGATACAGAAATATCAACTCACTCTATTGTGCACCTGGAACTAACATGATGTTATAGGTCAATTATACTTCAATAAAAAGAGAAAATAAAAGAAAATCAGAATTGTTCATGATCACCTGGCAAGTCAAATTAGTAGATTTCAACAGAAAATTTTCAAGACTGAAGGGCTGTGTATTCTAAGTGATATTTCTACTCAGTGGTAATGTTTAACTGAGCCTTTGATTTCTGTTTATTTTTTCTCCTTTTGGATGCCTACAGGTGTAGAATGAGGAAGTTATAAATGGATTATTCAGAAGATTTTGGCTGTAATACAGAAATGAAGTAAAATCTATTAATCATTTCTCCATTACTGATGCCCCTATACTAAGTCACAATGATTCTTTATTGGGCAAGCATACCAGATTGGTGTCCCATGATAATTTAAAAGGCATAACAGTGAGACACAAATATGTATCACAAAGAGAAACCCATCATCCCTCCAACTGACTTGTGCATTGTTGAAAATGAAAGCAGAATTTCCAGGAGGTGTACAATAATGCTTCCATGGCAATTTTGGATCTCAGTTTCATTCCCAACTTGGTCATTTGGTTTCCACAACAAACCACTACCTTTTCTTGTGCAATAAGGTTAAGGTCTGTGCCCAGTTCACAAGGGCATTGTACAGCTTATTAAATATACGTAATATGTTTTGGAACTGTCCTTAGAATGAATGAGATGGCTGCAAAACAAGATTAACCTCTGTTGTGTGGCTTTTCTGAGTCTAATCAAATGTATAACACATCTTTTTTCAAAAGGTACATGGCAAAATCTACAATATATGCAATGTTAATAAACTTCTCCTAGCTTTAATGATCCCTATTAGGACACCACATATTTTAATTGTATTGTCAAATGTATTTGAGAGCCCCACTTGGTGTGCACAGTGTACATTAGAGAGAAAAAGGTATTTTTCTCCATGGAGGAAATTCATTTTATCACACTGAATGATTGGTACCATGATTGAGGGGGGAAAGGAAATGCAGTCAGCATGAAATTGATTCAATTTACTTACTTAAAGCAGATTCCACATCAACCTACTAATAACTCTACTAATGGTAATAATAATTGTAATTATAATTGAGGTTATTAAATACTATAAAAGCTACATAACTTTTTTTTACAGCTAAACAAAAACCTTAAAATCCCTAATAATCCAAGACAAGTTTTGGTCCTCCTGTTAAACACTATACTCATTCTTTCATTCATTCACCCATCCATATCTGCATTTGATAAATATTTATCAAACACCTACTATATGCCAGGGCCTATACCTGTATTTGGAGATACAGCCTTGAATGAAATCAGGTGAAGACCCCTCTCCTTATTGAGCATGAATTTATAGTTATTAGTTTACCATATAATTGTTTATTATGTTACATAAAGTGTCTCGTGGTGATAACTGACTGGAGGAAGAATAATGCAAGGGATGTGTGGTGACTGTGGGAAGAGAGTTGCACTTTTAAGTAGCGTGGTTGGGGAAGGACATGCTGAAAAAGTGAAAGTAGAGCACAAAGCTGAGGGACAAAGATGATTCCATGCAGATTCTTAGAGTGAGAGCATTTCTAGCAGAAGACAAGAAAGCACATTAAACCTGAGGCAGGGGAGCCTGCTTAGCAGTATTAAATCACGAGACCAGAGTGAACCCAGTGAAGAGGAGAGCAATGAGAGATAATAGAGCCAGACCTTGTAGGACTTTTTAGGCCATTTTAAAGGTCTTTTGTGTTTGGAAATATGAAGAGATCAATGAAATAGGAGAAACTGTGATCATAGCATCCTAGAAGCAGAATGAAAAGACTTTCAAGGAGAATTTTAATAGTACTGTCTACTATCACATTATAGTGCAAATAACCATTGTTCCTTACCTGTGATGTTCAGAGAACTCTGACCTCTCGGTGAATAACTACCATGTTTGTCTTATTCTCCATTGTCTCTGCTGCAACTAGCCCAGTGCCTGATACATAGAAACACTCAATAAATATCTATATTTCAAATAGATGAATACACTTTCTAGTTTAATGATTATAGCAAAATTATTCATTAGCTTTCTCTTACAGATAAGAGAAGACCAAGAGAGGGTAAGGGAGGTACTCTCGGGTTTTCTGAGCCTACAACTGGTGGTCCTTCTGGTCTTGATAATAGAACTTGAAATTTTCAGAGTAAATGCCTGAGATCTGGGACTTTCCTTCTCCTCTTGAATATTAGAAAAATCTGAACCTTACCTGCTGCTCATTGCTGGCTGTGAATACCTCTTGGTGCTGATTTTGCCTCCCCACTCTAAGATGTCACCAGCTACCCTGCTGAATTCACATCTTGCCAACCACAACCTAGCTTGGGCCTCAAATGGCCAGTGTAAACAAACCAAAAATTATCACTTGGAAGGAACATCTGATTATCTCAGCAGCAATTGCAATGAAAACAGAACACAGGAAAGGGCAGCTGTCTACTTCACTGCTTTCATTCCAGGCTCTGATTGTTATGGAATGAGGTGGCCTTTCCACCTGGCAGTGAATCATAGGACCAGGTGGTGCCAGGTGGCATGGACTGTGGGGAAGAAGTTGGAACATCTGTGACCCACCCATTTAGGCTCTGATGAGTCTCTTCAAATCTCTAGGATGCCCTAATCTACAAAAAATAAAAATATAACAAAGAAGGATCCTAGAGATCTGGTTTGGGATCCTGGCCCTACAACTTACATGCTGGTGATCTTAAGCAAGATGTTTTTACGTCTCTGAGATACTGTTGCATCAGTGGTGAAATGTTAATAATGCCCAATTCACAATGTTGTTGAGAGAATTAATGGAAAACCATGCAAAAAGAATTAGCTGTGGTGGAGACCACAAAATGTTGGTTGACTCTGATGCAAAATTGCACTAATAATGTTCAGCTTACTAGAGTTCTTTATCGGGCTTTGGAGCAAATGTGTACTCAACTAATGAAAACATTATATTGCATTGTAGTGTTAAAAGATAAACTGAGACATGTTCAAAGTTCTAAGAGTTTATCTGAGCAAAAATAAATTCACATTGGGCAGCATCCAGTCTAGAAGAGAGGAAGGAGCTTCGAGGAGCTGTACAAAATGAATGACTTTTACAGCAGAAGGAAGCGAGAACAAGGAAGTTATACTATGCAAAAAAAGTGGTTAGTGTATAGTTACTTTCCTTTAGGGAATGGCAGGGCTGTGTAACGCAGATGACCCATCTATTGCTAACCAGAAGATTCCCAATCGACTGGGTTACGATTCCATTTCTGAGAGAGCGGAAACTGTAGTTAAGTCTCAGTTTGGTGATGTGGGGCTTATCATCAGTGACTTTCTGGGGACTTGTTTTTAACAGTATGGACACCATACAGGGAGATCTATCTGTGCCTGAGGACAGAATTTTTTATATTATTGGGTCCCCAAATCTTCTAACATCCTCCAGTGTTTACTCATAATCTCAGTGAGAAAATTAATCTCACTGAGATGTTAATATTATATATGTATAATTTCTGTGCAATATATGCTATAATTAATGTGGTTATGGATATTTTGTCTTCATACTACAGGTAAGTTGGAGGGCATCCTTAACATCTTAGTTGTGAGTGTGTCTTAACTTGTTGAGTGAGATTGATCTCATAGTCAACTGTGGTCAAGAAGTGTTTTTTTTTTTTTTTTTTTGAGAACTGAGTGGGAGAAAGTGGGGTAAGTAGTAGAGGTGAGATAATTAAATTTTTCCTTGATTTGTGAAGAAGAGCAATGGGCATTTGACTCGTAAAATCTTTAAAACATTTTTTCCTGTGTCTCTGAGGACAGACAAGGAGCCAAGAGAGAGGAAGATTAGGCAGTATGCTTACAATATTATACAGTCCCCTTGGCGAGCTTACCTAGAGGGTTAATAAAGGCAGCACCAATGCTAGTCCAAAGGGACCTTTGTGCAAATCAGAAAAAAGTTTCCTCTTATTCTGCATACTGCTCCCTGCCAGAAAGTTGTGATGAATATGCAATTTTGTGGTAACTATGATGTGAATGGTGGCTGCTAGACTTGTACCTAGATCAATGTGCAAAATTATGTGCTGTAGTCCTTAAGACCAGAAACTTTAAATTTAGAAATTTGGTTATATTATTTGGTTGTTAAATGCTTAGAAGGAAGAGCAAGTTGTCTGTGAGTAATGCCATTCTCTTCCCTTTAGTATCTAGTAATTTTTGTTGTGTTTTTTTGACAGTTCTGTTCATCATTAGTTTTACCTGAATGTAGTAAGAAACAGGAAGACTATTTTATGAAAATATATACTATGTGCCAGACACTATGCCAATCAATTTATTATCTATTTTCTCATTTAATTCTTATAAAAATTTGGTGAGGTAGAGGAATTATTTATTCCATTTCATGGGTGAAGAAACTGAGAGGTTAAAACCTGCTGGTGGGGTAGACCTGTGTTTGTACTTGGACTTGTCTGACTCCAGGGGTTGTGCTAGTGAGAATGATACAACATACAAGTAAAAACTGTCTAGTCTGCCTCTGTTAGCAGTACATATGGTGATCCTGGACAAGTCATCCTCTTTCTGAAGTCTTTCTCACATGAGTAAAAAGATTGAAGCATCTTAGGTCCTTGCTCTTCAAAATGTGTTCTGTAGACAAAAGTCAAATCAGCAGCTCCTGGTAATTTATGAGAATTGCAGAATTCCAGCCATACCTACTGAATCAGAATCTTCCTTTTGAACAGTATCCATAGGTAATTTGTTTGCACATTAAAGTTTGAGAAATATTAATTTAGGTCCTTGGGTCTTTTTCAAATCTAATATTCTTTGAGCCTCAGACATTGGCCTTCAGTTCTTCATTACAAATAAAGAGTGTGTTATCATAGAAAGTGGGCAAATCTGGGTTCATATCTGAGCTACCCAATATCACCTAAGTCACCTTAGGTGGTCCCTTATCTTCTCTAGGAAACTTGAAAATGGCCAGAGTCAGCAGCCAAATCCTATATCCTACTGATAGGAAGATACAGCCTGCCTTCCTGACTTCTAGGTCAGCGTGTAGAGTTTAGAGTCACATGTGTTCACATTTTAGGAAGATGCAAACCCTTTTGAGTCATATGCCTCATCTCAAGTCATAGAACCATCCTGCCCTCTCTTCTAACCCTGAACTCAATTGTTGTGTGGCACCAACAAATTTGTTTTAATGTCCCTGCTCCCTGGCTGTCGCTCAGGGATGCTCTGATTAGCTGTATCCTAAGGGGTGACAAATGGATGCATAAGCTATTTCTATTTTTATGATGCTGCTGCTCTGTGATTACATTGCGGAAGGAGGGTAAGCCTGCAGTGAAGTGTGAGTAACCTTACCCCAGCCCTTTGGCAAATAAAATAAAATTTAAAATCATCAGTGCTTTGAGGCCATCTATTCTGGGTTTGGGCCACCCCTGCTTTTCAAATCCTATTTTAAACTTTCCTCTGTTGCTAGCAAGCTGTGACAAATATATTATTTTCATGTCATTACTCATCCTCCTAAGAGGCCACCTGTATTCCTGGGCCCATATCTGCAGACCAAAATTAAACTAAGACAACTGGTCCACTCATAAGGATGCTTCTCCCAGACTCCACTGTATGTGATACAGATGGAAATACTAGAACTAGGGCAGAGATGGAAATAAGAGGCAGGAAGGAGGAGAATGTAGAAGAGAGACAGAGATGAAGATATAGGGACAGAAAGAGATGGGCGTTGAGGAAGGAAGAAAATAGAATAAGAAGGAGTGAAGAACAAGAAGTAGGGATAGCTGTTTGATAGGGAGAAAGTGTGCAGGAAATGATGAAGAGAAAGAAACATTTCATAAGTAAAGGGACTTGAAATACAATGAGATTGATGTACATGATAGGAAAAAAGAGTAAGTGTGAATGAGAGAGAAAGATACCAAAAGAAGAAAAGAACATAAAGGGAGAGATACAAAAGTATAAACGGTAGGATGGTCATATAATTTATCATCTAAACTTTGAGAGTGAAAGGGGAGGATATTAATAGTGTTACTGCAGCAATAGATGAAAACAGGATTGTCCTGAGAAAATTGGGTTATGTGGTCAGTCTAACAAAGTGTCTCTCAAAAATTCTGATCAACTTAATCTCTGCTTCCCATGTATCACTTGCTCTGAGTTGAGGCTCTGTGTGGATCTGTTGGGTAGGGTACACTGTATACTATAGGGCCTATACTGGAGGAAAAGGTGAGCTGAGGCTGAGAGTGGTTTCCCAGGAAAAGAATGCCCATCAGTCTAGTGAAATTATTTGACAGAAAACCATTGTATGGTCTCTACTATAGCCAGTAATTTCCACATGTTTTTAATGATGTCTTAGAAAAACACAGTGAGTTAAGTATCATCAAAGTTTCACCCATGGTGGGGGAAAAATTATGAAAAGACCCTCTTAGAATAACCTAAGGTAGGTCCAATTCTGCAATGAACTTTTATTCTGCCACAAAAATATGTCTCTAATACATATACATCTTTATTACTCTTGCCACTCTCATCATTTTTCCTGTACAACATTATTTCTGCGCTCCCAGTCCCTTTCTCAACACCCTCTCAACTTGCTCTATACTTCTCAGAGAAAGAGCAATCCCAACTTCTCCATACGTCTCTTCTCAATGAAGCCCTCCAGAGCCCATGGAAACAGGCTGGCCAAAATTGGGGCCTTTAATAAATTCGATATAAAATAATGCTTAGTAACAAAATTCATTTCTTACATGGGAAATAACATCTAAGTCAAGTAGTTGTTTAGAATATCATGTAAAGCTATTCTTTGATAAGTATTTTACAGTTATTTCAGATAGAGCATGTTACATGACTTTGCAAGTTTTGAAGCTGATCTAAGAGAGTGGGTCACTGATTCACACTTCTTAGAAGGGAACTATGTAAGGATAAATAAGAGGAATGGTTGCTTTAGAGTCCGTGTGGTCCAGCAAAGTGAACTGTAAAGGGAGCACAGGAAATAAGAAAGCAATAAAAGCAGTAGTCTCAGCTTTAGTACAAACTGTGGAAACTGAAATATCAAAATTCACTTGGTCTCTCTGGTCTCAGTTATTAGCCTATAAAATGAGCGTTTGACAGGCAGAGCATGTGTGGGGAATCTCTGCTGCCACTCATCCTTCCTGTACCCAAGGTGACCATTGCTCATTGGTCAGGATACACTCCCCTTCCCGTGTTGTAGCTTCAGAATCTTTCTTAACAAAAAGTGCTTCAGGCAGCCACCTCCAACTGAATAGTGAGTAGACTTAATCGTCAGGTGGAAGCTATATGGTCTTGGCATTGCTTTAATTATAAAAGTCCATTCTTCCTTAATGTCTCTCACACATTACTCGTCTCACACAGGATACTCAGATGATATCACTTCATTGCTTAACCATTATAAGAGTTTCCTTAATGGTTTCCCTGCATCTGGTCTTACCTCCCCATACCCCATAATTACAATGGGAAATTCCCAAAGCATAATCAACCTTGGTGTGATTTTAGGTAATGTTGCTATTAACCCATTGTAGTAGTCATGAAAGCACTCACACAACCATGGCATGCAGTGGAAATGTATTTATTTTGCATTTAAGCAGTTAGATTGTTGACCTGTTTTATGAACTGTGTGTGTCTAGCCCCTGCCTACTCAGCCATCCTCATTTCACTTACTACTTTCTCTGCCCCTTAACTACACAAGCCTTCTTTCAGATTCTCAGTTATGGTCTGTACACCTCCTGGCCTCAAGCCTCTCGGATACCATGGTCCCTCTGTTTACAACTTCTTCTTGGCTCCAATTTTGCCTGGATTACTCTTAATCATATTTCAGATGTCAGATTCAATGCCACATCCTTAAAGGAGTTTTCCCTGACTTTTCAGCCCCAGATAAACATCCCTGCTACATGCTTTTTTACTTCCCTAGTGTAGATATATCACCACAATAAAGAAATCATTGAATATTAGATTTAAATGTCTCTCTCACAATAAAATTAAAGTCCCATGGGAGCAATTGCTACATCTCTGTTATTTTGTCTCTCCACATATCAGCCCATAGAAGTTTCTCAAGAAATATTTGTGAAATAAATAAATGAATGAATAAATAACAAAAGTACCATCCAAAGTAATTAAATGTCTTGTCCCAAATAAATGGGCTTACTAATGGCAGAGATTGGACATTAATCAGTTTTTTTCTCATTCTATGTCTAGTGTATATCTTTGAGGAGGCATATTTACCCAAAATACTGTGCTGCCTCTCTGAATCTCGGTTTGTTTTTTTAAAGAATGAAAGAAAGAAAAAATGAAAGGAGAGAAAAGAAAAAGGAAAAAAGAAAGAGGGAGGAAGGGAGGAAGAAAGGAAAAAGAGTGGAAGAAAAAGAAAAAGGAAGAGGAGAGGAAGAAAGAGAAAAGAAAGAAAAAGTAGGTGCTCAGTCAGAGGCAACTAGAGAGATAAGACATTTCTTTTGTAGTTGCTTGACCAAGATCAAGAAAAGCTCTACTTATGAAGTCAGAAAGAGAAAAACAAATACCATATGCTAACACATATATATGGAAACTAAAAAAAAGGTTCTGAAGAACCTAGGGACAGGACAGGAATAAAGACACGGAGGTAGAGAATGGACTTGAGGACACGGGGTGGGGGATGGGTAAGCTGGGATGAAGTGAGAGAGTGGCATGGACATATATACACTACCAAATGTAAAACAGATAGCTAGTGGGAAGCAGCCACATATCACAGGGAGATCAGCTTGGTGCTTTGTGACCACTTAGACTGGTGGGATAGTGAGGGTGGGAGGGAGATGCAAGAGGGAGGAGATATGGAGATGTGTGTATATGTATAGCTGAATCACTTTGTTATAAAGCAGAAACTAACCATTGTGAAGCAATTATACTCCAATAAAGATGTTAAAAAAAAAAGAAAAAACTCTACTTGATAAGAACTAATAGACTTGGAAATAGCTGGACTGAGACATGTTCACAATCACCAACAATTTGCAAGAATTCTTAAATGGAAAATATTTTGGTTTCTGAGCTGGTTATTCTTCCCAAACATTTCAGTCATAATAGTAATAATAAGGAAAAACGCATTTATTCAGCTGTTCTTTATATATCAGGTACTATTCTAAGTATCTGACACCTTAATTCACACAACTTAAAAAGTAAATGCTATTACTATCTCAATTTTATAGGTGGGAGAAATTAAGACGCAGATAAGTTTTAATAAGTGGTGAAGTACTCCTCCACAGCTGTCATGTGCAAAAATTGATACTATCCATTTTGAGTGAGAATATAGAGAAAGGGCGCTCTTACATGCTGATGCCATAGTGTATATGTGTGCGCTTTTATAGGGCAATTTGGCAGTAGCTGTCTAAAATTTAAATATATTTACCCTTAGCTCAACAAATATATTTCTGGAATCAGTCACAGAAATATCCACAACATTATGTATAACAACAAACAAAAACAGGCATGAAAAGACACTCTAAATGTATATCAGTTTTTAAATGGCTAAAAATTATACCCATTGTGTTAGTTTCATAGGGCAGTATTAGCAGATTACCACAAACTAACTGGCTCAAAACAACAGAAATGTATTGTCTCAGTCCTGGAGGCTAGAAGTCCACAGTCATGGTTTTGGCAGGGCTATGCTTGCTCTGAAGGCTCTAGGGGCGCATCTTTGCCTCTTCCGGCTTTTGGTGGTTGCTGGAAATGCTTGGCTTGCAGACGCATTCCTCCAGTCTCTGCTGAAAACAGCACATTGTGTTCCCCCTGTGTGTTTCTCCTTTCTGTGTACCTCTGTGTCCAAATTTCCCTCGTCTTATAAGGACACCCGTCATTGGATTAGAGACCACTCTAATCAAGCATGACCTTATTTTATCTAATTACATCTGCAACATTAACTTAATTTCCAAATAATGTTGCATTAATTTTGAGGGAGTGCTATTCAACCCATATATCCATGCTCTACAATATTTCATTGTATAAATAATGGTATTAATTATTACAGATTATATCAAGTATTCTTCACTACAGCATTATTAGAAAGGTATATTTTTTATTGCTGTTAACTGTGGAGGAAACTGAAGCTCACAGGATAAATCAATTGTGCAGGATGACCTAGGTAGTATGGGATCAAATCTGCATCTGCCTAAATGCAGAGCCCATATTCTCAACCATGATATCATTTAACACTAACACAAACTAACACAAGAAATCGGGTTTTTTTTCAGATTAAGAAAGCAAGTTCTTTGTAGTACAATATGCACAGTATGATGCCATGTCTGTTTAAAAAAGTTATAACAGTGATTATAATTATGTGATAGAAATGTATTAATTATAAAATATAAAAATAATAATTGATACATAGAAAAACATGGATTTTTGTTAGATGGCAGTAATGGATATGAAATAAGGACGGGGTGAGATGTGACAATCACGTAAAAATTTTACATATTACATTTCATAATTTTAAAAACATATGGTATCAGGGAAGAATTCAGATTTCACCAGTTTTAGCCATGCTTTCTTGTCCTGACTTTAAAAGCCTTCAAGTACAAGGGGCATAGGTAGAATGTAGCCAGTTTGCACTCACACAGGAGGTTTGGTGTCTACAATTCAGTACAAAACATTCACTTCTCTCATTGGATCCTCTGAATAACAGGCATCCTTCATTTACTCAGTTGCTCATTAGTCGAACAAAAATATTTGAGTAACTACTCTATATTCATTATCATGTCTCTTCTATATCTAATATTCTACAATTGTATTTCTACATATGTTAAAAAGAAATAAGAGTAGATTATTACTATATGTAGACAAAAAGAGGGTGGGGGGTTGGGAGAAGTTTACTGTATTTATAAGAAAATAGAATGTACTTAATTTAATATTTATGGAAATACAGAGTTGTAAATTAAATGGAGGGTGGAAAAACTATCTGATACTTTTCTTTCTGTAGTTAAGTTTCTAAAAAATACTTTAGGTGTTTAGTCCCCCCAATATAATTTTCTTGTGAGGTTATTCATTTCTATAATCCCAGAACTCAGCATATTTCTTGGTATATAGTGAACACTCTACATAAACTGGTTAAATTAATTTCCTTAACAGCAGAACAACAGCCCTGCAAAGAAACCATTTGCAAACAATCATAATGCAATACATATGGCAGTGTGTTTTTTGAAATGTGATTGTGGAAGATGTGGGTATCTTGGGGAATGAACTTCTGATAGGCTTATTATTTTCTTTTTTCTGTATTGTCTATTTTTAAAAACAATGAACATGAACATATATTACTGTCATAATAGGAAAAAAAATTATTTTTAAAAAAGATATTAAATTTAGTATCTGGCAACACGCTAGACTTCTCAATATATATTTGTTGTTATGATCATCACAGCTAACTAGTAAAGGTAAGATAATTTGCTATCCTGTCAGTACATAGAAGTAATACTTAGCTTAGTTGACTTAACTCATGGAGTTTAAGGGTGTGTGAGCAAACTCGTATTATCCCTATTAAATTTAAATAAATAGATACAACTTAAGTAGTAGAAAAATGCCTTAGTAAGAATAAACAAATGTGAAACATTTTCTAAAACAAAACATGCTACACAGGAGGCTACATTCTACAGTGAAAAGAATCTTGGGCTTGGAGTTAGCATCCCTGTGTTCAAAACCTTCTTTTGCCTTATATTAATCATATACCCCCCAAGAAGTCACTCAGCTTCTCTGAGCCTTGCTGTCTCCATCACCAATTAGCTGGTCTTAATATTTTGCCTAAATACTTCACATATTTACTTTCAGAATTACAGGAGATAATAGACATTGCGGACTTTAAGTCTTTGAGTTTTCTGTAAATATTAGCAATTATCCATGTGACAAATGCAAATAAATTCCCTCATCCATCACACCCTCAGCTAGATTCCTATAGCACAAAATGTTAGTACTAGCTTACTGTTTATTCATAAGGGTCATATCTTGTTGGCCCAAGATGTTGAGCTCTTGAAAAGAGTCTAATTTATACATTTTGAACCCAGAGGACATAGAATATTGCTAGGTGTATGGTTTAAAAAAGTTTAACATTTTTCTTAATGAGTATTAAGTAAATTTTATTTAATGTATAATAATGACAAAGACATGTAGGTGTGGTAAAAGAAAAGTTTATTTTAATATTTAATATAAATTAACCAAATTTTATTTGACTTTAATAGTGATTTGAGTTACTAAAGTGATATACACTTATTATTATCATTATCACAAAATAGAAAAAATCTATAAGCAAAGGACAGATAAAACAAAGAAAAAAAACACCCACAATGCCACTTTTTCAGAAACAGTGTGTCTTAACATCTTAGGGTATGACTTTCCTGGACCTTCTCTGTAGATATTTGGGGCTCGGACAGCGCAGTAGGAGTCAGTGTGAGCTCTCATCTATGATGTGATTAAAACGTTGGGCTGCTTACATAACCCTTGTGAACTTGGTTTTCTCATCTTCAAAATGGAAATAATGGTACCTACCTCATGAAGTGATGAGGATTAAGGAGATAGTGGATGTATATTGCTCAGTGCACTGCTGATTCTTTCCTGTATCTGAGCATCTTCACATGTCAATGAAAAAACTTCTCCAACACTATATTAAATGACAACAGAATATTCCAGTGGAGTTTATGTAAATGGATGTGAAGAATGTGTGAGATTCCTCCTAAATTTGCCACTTGCAGATTGCTCTCTGTACTTTCTGCTGGGTGATCTCTCAGCTGGATTTTGCTTTGGAGCTGCACTTGCACAATTGCTGCTTCATGATGATTCCTCTCCAGTTCAGATCCCATTTCCCTCAGTGCCTCCTTACAACATACCTATAAAGATAAACTCTGGGCCAACAACTTAATGCTCACCAAACAAAATCTGTCTGCTGGCATGGCTCCTGGGTTGCCAGCACCCCTGCTCTGTTGAGCTGATAAGACAGACAACAAAGGGCCAAGATTTTTTTGGCTCTAGCCTTTTCAAATTATCCAGTGTTCCAGGTGGGACGGAATATGAGGTACGAAATTTAATATGCCAGTAGCAACTCTCAACCTTTAAGTCTTCCAGAAAGATGCGTTTCTGATAAGTTGGGGCAAATTCCTTGCTGTAAGAATTGCAAGGAGACAGTTTTATATGTAATCACAAGTACCGTGTTAAGTCCCAAGGAGCTGTTATTCAAGAGAGTGGTTGCCACTTAAGAGGTTGACTCGTTTCAGTTCTAAAATTAGTGTACCAAATCTGGGGTTAGCATATCTGAGTGTGATTTCTGACTTTGCAGCTTATTAGCTGTGTGATACTGTGAAAATGCTTTACCTTCTCTGAGCCATAGTTTCTTCAAATACAAGATGGTTCTAATAATACTCACAATATTCTTGGGGATATTGTGGTGAATAAGGCTAAATATATTTGTAATGTGATTATACATGAGTAAATGCTTCGAATATGCCAGTTCCTTAATCTTCTAGGAACAACATTTTTTTGTTTGTTTTGTTTTGTTTTATTTTTAAAACAATCCACTCTCCACAATGAGTAGTTTAGGTGGTTCACCAACCCACTTCTGTATGGGTTGAAGCATAACCTAGTCACGTACAATCAGTGTATTCTGTCCTTTGTGCTACTGAACTGATTTTGAATCAACCTATCTCAGGATGAAACTTTTATCTAAGGACACTTTTTTGTCACTGGATTTGCTGTGGCTAGTAAGGTCTAGGCCTGTAGTTGCCATGAACACCATCTATAGGGACCCTACTAGAGTGAAGCCAACCTAAAGGAAAACAATGTTGAGAGATGACATTGCCTGGGTCTCTGGTCCCCCCAAAATCATATCAATCAATATTTTTCTTTTACTCTTAACCAGTATGTGTTGCATTTTCTATCACTTGTAACTAAATGAATCCAGACTAATAGAAGTATTATCATGGTTTTCTTTTTCAGAAAAACAAAATGAGTCTGAAAGAAATTGGGTTAGTTGCCCAATGCCTACAGCTGAGAAATGGGGCATCTAAGCAGTTTGGCAGAGTGATTTCTAAAGCCTAGAGTGCTGGGTTCAAGGTTAGTTTCATGACCCATTAACTGTAGGATATTGGGCAAGGTGTTTACATTTTCTGAGTTGCAGTTTCTTTGTATTTAAAGTGAGAGTCATGGTCCCTACCTCACAGGCTTACTGTCTGAAATTATATATATATATATCTAAAATTATATATATACACATACACAATTTTATATTTCACATTAAATAATTATTAGCTATAATAATGATAATAATACTATTATCATTAAATTATTTAATAGCACTAACAATTATGTAATGATAATTATTGTTATTTGGGATTCAAATCCATGTCTCTGTTGCCTATCTTGCACCTTATCCACTGTGACACTTTTATTAGGATGGGCTATACAAAGGGTGCTAAGGGAGGGGTATGAGACATTGAATGGAAAGAAGGATGAAGAGATGAAAGCTTGGATGTCACTCTTAGCTGTAACCCAGGCCAGAGGTCCTAGGAATTACTACTAGATGGTAGCAGTGTAAATGCAGTGAAGCAAGGGAAGAGACTTTCAGGCTTTTAAAGATTAACTGGTTTGCTGGCCGCCATTTGGAAACACTGGCGTAAATTTCCCTGGTCTTCAGCATCACTGGCCTGACTACCTCCCTGGAGAGCTCATCTACTCCCCACTTATGTGAATTCCTATGAGGGCAGAGTGGCAGCATAGAATGGTACTGACACCACCTTAAATCACCAGCTTCATGCTCCAGCCCAGCTGCTCGCCTATTTCAGAGACAGCTTGGAGCACTGCATCACTGTCTCTGAGCAGCTTGGGGTACGATAGATGACATGGTCTCAGACAGAGAGCTGCTAGGACCTGTGTTTGTTTCTTCTCGTGGGAGCTGGATTCTCCTGGTAATACCTTATTTCTTAAGAAAAGAATGGCCACTCTGACAGCAGTTCCATATAAGAAGAGGCAGGATCTGAATGATGAATCCCAAAGTGATCACCAACTCCTGTTCCTACTCCCCAGTCTGAAGCTAAAACCCAAGATTTATTGTGATTAGTACAATTAGTGATTAGAAGCATAGAGTTTGTGGTCAGGCTGAACTAAGAACTAAGCTATCTCTGCTGCTAACTAACTCTGGTGATCATGGATGACTTTCCTAACCATCTTCACTTCAGCCCCCTGCTATCTAACTCTCAAGACTTGTAGCAGTTAACGATTGCTACAGTAATTTTGCATAGATGGCCAACCCAAAATTCAGTGGCTTAAAACAAAATCACTTATACTCAAAATCACAGCGGTTTGGCTGATAGAGGCTGGACTGAGCCAGGAGCTCTTCTCCACGCTGCAGCATTGGAGGCAGCTCTGCTTCTCCCTGTTGGTTGTTGGTTTGGCTGGTTCTGCTCCATTAGTCTCATCTTCTGTAGGTCAGCAGGTTAACTGGTACTCATTCTTCCCCTGAGGTGACAGATGCAAGAGGGATCGTGAAAAACATATGATGCCTTTCCAAGCCAAGGTTTGGACTGGCATGTTGTTACAACCACTGACACTCCTCACATAGTCCCTCTTCTATATTAAGGGAAACAACCACACATTGGGTCCTATTAAGGTCAGCTGTGTCATATAACTACTATAATCATGAGAGTTATATATCACCGTAATCACAGGTTCTGGGGATTGGTGTAGGACAGAACATCTTCAGGTGGACATTATAGAAGTTCAGCCTATCCCAATGACTAGTACAAGATGGGGTTAAGTTTTCCTAATCCGGGATAGTATTGCAGAGTATTTAGTTGCTGTACTTGGCATATGTTAGGTTCTAAGTAAATATTGTGAATTATTGAATAGATAGATGGATATTCCAAAGAATGGTCTGAGGCTTCCCAAGACTTATAAAATTCAGCACGTTATATTTTTTCTTTAATCTTTTCAGAGGCCCTGAAAGATACAGCCTGGTGATAACATTTGAAATTCACTTGAATCAGACTAATAATTAAATTGCAATATTAGATCTCAAAAGAGCTCAGTAGGCTGAAAAAAAAAGTGCTTTAAACAAATTTTAAAAGGATGAATGTAAAGTCCTGAATTTAGATTCTTAAAACATCTTTACACATAAGGAAATGAGACTTACCAGTGGCACATATGAAAAATTAGTTGTCAAGTTCAATGTGTATCAGAAGTATAAAATAGCTGCTCTCAAAACTAAAACAATTTAAGGCTAAATTAAAGAAATGTAATGTCAGCCTCCAGGTAGGAGATAGCTTTGCTTTATGCTTCCTGTTAAAACCATGCCAGGTTTCAGAGAGCACAATTTAAAGGGGATTTAGAGAAATAGAAACAGATGAAGAGGAGAAAAATCATGCTATGTGTAGTCTCCAGATCATGCCAGATGGGCAAGTTTGGTCTGATGTGATTAGGCTCAGGGAACAAACAAGAAATATAAACATTACCAAGAGATAAACTGACTTGGATTAAGACAATGAAGAACAGTCTCAGAGCTGGTAGGAGAGGAAATGGGGAGTGAATGTTTAACAGGTAGAAATTTCCTTTTGGAATTGTGGAAAAACTGTGGAACAAGATAGTAATGATTGTACAACATTGTGAATGTACTTAAAGCTACCGAACTGTACATTTTAAAATAGCTTAGAAGTTTGCTATGTGTATTTTACCACAATAAACAAAATTTTAAAATAAAGTAGTTAAATGGCAAATTAATGTTATATGTATTTTGCCGTAATAAGAATTAATCTAACAACCTCAATGATGTTGGCTCAATCCTGATTCTGCATCAGAGTCATCTGGAAGGACTTATTAAAATATACACTCAACACTTTACACTAAAGATTCCTATTCAGAAAGTCTAGAGTGATGTTTAATAATTCATTTATTTAACAGATATTTATTGAACATCTAACTTCTCCCTGAACTCTACTATCACCGACCTGGAACATGGACTAGCTTTTGGGAAACAGTAACCTCAAAGCTTGAGTTTTCTATTAATGCAGGCATTCAGGCAATGACATTGGCGATGCAATTCCAGATTAAAAAATGAGTGAGCCTAGAAGACCTATTATTTCTTGTCCAACTCTCAAAATTATTTGAACTGATAACATTGCAAGAACTCAATCACAGGTTTGTTATGTATCTTTGACTCCAATAAGAAAGTGAAAAATTCTTCCATTTCTTCTTTGTAAAAATAATCTGATGCCAAAATTTATCTCAGATTTCAGGGAAAACAGGCATGTTCATTTTCCATATTCTCCATTTGTGATGCTGAGGTGCCTAATAAGGGGTGCTCGAGAGTCAGTGTAGCATAGTGATTTAGAGCATGGGTTTGCTATCACATGAGTTCAAATGGTGAGTCTAGCTTCTACTACCATTTTTTTTTTCATCTCCCTGTACTAGATTAGGTTCCTTGAGAAATAGACCCAGATTCTGAAATTAGCATGTAGGAGATTTGCTGAGAGTGCTCTTGAACACGTTGATGAGGGGTGAGGGATGAGGAAAGCAGGATTGGAAAGAAGGAGAAATTGAACTGCAATGCATTTGTAACAAAGACCTCATCCTATCCTGGGAGTATGTTGGGGCTGAAATGGCACATCAGTATTGTCCTGCATTGAGGCTCTGGGGTGGGGCCTTCATAGCCCATAGATTCCAGTCACTGGTGTGAGCTGTCCCTGGGGAGGGAGAATGGCCTTGGGTAGAGCATTTCTCTTTGTCCATGTATCCTTCCTGGAGGAGGTCTCAGCTAAGAACTCCTCCCAACAATTGGGAGAATTGGGTTTCAGTCCAGAAGCAAGGATGAAGGATGTTACCATATGAATGGTACCATAGCATCAACTATAATCTCTGTTTTTTTTTTTTCTTTTCAGTTTTAAGGAAAGGATAGCAATGTCTACCTCACAAAATGATTGTGCTGTTTAAATAAGATAATGTATACATAGTGTTTATCAGTGTCTGTGTTACAGCAGCTGTTCAAAATGATATATGCATTGGGCAGAATTCTAAAATGCCCTTCATCTCTGTATAATCCCCTTCTCTCTATGTATGGGTAGAGCCTGTTAATATGAGGCGATAACATTCTAGTCATTATGTTACATTACAGGCATATCTTGGAGATATTGTGTGTTTGGTTCCAGACCACCACAAGGAAGTGAATATTGCAGTAAAGCAAGTGACACAAATTTTTTGGTTTCCCATTGCTTGTAAAAATTATGTTTACACTATACTGTAGTCTGTTAAGAGTGCAATAGCATTATGTCTAAGCAAAACAATCTACATACCTGAATTAAAAAATACTTTGCTGCTAAAAAAAGCTAACCACCATCTGAGCCTTGAGCGAGTCATAATATTTTTGCTCGTAGAGGGTCTTGCCTCAGTGTTGATGGCTGCTGACCTATCGGGGTGGTTGCCGAAGGTTGGGGTGGTTGTGACAATTTCTTAAGACAACAGTGACGTTTGCTGTGCCAACTGACTCTTTCATGAATAATTTCTCTGTAGCATGCAATGCTGTTTGAGAGTATTTTACCCACAGTAGAACGTCTTTCAAAATTGGAGTCAGTTCTCTGGAACCCTGCTGCTGCTTTATCAGCTAAATTTTTGCAATATTCTAAATACTTTGTTGTTTTTCATCAGTCTTCACAGCATCATCATCAGGAGTAGATTCCATCTCAAGAAACCACTTTCTTTGCTCATCTATAAGAAGCAACTCCTCATGCATTAGTTTTATCATGAGATTGCAGCAACTCATTCACATCTTCAGGCTCCACCTCTAATACCAGTTCGGTTGCTGTTTCTACCATGTCTCCAGTTACTTCCTCTACTGAAGTCTTGAATCCCTCAAAGTCATCAATGAGCCTTGGAATCAACTTCTTCCAAACTCTTCTTCATGTTGATATTTTGACCTCTTCCCATGAATCACAAATGTTCTTAGTAGCATCTAGAATGGTGAATCCTTTTCAGAAGGTTTTCAGTTGACTTTGCCCAGGTCCATCAGAGGAATCACAATCAATGGCATCTATAGCCTTATGGAATGTATTTCTTAAATAATACTTGAAAGTCAAAATTACTCTTTGATCTGTGGACTGCAGAATGGATGCTGTGTTAGTAGGCATGAAAACAGCATTAATCTTGTTGTACATCTCCATCAGAGTTCTTGGATGACCAGGTGCATTGTCATTGAGCAATAGTTTTTTTTAATAATAATATTTAAATCTTTTTTTTTTTTTTCTGAGAGTAGGTCTCAACAGTGGACCTAAAATATTCAGTAAACCATGTTGTAAACATATATGCAGTCATCCAGTCTTTGTTTTTCCATTTCTAGAGTACAGGCAGATTAGGTTTAGCATAGCTTTTAAGGAACCTAGGATTTGCAAAATGGTAAATGAGCACTGGTTTCAATTTCAAGTTACCAGCTGTGTTAACCCCTAACAAAAGAGTCAGCCTGTCCTTTGAAGCTTTGAAGCCAGGCACTGACTTCTCTCTAGCTATGAAAGTCCCAGATGACATCTTCTTCCAATAGAAGGCTGTTTCATCTACATTGAAAATTGGTTGTGTAGTATAGCCACTTTAATTAATGATCTTAGCTAAATCTTCTGGATAACTTGTTGCAGCTTCTGCAGCAGCACTTGCTGCTTCCCCTTGCACTTTGATGTTATGGAGAAGGCATCTTTCTTTAAACTTCATGAACCGACATCTGCTAGCTTCTAACTTTCCTTCTGGAGCTTCATCTCTCTCAGACTTCATAGAATTGAAGAGTTAGGGCCTTGCTCTGGATTAAGCTTTGGTTTAAGGGAATGTTGTGACTGGTTCGATCTTCTATTCAGACAACTAAAACTTTCTCCACATCAGCAATAAGGCTGTTTTGCTTTTTTATCATTTGTATGTTCACTGGAGTAGCCCTTCTAATTTCCTTCAAGAACTTTTTGTTTGCGTTCACCACTTGGCTAACTGGCAAAAGCGCCTTGCTTTTTAGTCTGTCTTGGCTTTCAACATGCCTTCTGCATTAAGCTTAATCATTTCTAGCTTTTGATTTAAAGTGAGAGACATGCGACTCTTCCTCTCACTTGAACACTTGGAGGCCATAGTAGAGTTATTAATTGGCCTAATGTCAATATTGCTGTGTTTCAGGGAATAGGGAGGCCCAAGGACAGGGAGAGATTTGGGGAAACAACTGGTCAGTGGAGCAGTCAGAACACACACAGCATTTATCAATTATATATGCCATCTTATGTGAGCACAGTGCCCCGAAACAATGACAATACTAACAACAAAGACCACTCATCAGAGATCACCATAATAAATATAATAATAATAAAAAAAATTTTGAAATATTGCAAAAAATCCCAAAATGTGACACAGAGACACAAAGTAAGCACATGCTGTTGGAAAAATGGTGACAGTGGTGCCAAAAATGATGCCAAGTCCTCTCAGAGGAGTAAGTGAAGAACAGTTGGTCAGACAAAGAAAGCAAGAGTCTTATCTTTTAAGTCATACTAATATAGTTGGACATTTTCCTAAAGGAAATGTTGAGATTTTGAAGTGTTTAAAGCAAATTAATTAAATAGTCCATTGTTTCTCTACATTTATGACTTTATTTATTTCATACTGGCCAATTGAAATGCCTCATACCCCTCTTTTTTTTTTTTTTTTTCGGTACGTGGGCTTCTCACCGTTGGGGCCCCTCCCGCTGCGGAGCGCAGGCTCCAGACGCGCAGGCTCAGCGGCCATGGCCCACGGGCCCAGCCGCTCCACGGCATGTGGGATCCTCCCGAACTGGGGCACGAACCCGTGTCCCCTGCATCGGCAGGCGGACTTTTAACCACTGCGCCACCAGGGAAGCCCCTTCATACCCCTCTTTGCATTCAACATCCCTTCTACTTCTTAAGTTCCACCTTCCTGTGGTAATTTTATTTCCTGGTAGATGTGCATGAATCTTATCTGAGCCTTTATTTTGACATAATACATCCTAATTTTTTTTATAACAGTTACCTGGATGCATGTCTTATTTTTCCTGGGTAAGACTTGACAATGAGCTCATTGAGAACAGTTATCATGCCTAGAAGAAGTTTTTTCATGTAGTAGTTTCTAATCATCATTTTAAAATTCACAGGCATGATTTCAGCACGTGTGTATTACGTGTTTGCTCTTTGTACCAGAGACATACAGGCTACAAAGTAGGGGCTCAGACTGCAGTGGGTGAGATAGACAAAACAAAGAAGAGCAGGAATAGAGGCATGGGTGTTTTAAAATGTAGGGTTTATTATTATTCAGATATTGTGAGATCAACAGATCATGAGATGACTATCATTGAGAAAACAGTTTGCCACTCATAGCTCCCAAGAGGAAGGGGCATGCCACACTATGCAGGGTCATGTGGAGAAGCACAAGGGTGGGTCAGGAGGTGGAAGCAGTGGAAGGAAACATGGCAAGAGCCTGTTTTTTCCCATGGGGGAAAACAGGTAAGGGAGGTAAACATGTTCAGGATTGGCTGGTGTAAATACTTTCAGCATGCTCTAGGGTGTAGTGGTTAGCCTGAGTCGTCTGGTACTGGACCTGAGGTGATTAAGGCAAAGGAATATTGACTTAGATTCTACGAGTCAGAGGAGATGTATGTGTTTGAGGAGGCTCGTTTTTAGATTAGTCTGCATATGAAGGGTGCATCACAGATGAGGTGTTTACTCTAGGAATTGGCTAGCCCTGGGAGGGGCAGTTTCCCCACCACCAGTAAGACCCCAGATGTCAACATCAGAATAAAAAGACATGTTTAGTACAATGGACTAGAAACCACAGGAAAGCAGAAAGATGGCCTTTAATACTGGATAAAGTGAATTTATTGTGAAGAGAAGTACAGGATTAGGACTTGATTTCAGGCATTATTATGCCACTGAAAAGCTATGGGACCCTGCAGAATTTACTTCATCCCTCTGCAATTCAGTTTCCCAGCATGAAAGTGAGGGTGCTGGATCAATGGTTTTCTAACTGTACTTCCTACAGTCCAACAAAGGCCATTAGGAGGACCCAGTAGGGTCAGCCAAGAAGATTGGCTTTTTAGGCTTTTATCCCAGCCTCAATCAGAACACCAATGCCTTTATTCATTTTATTTGCTGGAACCAAGTGTTGCTAAGTGTGAGTGCATCATGCACCACCACCCCCAATACAGAACTAAGTCTCAGAACAATTTGAGGAGACAGCGTTTCCTTTTTCTCCTTTCTAGTTCTCCTCCCATTATTGCTTGGGAAAACATCCTCAGAATCTAGATGGTAGAGGAGAGGATATCCTGGGCTGGAGCAGATGGCCAGAGATAAGCAAAATCCTCTGTGATTGTTGCAGTGAGCTCCAAGAGCATCCTCATGAGTAAACCAATCACATGCTGCAATTTACCACACTGCAGAAGACTCTCAATGCTCTCTGCCTACATCTGTCTCTCATTATAGCTCCTCAACTCCACTCTTTTGCATCATTCATACATTTCAGCCAGCAGTAAACCCCAGATCATGAATTCATGCACTGTAAAGTGATAACAGTCTGACCCACCATGGAGTTGACCACAGGAGTAGATTGCTATGAGCCCACAGCAGTGTTGTTTTTTTGTTTTTGTTTTTGTTATTTTGGGTTTTTTCCTGCAACATCTTTGAAACCTTTCCGCATTACCATTCCTATTTTTGGTGCCCTATTTCATAGCTCATTGCCTCTCATCTGGTCTATTTCAGTAGCCTCCTACTGAAGGTCTGCCCACTTCCATTCTCTTTCCTCCAAATCGTCTTGCCCTTACTAATAATATAATATTCTCCTTTTAATTCTCTTTCCTGGCTCTCCATTTACATCACTATAAATTTCATAGGACCGAGATCTTCCGTAGGCTGAACTTTTTTTTTGTGGGTAAAACTTGTGTGATATATTCACATTGTTCTGTTAGTAATGTACTTAAAATCTGTATTATCAAATCAACTCATCAATTGGTTTTACTTACTGCTTATCTTCATCTTACTAAATATTTTCTTTCCTTTTATTTAACATCTTTATTGGAGTATAATTGCTTTACAGTGGTGTGTTAGTTTCTGCTTTATAACAAAGTGAATTAGCTATACATACACATATATCCCCATATCTCTTCCATCTTGCATCTCCCTCCCTCCCACCCTCCCTATCCCACCCATCTATGTGGTCACAAAGCGCCAAGCTGATCTCCCTGTGCTATGCGGCTGCTTCCCACTAGCTATTGATTTTACATCTGGTAGTATATATATGTCCATGCCACTCTCTCACTTTGTCACAGCTTACCCTTCCCCCTTCCCGTATCATCAAGTCCATTCTCTAGTACGTCTGCATCTTTATTCCCGTCTTGTCCCTAGGTTCTTCATGACGATTTTTTTTTTAGATTCCGTATATATGTGTTAGCATACGGCATTTGTTTTTCTTTTTCTGACTTACTTCACTCTGTATGACAGCCTCTAGGTCCATCCACCTCACTACAAATAACTCAATTTTGTTTCTCTTTATGGCTGAGTAATATTCCATTGTATATATGTGCCACATCTTCTTTATCCATTCATCTGTCAATGGACACTTAGGTTGTTTCCATGTCCTGGCTATTGTAAATAGAGCTGCAGTGAACATTGAGGTATATGACTCTTTCTGAATTATGGTTTTCTCAGGGTGTATGCCCAGTAGTGGGATTGCTGGGTCATATGGTAGTTCTATTTGTAGTTTTTTAAGGAACCTCCATACTGTTCTCCATAGTGGCTGTATCAGTTTACATTCCCACCAACAGTGCAAGAGGGTTCCTTTTTCTCTACACCCTCTCCAGCATTTATTGCTTGTAGATTTTTTTTATGATGGCCATTCTGACTGGTGTGAGATGATATCTCATTGTAGTTTTGATTTGCATTTCTCTATGATTAATGATGTTGAGCATTCTTTCATGTGTTTGTTGGCAATCTGTATATCTTCTTTGGAGAAATGTCTATTTAGGTCTTCTGCCGATTTTTGGATTGGGTTGTTTGTTGTTTTGGTATTGAGCTGCTTGTATATTTTGGAGATTAATCCTCTGTCAGTTGCTTCATTTGCAAATATTTTCTCCCATTCTGAGGGTTGTCATTTCATCTTGTTTATGGTTTCCTTTGCTGTGCAAAAGCTTTGAAGTTTCATTAGGTCCCATTTGTTTATATTTGTTTTTATTTCCAGTTCTCTAGGAGGTGGGTCAAAAAGAATCTTGATGTGATTTATGTCATAGAGTGTTGTGCCTATGTTTTCCTGTAAGAGTTTTACAGTGTCTGGCCTTACATTTAGGTCTTTAATACATTTTGAGTTTATTTTTGTGTATGGTGTTAGGGAGTGTTCTCATTTCATTCTTTTACATGTAGCAGTCCAGTTTTCCCAGCACCACTTATTGAAGAGGCTGTCTTTTCTCCATTCTATATTCTTGCCTACTTTATCAAAAATAAGGTGACCATATGTGTGTGGGTTTACCTCTGGGCTTTCTATCCTGTTCCATTGATCTGTATTTCTGTTTTTGTGTCAATACCATATTGTCTTGATTATTGTAGCTTTGCAGTATAGTCTGAAATCCAGGAGCCTGATTCCTCCAGCCCCATTTTTCTTTCTCAAGATTGCTTTGTCTACTATTACCATTTTCTTAATTGTTCTGGGTTTGTTATTGTAGGTCTTTTTCCTTCTCTGTGTTTCCTGCCTAGAGAAGTTCCTGTAGCATTTGTTGTAAAGCTGGTTTGGTGGTGCTGAATTCTCTTAGCTTTTGCTTGTTTATAAAGTTCTTAATTTCTCCATCCAATCTGAATGAGATCCTTGCTGGGTAGAGTCATATTGGCTGTAGGTTTTTTTCCCTTTTGTCCCTTTAAATATGTCCTGCCACTCCCTTCTGGCTTGCAGAGTTTTTGCTGAAAGGTCAGCTGTTAACATTATGGGGATTCCTTTGTATGTTATTTGTTGCTTTTCCTTTGCTGCTTTTAATATTTTTTTTTTGTATTTAATTTGTGATAATTTGATTAATGTATCTTGGCGTGTTTCTCCTTGGATTTATCCTGTATGGGACTATGTGCACTTCCTGGACTTCATTGACTCTTTCCTTTCCCATATGAGGGAAGTTTTCAACTATAATCTCTTCAGATATTTTCTCAGTCCCTTTCTTTTTCTCTTCTTCTTCTGGGACGCCTATAATTCGAATGTTGGTGTGTTTAATGTTGCCCCAGAGGTCTCTGAGACTGTCCTCAATTATTTTCATTCTTTTTTTCTTTATTCTGCTCTGAGGTAGTTATTTCCACTATTTTATCTTCCGGGTCACTTATCCATTCTTCTGCCTCAGTTATTCTGCTATTGATTCTTTCTAGAGAATTTTTAATTTCATTTAATGTGTTGTTCATCATTGTTTGTTTGCCATTTAGTTCTTCTAGATCCTTGTTAAACGTTTCTTGTATTTTCTTCATTGTATTTCCAAGATTTTGGATCATCTTTACTATCATTACTCTGAATTTTTTTTCAGATAGACTGCCTATTTCCTCTTCATTTGTTAGGTCTGGTGGGTTTTTACCTTGCTCTCTCATCTTTTGTGTGTTTTTCTGTCTTCTCATTTTGTTTAACTTACTGTTTTGGGGGTCTCCTTTTCACAGGCTGCAGGTTCATAGTTCCCGTTGTTTTTGGTGTCTGCTTCCAGTGGCTAAGGTTGGTTCAGTGGGTTGTGTAGCTTTCCTGGTGGAGGGGACTAGTGCCTGTGTTCTGGTGGATGAGACTGGATCTTGTCTTTCTGGTGGGCAGGATGACATCCGGTGGTGTGTTTTGGGGTGTCTGTGACCTTAATATGATTTTAGGCAGCCTCTCTGCTAATGGGTGGGGTTGTGTTCCTGTCTTGCTAGTTGTCTGACATAGGGTGTCCAGCACTGTAGCTTGCTGGTTGTTGAGTGGAGCTGGGTCTTAGCATTGAGATGGAGATCTCTGGGAGAGCTTTCACCGTTTGATATTATGTGGAGCTGGGGTATCTCTGGTGGACTAATATCCTGAACTTGACACTCCCACCTCAGAGGCACAGGCCTGACACCTGGCCAGAGAACCAAGACCCTGTCAGCCACACAGCTCAGAAGAAAAGGGAGAAAAAAAAGAAAGAAAGATAGAAAAAATTTTTTAAAAAGAATAGTTATTAAAATAAAAAATAAAATAAATTATTAAAAATAAAAACATTAAAAAGTAATAAAAAGAAAAAAGGAAGAAAGAAAGAAGAGAGCAACCAAACCAAAAAGCAAATTCACCAATGGTAACAATCGTTAAAAACTATACTTAAAAAAAAAAAAAACAAACAAAAAAAAACCCGGAAAGACAGAACCCTAGGACAGTTGATAAAATCAAAGCGATACAGACAAAATCACACAAAGAAGCATGCACATGCACACTCACAAAAAGAGAAAACGGAATAGGATATATATATATATATATATATATATATATATAAAAAAATAAAAAAGAAGAGAGCAACCAAATCAATAAGCAAATCTACAATGATAATAAAATCTAAATACTAATCTAGGATAAACATAAAACCAGAAACCAGTTAGTCACATACAGAAAACCCCAAGTCTACAGTTGCTCCCAAAGTCCACCACCTCAATTCTGGGATGATTCGTTGTCGCTTCAGGTATTCCACAGGTGCAGGGTACATCAAGTTGATTGTGGAGACTTAATCTGCCATTGTTATGTTATCATTATGACATCAGCACTGATGTTCTCACCATTATTTTCACTACTTTGGGTTAAGGCTTATGTGATTTAAGATGTGCATGTTACTTGCACAAGGTGATAAAATCATCACCTCCTTATAATCTTATTTTCAAAGACTCTTTTTTTAATATTTATTTTCTTTCTTTTTTTTCTTTTTTTGGCTGTATCTTTGGTCTTTGTTGCTGCATGCAGGATCTTTCATTGCTGCACATCAGATCTTTCGTTGTGGCGCAGGATCTTCATTGCGGTCGTGGGCTTCTCTCTAGTTGTGGCGTGCAGGTTTTCTCTCTAGTTGTGGCGTGTGGGCTCCAGGACGCATGGGCTCTGTAGTTTGTGGCAAGCAGGCTCTCTCGTTGAGGCATGCAAGCTCAGTAGTTGCAGCACGTGGGCTTAGTTGCCCCGCAGCAGGTTGGATCTTAGTTCCCCAACCAGGGAGCAAACCCACATGCCCTGCACTGGAAGGCGGATTCTTTACCACTAGACTACCAGGGAATTCCCAAAGAGTCTTGACTTTGAGTGTAAGAAGATGAAGCTTTCGATGAGTAAGGAGCTTAGCCCAGGTAGATAGGTCTTATGAGGACTACAGCCAACTTTTCCTCTGCATTCCACTAAGTTCTTAATAAGTTCACATTTTTCCTGGAGGAAAGGTCAGATGTCCCCCACACATTATGAATAACCCCAAATCAGATCTATTTGTGTTGCATCATTCAGTCAGTTGACTGTTGGTACATGATAAACTGCTCTAAAACTTGGTACTTTAAGATAGCAATCACCTAACTAGCTCATGTTTCTATGGTTGGCAGTTTGAGCTGGACACAGATGGTATTCTTTTGCTGTTCCTCGCTGGGTTCACTCACTCATCTGTAGTCAGTACTGGTTAGATAGCTTTGTCTCCAGGGATTGACTGGTTGTTAGTTGAGGGTGTCAGGAGCACTTAGGTTCTATGCCTCTCATTCTCCAAAGGTTTGCTTTGGTTTATTCACATGCTAATAGCAGGTTTCAAGAGCAACAAGAGTTGAAACTGTAGGACTTCTTAAAGTGTAGTTTCTAACTGGCACACCATTTTTTCCTCCGCATTTTATTTGTCAAAGCCAATCACAAGGGCAGCCCAGATCCAAAGGGTGGGGTAATCAACTTCACTTGTTAATGGAAGTTGGTCCAAAGTATTGTGGCTATTTTTGCAATCTACTATAATCAAATTGCCTGAGGAAAGTATGATAAATACTAGTAAACACAGTAGTCAGCTGTGAGAAACCTGGAGCAAAAAGCAACCGCCATTCCCCAGGTAATGTCAGCTCCCTATCTACTACATCTACCTACAACCCCATCTCCTATATCTCCTTAGTGGAAGTCCTGCCATGAAACTTTGGGTCAAATGCATTTCCCCACCTGCCTTTTGCTTCACTGTCTTGTGTTCTACTCTTTTACCCAGTGACTGATGTCCTAATCTTCGTGTGTACTTACTTTGTCCTATCAGATGTGAAAACTGTCATGTTCCTTTATCCCATCCTTTATGATACTGTCACCTTTCTTCTGTTCTATTTCTTCAGGACTCAACTAGAAAGCCACTGCTTAAGTAATAATCAATTAATTCAGTTATATTTCTAGCTACTGATGAAATCCCATTTTGAGTCAAATCATCAATTTTGTTTTGTCCTTCAGTTTCCAAAGTATACAAAAGTGTAGAATTTCAGGCAAGTGACTAGGTCAGGGAAATAAAGATGTGAGAAAAAGGATGATGTTTTTAACTTGGGAATTCACTAACATTCTTTCCATATGTAAAGTTAATTCTATTTCCCAGGTTCCAACAGTTGTGGTGGTAATGCTAAGACTTTGAAGCAATAATGGCACACATTAAAAAAGTTTTGTCATCTTCCCAAAGAGCCCTAGGGAACACTCTCTGTATGAACCACATGCCTATGTAGCTCCAGAACACCTGGTGGATCCAGTACTCAAATTAGTCAAACTGATGATTTTATATCCTATAGACCAAGTATCTAAACAATCAACAAAACAGATTGAAATTACTGGGGTTTAGGATGTAATATGAAGAGACCAACTGGGCTAGAGATGGTTGGTTGACAGGTTGGAGCTGGCTGGTTGGCTGCCTAAAACAGATGGGGACCCCACTGATGTATGACCTTCTTCCCAAAGGCAATGGTGCACAAGGTGGCTGTGGACAGAGGCCTCTTTTTCAATGATATAGTCAGTGTCAGCTGGCTGATTTCAACCAGCCAAAGCAACATTCCATGCAAGCACAATCTGTACCCCCAGAGGGTTCATCAGAAGGGTTCTTAGTAAGTAGATAGTCATCCTTCAGATGGTATAACACTTTACAAAAGTACTTGCACATTCACAATCTCATTATAGTAGTTATTTTGTTTTATTTTTATCAACACATCATAAATGAGAAAATCGATGAGAGTTTACTGATTTGCTCAAGGTCACTTAGAAAATGGCTGAAGCAAGTCTAACGTCTAGTTATCCTGGATCTGAGATACTCTTTCCTGTGCAGAGATGAGGGAGGCTAGCTGTAAGAGTGATAATAGTGAATGAATGAGGAATGAAATTCTTTATCCAACGTGGAAACTATAGGAGAGGATTGTTAGAGAAGACACCAGGACAATAGTCCATGGTCATTTGAAGTGGGCATTATGTTAGATATAATCTCTTTCTAGAATGAGAGCTTTTCCCACCTTGATGGTTATAACAATCAAGAAGTGAGAAAGAACAAGTTACAGTCAGCCATGTATAACCTAAGCAGACTGATCACAAATGATGGAAACAAAGATATTCTCTCTGGTTGTTTTGTCCCATGAAACAGGGTAATGTCTCTGTCTGGTGGATTCAAGATGATCAGAATTTTTTGTCATTCTTCCCTTGAGAATTGGAGTTTATTCTCCCTTGTGTTGGATCTGTGCTGTCCCTGCGACTACTTACCACAAGAATGAGGAAGGGGTGATATTATACCAATTACAGGCATACCCTTTAAGAGTGAAGGGGATGTTTGCTTCTTCCCTTGTTTTCTTGGCATTCTTTCTCTTGAAACCCAGCTGCTATAGCATGAGAAGCCTAAGCCACAGAGAATGGCCATGTGTTGCCACAGTAGCCCAACTGAGCTCCTGGCCAACAGCCAGTATCAACTGCCAGCCAATGTGAGTGAACCAGCTTTGGCATTCCCCTCAGATGAAGCTCCCAGATGACCATAATCCCAGACACCATCACACAGAACAGAAAACCACTCAGCTGAGCCCAGGCAGCACAAATAATCATAAAAGGTAATAAATGGTTCTTGTTTTCAGCCAATAAGTTTTGGGTTGGATTGTTATTCAGGAACAGATAACTGAAACAAAAATTAGTACTGGAAATTAGAAATTACATTTTTTAAGGTACGTTAATGATGTGTCTTAAAAATAAATGTGTGGCAATGGCTTTGGAGCTAAGTGGTAGGCAGAATGTCACAGTGCTCCAAGGAAACCCTTAAGGAAGATAGGAAGGGCAGGGAGAAAATTTTTGAGTCTGAGAAAATGGTTACTTATATAGTAATGAAAGTTTGGCAACACTGTCACCTAAGGTAACATATAAAGTAGAACATATACCTAATGAACTCGTGGATTTAGCTGAGATTATTTATAGGCAGAATGTGAAAAGGGTCCACTGATTTCTTTCAGCTACATGTGATAATGTCCAAATAGAGAGATGAATTACAGAAGGGATTCTTTGGTTTTCAAGCACAAGCTAGAGAAATATATGTATATATTTTTTAATTTTTAACGTCTTTATTGGAGTATAATTGCTTTACAATGGTGTGTTAGTTTCTGCTTTATAACAGAGTGAATCAGTTATACAGATACATATGTCCCCATAACTCTTCCCTCTTGTGTCTCCCTCCCTCCTACCCTCCCTATCACACCCCTAGAGAAATATTTTTAACTAGGACTTGCTGGGTTCAAAAATAAATGTTTTTCTTCCCTTGTCACAGAAAAAGACTCCCAAAGTTAAAAAAGAAAAAGCCTTTAGGGCAAAAATCAAACTCAGGTCACTATGTGGTCTCAATATCAAGTCTCAAGAGTTATCTGTTAGACTCTGTTAGGATCTTAAAAGTGTTTAAAGTAATACCAGCCAGGTAATGAGGCTTCTGATACTCTGAACAGCATTTATCTTAGACCATTTCTGCTAGAAAGGAAATGTCCCAAGTTTCTTAACAGCATTGTTTCATGGCATTCTGACTCCCAGCAGGAAAGGACCAGTCTCAGAATGATTTTGGGGTCCAGGTTTTTGGATAATGGCTTAAGGTAGACTTTGGCTTATAAAATAAACTATAAATTAATACATAGGAAACCCACACAATTTTAAAAGGGGTTTTATAAACATGAAATGAGATTTTGGATCTCCAGCTTCCTATGTGCAGGAACCCAGAGAATAGAGCCAAGAGCCAAGGGTAACCACTCTAATAAATTACAGTAATTGCCAGCACGTACCCAGCTTGATTTCAGAATTGCTATGAACCATTGATAATGCCTCCTATTTCCTAACTTGTTTTTCTTGAATGGAGCAAGAGCCAATAGTTAAATTCTCAAGAACTTTTCAATCTAGTTGACATGTTAACATTGAAATTGGCCAGGGTGGGCATATTTACATCACAGAAATCAGCAAACACTAGGTACCAGCACTCTTCCTGTCCCTGGAGAATGATTGGTAAACATTTACAAGCAGAGCACTAGATGGGGGTGGGAATTGTGGTTTTCCTGTCCCTGCCTCACTATTTTGTGTGGTGTATGTGGGATCAGATGAGTCTTAGTTCACTGTGTCATACTGAGAAGAGATCACATCCCAAAACCCCGGACCTCATTTAGATGACAGGATCCTGCTCTTGGTGTCATATCCAATAATAGAAGAAGAATTCGGGGAGTGTGGGGGAGAGACGGAGGGTATTTTGCAAGTGAAATGAATGTAAGTAATTTATAGCCAGAGAACAAAATGTGGGTTGCTTAAAAATGTCCACAACTTCTTTGTCTTTCTCCCTAGTGAGAGTTGAATTTTATTCCTCTTCTTTTTGAATCAGTCTAACCCTGTGAATGCTCAACTACCAGAATGTGGCAGAAGTGATATTGTGCCATTCAACACCTAATTTTTAAGGTGACTGGCAGCTTTCACTTGCTCCCCTGTTGGAACACTTACATTTGGGACCCTCCATCTTTGAACCTATAAGCCATACTGTGAGAAGCCCAAGCCATAAGGAGAAGCTATATAAAAATTATCTGGGTGACAGCCCTAGCTGAGCTCCAGGCCAACAGTCAGCATTAATCACCAGCCATGTAAATAAACCATCTTAGATTTTCAAGCCAATTAATCCCCTAGATGACTATAGTACCAGCTAACATTACATGGAGCAGAAGAATTGCCTGGCTGAGCCCAATCACTGCAAAGCATTGTGGTTATTTTTAGCCATAAACTTTTGGGAGGGTTGTTATACAGTTGCAGATAACCAAAACAACAAACAACTTGTATAGTAAACTATTTCAGCTTATAGTGGGTTGGAGCAATTCTTAAGGAAGATGTTATTAATTAAACCTCTAGTTTTACAAATAAATACCTTGACAATTTAAAGAGGGTGAAGCAGCTTATACAAGGTGGCAGATCTTGTTAGTAGTGATTGAGCTCACCCTGTAACTTATTTTTTATAAATTCCTATCTAATATTCATTCCTTTTCTTCTGGCTTTTTGGCCATTCTCTGACATCTAGTAGTTTTATAGCATATTAGCAAACCTTACCCTAATTCTCTTCTCTTACCTCAGGCTTGTCCTGCAGATCATGAAAACTTAACCTCACCTGGTCCTGCAACCCAGAAACAGTGCTAGGACTCAACCATTTGTATCCATCACCTCTACCTGCAGCATTTAACTTGTTGCTATGAATTTAGTAGATTCCTGACTTGAATTAGCAGCTTGGCGTATCATTGTCTTTTCCTCAGTATCTCAAGCAACATGTGTCCAGCAAGCCTCATTTATGGCTTTGTGTTCAGCAAGTATTTCTGAGCTTTCTTCTATATGCAAGGAATTTTGTAAGCAGAAAGCTGAGGTAGAAATATAAAGTAATATATTAAAATTAACTTAAAGAAGTTGAAAAAAACGTCTAAGTTCGTAAAACATTGTGTTATAGAAACATTGTGTATATGCAAATACAAATGCACAACAACATTAATTTACACACAGTGACACAACATAAAAGTATTAGGTGTGCTTTTTATGAACATTTTCAAAATGTTTGCCTTAAAAAACATACACATGATCACCAAATAAACACACATACATGCATGCAAATACAGAAACACACACACGTACACATTCTATACACCTTTTTTCTGAATTATGAGAGAGTAACTAAAGAGTCCTTTTTCAAGCTGAAAAAAGTTGGGGAAATGTTTTGCCCGTCAATAACTCGAAACTTAAATGGAAAAAGATCAACTCCAGTTGACAGCTGACTGGAACTCCATGAGGGATTGTCTCCTACTAAGGCCCAAGATGGAAAAGAAGGGGAGAAAGGAATATAAATTGCATGAGCCCGGGAAAAATTGCTTCTGAATTGTGGCTGTTAACTCCATCATATTGTGTGATAGTTCACATCTGTGCTTAAGCAGGCTTTTCTGGTTCTACACAATCTTAATATGTTGAAGAAAAGCTAACCCCATTGTAAACTTCCAAACAATTCAGTTCAAATTTCCCTTATGCACTTTGTCTTGACTCACCTCATCCTATTTGAAGTGCTCTTTACTATAAAGACCAATCATGCATGTATACATGTGAACTTTACTTATTTTTAATAATAATACATTACAATAACTCATTAGATGATCACTGTATGCTAGGCACCATTTTCATGTATTAATTCATTTAATCTTTCCCAAATACTATAGTTTTAACAAATGATGAAACAGGGACAAAGAGAAGTTAATTTTACCAGAGTCTTCTGTCCAACAAAATTCCAGTAAGGATGACAACAATAGTTATTTGCTGAGAATCCACTTAGTGAACAATACTTTTGTTTTTGTTTTTGTTTTTTTGTGGTACGCGGGCCTCTCACTGCTGTGGCCTCTCCTGTTGCGGAGCACAGGCTCCGGACACGCAGGCTCAGCGGCCATGGCTCACGGGCCCAGCCGCTCCATGGCATGTGGGATCCTCCCGGACCGGGGCACGAACCCGTGTCCCCTGCATCGGCAGGCAGACTCTCAACCACTGCGCCACCAGGGGAGCCCGTGAACAATACTTTTGTTACCTGAAGTCAAATAAGGTAACTGAGGGATCTAAGAGGTTAAGTAATTTGTCCAAGATGCTGCTGCTAGGACGCAGTGAAGCCTGGATTTAAGTCCAGTCTGTCTTTCTAATACACTTTGAAAACTTTGAAGGCCAGTTATTCAATCTTTGCACATTATAATCGGCATTAGATGATTATTACATATGAATGAATGAATGAGAAGAGATTGTCCAATTTGGGGAGGAGATTAGAGGTAGACTTACATAACTGCTGATGGTTTGGCCAAGTTAACCTTTATGATATCTTCTTTTCCTAGGATTCCTTGAGAATAATAAAATTAAGAGATATGAACAGCAGAACTCTTGTTTGATTTCCTGGGATAAAATGCCTTGGGCCAAGGGCTTAGTAAATGTGACAGTGCAGTCAATTTGCAGCCAAGGGAAAATACACTAGGTTCTTAGGACATCTTAGAAGTGGGCTTTCTCAGTACCAGTAAAGATCAATTTTAATTTTTAAATATTTGGTATAATGATGCATTTTTTGAAACAAAGAACTTATGTCTACACCAATGCAATTCACATTTCTCATGGAAAAGATCTGCTTATCTAGAGGTGAGTGAGTGTGTTATTGGTATGAGCTTTTCCCTTTGTTTTTTCAACCGTGTGTTATGTTAAGAGGTGCAGTTAAATTCAGTATTATGTGAGAAAAAATAAAACACGAGGATTTTTAAATCTTAAAGTCTTTATTGAGAACTTCCTCTGAAAATGTTCATGGTATCAGATAAGTTTTGTAACCCCTGTCTACCTGCCTTTTTGCAAACAGACAGAAAGGAGGTTTACCCTAGATTATCCAGATTGCCCATTCTTGCTCTGCAGTCTTGTTGTGGTTAAGAACATGGGCTCTGAGATCAGGACGTTCATGGTTGAAACCCTTGACTCTGACATTTACAGCTGTTTCATCCCAGACAAATCACTTACAGTCTCTGGGTATGTGTTTCCTCATGTCTAAAATGGTGGTAATAACCGCTGTCCCACCAATGTGTTGGGAGAATTAAAACATGAGATAACGCAGCTAAAATCTTTGTTTTAGTACCTGACACATAGTAAAGGATTAACAGCTAATATTTTATGTACAATATAATAACTGTTGTTAATTGAATGTTTAAATTTCTGATTATTGCAGCTAGGTGAGGTAGGTGGTCTTAAAAATGTAAAAATAAACCAACTATAGAATTTTCATTATCTCTAGCTAAACCATAATGTACTGATATGTGTATCATACATTTTTGTATTAGTATTTTTATTTAGACAGATTTTATTTTGGTAGATTACATAGATATTCATATTTAGTTAGAATTTAAGATCCTCTGAGGATAAAAGAAGGGGGAAGGAGCTAAAAATTATTGTGCTATAAGGGTTGAAGTCCCCTTACTAAATGTCACAGATTTCAGTCACTGATCACATACACATGTCACTAGTGCAAGAGAAAATCAGGTTGATTTTTTAAAAATTTATTTAAGTAACCATTCCCAGAGGGTTTCTGATAGCACAGTAGATTTAATGACTTAAATAAATACAGCCAACTCTTGAGTGTCCACAAGTGAAAAGATAAGAAGAGATGAATGGGATGCACTCATAATACAGATCTTCACTTGAGAATTGTTTTCAATTTATTCTCCAGTTTGCTATTTTAAGAATCACAAATGAAAAACAGAGGTGCTGAAGGGAATGTTAAATTTTCTTCCTCCCTTTCAGCAATGCTTATACATTTCTCCCATCTTCCCAAGCAGTCTGTGTTCATAGAGCCACTGATAATATGTAAGAAGAAGAAGTGGGAAAAGGAGATGGAAGAACACATTTAACACTTTAAAACTCATAAAGCATTTTCTCAGTCAGTGGCTTCTTTAATTTGTATGGATTTGCACACATTCTGTTTAGACCAGCAATTCTCAGAGCTACCCCCCACTCCCCACTCTTTTCCCTCCCATTACTGATGGCATGCACATATGCTACAGGCTTTCATAGGCATTACCCAACTGAAGTACTGTAATTCCACCCTTTCCTCTTATATACAAAAAAAAAAAACACCATAAAAATGTATTTTAAAAAATACAAGTAAGTATGATAAGCCACTCTCTCCCAGATTTAAATCACTTTCAGATTTTGGAAGTTCATTTATATTTTAAAAATTACCTGTAAATTTAGATCTTACCTTCCTTATCTGACATGAGTTATCTCATTTAATCCTGCCATAATCCTGTGAGGTAGAGATTAATATTTTTGTGGCATAAATAACCAGCTTCCCAATGAAATATATTCTCCTTTTGCTTAGAGTATGTGTTAGTTTCCTGTAGCTGCTGTAACAAATTACTACACATTTGGGGACTTAAAACAAGAGAAATTTATTTTCTCACAGTTCAGGAGGCCAGATGTCTGAGGTCAGTTTCACTGAATGCAAGTCAGAATGTTGTCAGGGCCCTGCTTGCTTTGGAGGCTCTCGGAGAGAATCTGTTCCTGGCCTCTTTCAGCTTCTGGTGGCTTCTGGTCTTTCACTCAGTGATCAGGCTGTGCTGCAGGATAGAATATAGCAAGAGTGTGGCCAAGGTCAAAAGGCAGGGAAGTACCACCCAGGAAGGAGACTAATGCATGATTCCAGGTTGCTGAGAACAGACGACACACATGAGGCTCAAGAGGAGAGAGAGAGCACAGGAGATCCAGACCTTGCCATGTGTCGGTTGCTCACGGCTAGCTGATCCACTCATTGTGCAACCTACATAGGCAGTATGGCCGCTTCCTGCTACAGCAGAGAACCATTACCCTCATTCTGTGGAGTCTGAAATAAAGAAAGCTGAGGGTGTGTGTCTGAGGGCCATTGACAAAAATAGAGCTGAGCACTTCCAATGAAAGTATACATGTGCCCCACATGGAGGGAAAAGGATTGCACTGTCTGTGCTCTGAACTCTTTGGATGCAACATGATTTGTTAGCTTGTCAGCACATCTTCTACACAAGGTTCTTCTTGGGAACACAGGGAGGCATTGGGCTGCTTTTACACCCTTCCTTCACAGCTGGCATTCCTTGACTTGTGGCCACATCACTCCAATCTCTTCTTCCTGATTACATTGCCTCTTCTTCTGTTTGTATCATATCTCCATCTGTTTTCTCTTTAGGGCCTGGTGGATAACCCAGGATAAACTTCCCGTGTCAAAGTCCTTATTTTAATAACATCTGCAAAGACTTTTTTTTTTTTTTTAAATGAGGTAAAATTGATAGGTTCCAGGGATCAGAGACTGATATCTTTGGGTAGGCATTATTCAGCCTGCTCTAGAAGAGAGTAGTATCCTTCCACTGGGAAACAGTGTTTCAGTCAGATTTTCTATTCTTCTGATCCATTTACATTGGTGTAATCATGTGACCAGTTATTGTCAGTGGAATATAAGGAAAAGTAAGGCTTTTCAGAAGAAGGCTTTTCAAAAGAAGGCTTTTCAGAAGAAGGCTTTTACATCGGTGTAATCATGTGACCAGTTATTGTCAGTGGAATATAAGGAAAAGTAAGGCTTTTCAGAAGAAGGCTTTTCAGAAGAAGGCTTTTCAGAAGAAGGCTTTTACATCGGTGTAATCATGTGACCAGTTATTGTCAGTGGAATATAAGGAAAAGTAAGGCTTTTCAGAAGAAGGATAACCTCCTCCATGTCCTTCCCTCCTTTCAGCTGGGTGCTTGCAAATGATTATAAGGTCGTAGAGTAAGGTGGGGCCATGAGCTATATAGGGATCCTCGGTTACTGAGTCACTGTATGGAAGAGAAGCATCTGATGAGCAGAAACAACACACTTGATGTGTTCTATAAATGATAAAAAAACAAGAAACTTCCACTGTGTTTGGGCCACTGTCTATTTATTACAGCAGTTGATCCTATCCTAATTGATATGGTCCCCAGTATAGCTATAAGGGAACTAAACCCCAAAAAGGTTAAATAACATTATCATATTCACACAATTAGTAGCTGACAGTGCTGAGATTTAAACAAGAGAAGCCATATTCCTGTCCCTTTAGTTTTAACCACAGTGCTATCCTTTGTCTTATCCATTGTATCAGAAATTCCACATTCAACACCCATGGTGAAAGAGTGAGTACTATGACACCTAGGTCAAAACTTCTGACCACGTACCTTGTCTGTTGTATGTCATGGAGCAGATAATATCTAAGTTGCAAGTCATGATAGATCACACACACACACACACAGACACACACACACACACACACACACCATCAGACCATGGTTTTCCTCCCATATTGCTAAAGAAATAGTAAACTTTACATTATTACATTTACAGCCAAGGCTGACCTTGGTTTGTCACTTAAGTTTCAATCCCACTCTCTGCCCTAGTTTCCCACCGGCATCCTTGCTTGAGCACGTATCCCTGCTGCTGCTTCTCACTGACTCTGGACCTGTCAGTGTGCCTTTCTTTCTCTTTTGGATGACCTTCTTGGACGTAACTTCTGGCCCTGCTGACTTACAGAATCTGCCAGTTCACTCTCTCTTACTCAAGTTTGAGGTCTGGCTCTTTATGCTTAGCTCAGTGTATTGGTTGTGGAAGGTCTGAAACATGTGTACACAAAAAGCCTGCCTTTGAAAAACTGAATTAAAGTGATTTGGGGAAAACTGGAGGAGAAACCGGAATTTAGTATCCAGTATTGCTTTTTAAAAAAGCCTCATATTATATCTTGGACAGGGACTATGCATGAATTAATCACTTTAAGTCCTGAAATGAATTGGATATTCAGATATTCAGATGATATATCCCGAAAAATAACACCCAATTGTCATCGCCTATAATTGGACTTCAGTGAGATTACCTAATCAATACATTCAAGATATATTTCCCAAGCATTTACAGATGCTCCCTCCCAAGTAAGTCAAGGTGGGTGCTCTTTGCTATTGGAAATATGCTGCCCATATTGGAAATTGGCAGTGAAAACCTTTGTCCCACATTGTCCATTAGCTTTAAGAACCTTTGGGAAATGTGGAAATGTACATGCCACTAAGAAAAGAAACAGTCTCATATTAACTTTAAAACAAGGGCAACCAAAGTGGAGAATAAAGAAAAAGAAAGCCCAAACTCATAAAATAATTGCAGTAATTTCCCTCACTCTGGGACTGCTTCACCTGCATTGATTTTTTTAAAAATATATTTTAAAAGTAATATACTGACATTAATAAGTGGAGTTATTTTTATATTAAGTAAAGATTATCCCACTATCTTAAGACAACAGCTTTGATCACTTTATCTGAATTGACTCTCAACCAATGCTATTAAAGTATCAGCCCTAAGAAAACTTTAAAGTTAAAAAATAGGTCAACCCTCATCCATTATTCCCTAATGCATAATCACTTGCCTATTATCCCACTTAATTCATCACCACATTCACCATGAGGCTGGTTCCTTATTTAATAGGAAGTACACAAGAGAGGGCTACTGCACATGAATCCAGCTAATCTGTCTTCCAAGCTTGACTATTTCTCAACTTGATTTATGATCTGGGATACATGCCTTTCACTCTCTTTTCTCAGTGACTGCTAAGAATCTTTATAACTCTAAAACAATAAAATAAAGTAACCAGTACATACACAAGATAAATAACCCTATGCTATAGCCATGATTGAAGTGCATTAACCAGTTCGTCATCGCATGCTGTGGGGGTTCTCGAGCGAGGAGGACGAGGAGTCAGAGAAATCTGGCAGAAGTGAAATATTATTGACTCACGTCTTCTGTAGCAAGCTACTGACTGTTACATATCCTCTACTCCCAGGTCTTTTCTTGCATTTGTACCTCTAGTTCACATTTGGACACACCCCTTCCTGGGATATGATATTCTCAATTTATCACCTCTGCTGTGCACCTTGGAGTCTCCAGAACTCTACTTGGTCTGTATTGACCTTCCTTGATGCTATTTAGACTACAATTTTTTGTGACTTTCGATTCCCATTCTGGTGCTCACAGCTTAAAAAGGCACTATCTGTGCCCTTATTTAGTCCAAGGAAAAACACTTGCCCGTGGGGTCTTCTGGTGACAGGACCCTCACTACTCATCCTGGCAGTTCATGTATTTTGAACCATTTGGCTAATGGTGCAGGGTGACATGTAAGGGAAGAGATAAGTCTGGTTTAACTTACCTATATTTGTTCAAAGGAAGGAGAGAAACTGACCTACATCTCCATAACCCATCCTGGATGTTGAAAATTATTACCCACTGCTGTTCCTGAGACCAGACCAAACAGTGAACAAGCATTGTTTAGAGCCAGTTTTTCATCAGGACTAAGTCACTAGGCTGATGGAATATTGCCTTTGGGAGATAAGTTATGCTTTTAATTTTGCAAATGCATCTGGAGCTGCAAAGGCACACACATCTAGAAACAAAATTAAGAGCAATGCCCTAGATTAGGAAGCATCCTGATTTACATTCTGCTGAGCAGGACCAATGGGCAGGGAGTGGTCTGAGTCCCTCATTTTGTGGTTTTTAATATTCCGTGTCTCAGTGACTGTGCTGTGGTGGTTTATTTCCCAAAGTCTCTATAGAAACATGTTTATTTGCCTTTAATTAAAAAATACACTCTAATCAATAGTATAAGGGAATGTTGTTCAAGAGTTTTTTATTCTGCAAATATGTGCTGGTGTTAGGAAGCAGGACTGTGGGGAAATTTAGGTGGCAGCACATTTCTCCCAAATCATGTACTTGATTTTCTTGAAGGTTCACAAACAGCAGGAGATAAAGTATCAACTTACAATTTTTTTCTTTATTTTTTGGTTTCTATTAAATATAAACCATTTAAAATGGCAAAGAGCTGCCTTCTTATGACTTGGAGATGGATACAAGTCTGTTTTTCTCTTCCTGTTTGAGCTGTCCTAATTTCTTCTTCTGTGAATAGGATCAGGATGAAAAATCAAAATAATAGCCATGCTTATCTGCACAAACTCACATTCATGCATAAGTTAAACATATTTACACAGATACATACATATATACACATAGGCACCAGTATATATTCATGTATATAAGGATGTATACCATATATATGTATATATTTGTGCATGTTCCTAGACCCCACAGTTGTAGAAACACTGAGGCATTTAGTTTTATATATATATATATATATACACACACACACACACACACACACACACACACACACATTTATATGTATAAGCTGTGAAACATTTCCCTCCATACAAATGCCCATGTCCAGAACGCACATTGTTGGGAATTTGAAGCCTAATACATTTATTCTTACCATAAAATTAATTAAAAAGTCCTCTCTCTCCCCACTTGCTCAACCTCTGTTTCTTCTCCCTGGGATCTATATATATCATTTGCTATCTAAATTCAAGTGTGACTATTGTAAGGAATCCATTTTTTCATTAACATGAGTGACCAGCTATATGATAAGCATCTTCAGATGCTGGACAAAAGTCAATTAAACACTGTCTAACAAATCATAAATCATTACTGTGTTAAAGAATTCCTTCTCACGACAGCAGAGAGCTAATCTATGTAGGTTTTTCATTAAATAAAACAAATGATGATGAAACTGTCTCTGGATGTGTTCAAGTTCTTCTTAATGCTGATTAAAAATAATCTAGATCCTCCTTTGCTACTCTGACACCCGTTGATTTTGCCTGGTTGCTGAGGTTGCTGGGGATTTGTGAGCATCCAAAAACTCGGATTTTATGGTGTCTTGAAGTAGAAGAGTTCTAGGAGAAGAAACTGGGAAGTTTGTTTTCATAATAAAAACTGACCTTGTCCATTTCTGTTATCCATCAGGTTCATTTGCTCAATGAAGGCATATTAGTGAATCTTTTTTCTGCTAGGCACTACACAGGTAGGTCCTGGAGATGCAATATGAGCATGATAGTTATGGATTCTTATTTGGTATACAGTCTAGGAGAAGAAGAAAAATGGATGAAGTAATCACAGAAGTAAATGTAATGATACAGCAGGACTACATGTTTTGAAAGAATGTAAATCTAAAGGGATTTGACCAATCTGCGGCTTTAAAATGACCTTCTTTGGGGAAGTTACATTAAAACTATAAAGAATGAGTAGGGTATGATATGATGTGAAACAGAGAAGACAGAGGTTTGCTCACAAAGACTTCTTTTGACTGGGTATTATATTTACATTCATTTTATGCTTATATCATGTGTCTCCCACCCAAAGGTAAGGTCTGTGTCATCAGGTACTTGTTTTGTTTCCTGCTTACCCCCAACAGAGTCTGGCCCTGGTGTACATTGGGTGTTTGATAATATTTATTGCAGGCATGAAACCCAATCCAAAAATGGGCAGAAGACCTAAATAGACATTTCTCCAAAGAAGATATACAGATTGCCAACAAACACATGAAAGAATGCTCAACATCATTAATCATTAGAGAAATGCAAATCAAAACTACAATGAGATACCATCTCACACCGGTCAGAATGGCCATCATCAAAAAATCTAGAAACAATAAATGCTGGAGAGGGTGTGGAGAAAAGGGAGCCCTCTTGCACTGTTGGTGGGAATGTAAATTGATACAGCCACTATGTAGAACAGTATGGAGGTTCCTTAAACTACAAATAGAACTACCATACGACCCAGCAATCCCACTACTGGGCATATACCCTGAGAAAACCATAATTCAAAAAGAGTCATGTGCCAAAATGTTCATTGCAGCTGTTTACAATAGCCAGGACATGGAAGCAACCTAAGTGTCCATCGACAGATGAATGGATAAAGAAGATGTGGCACATATATACAATGGAATATTACTCAGCCATAAAAAGAAACAAAATTGAGTTATTTGTGGTGAGGTGGATGGACCTAGAGTCTGTCATACAGAGTGAAGTAAGTCAGAAAGAGAAAAACAAATACCGTATGCTAACACATATATATGGAATCCAAGAAAAAAAAAATGTCATGAAGAGCCTAAGGGTAAGATGGGAATAAAGACCCAGACCTACTAGAGCGTGGACTTGAGGATATGGGGAGGGGGAAGGGTAAGCTGTGACAAAGTGAGAGAGTGGCATGGACATGTATACAGTACCAAACGTAAAATAGATAGCTAGTGGGAAGCAGCCGCATAGCACAGGGAGATCAGCTAGGTGGTTTGTGACCACCTAGAGGGGTGGGATAGGGAGGGTGGGAGGGAGGGAGACACAAGAGGGAAGAGATATGGGAACATATGTATATGTATAACTGATTCACTTTGTTATAAAGCAGAAACTAACACACCATTGTAAAGCAATTATACTCCAATAAAGATGTTAAAAAAAATACTTGTGACAACTCTAAGATAATGGTACTTCCATAATCTCTATCTTATCATTAAAAATGGTAAGGCCTGGATGGATAACCGACTCTCCCAAAGCCAATAAGATTCATTGACTCTTAATTACTCTACTCTCCTTCTTTGAACTGATACCTGTATGTTAATAATAGGATAAACTTTGAAAATGATAGACATTTTCAGCAGTAGGGGAATGGTCAAGCAAAGTATGTAGTAATGATATAATACACTACATTATATGATATCATATAGTGACAAAATGTAATTACCTGCTTTATTAATAAAACTGCTAATGACCATCCCATATATGGACATGTTCTATAAAATAGCATATTCTTCTAAAATTATGTATTATTGTATTACATACATGGACCCTGCTAGCTATAATGGAATATATGAAAATTATTTCGACTTGGATCCTTTCTTTAGCTCTCTCATCATTTCCTTATAATCATAGTATAGGCTGTAGAACTGAGTCTTTCCTTCATTACCTACTCTCAACAGAACTTTGGGCAAGCTAGTAAATTTCTCTGAGACTTAGCTTTCTCCTTCATTAAATATAGGGATAGGAACTATCTCTAGAGTTTTGTGAGCATTGGAGATAATTTCTGTAAAGTGTATGGTGCAAAGTTAATGGTGGTTGTTTCAGTGAATGCCCTGGCTGGTGATGATGACAGCAGTGATGACAATGATGATGAAAACACATGCATGATGAATTAGGGGAAGTGAGACGTATATAGATAGCAATAATGCAAAGTGGGACATTATGAATACTTTGCAAGAATCTTACATATTCACAAGGGAAGTTCAAAAGAGAGAGATATATGTTTATACATAATATTAAGGGAAATTAGTTATGCTAATTAGGAGAATGAGAGCATAAAATAATAACTGTGTGCCCTGATTACAAAAATGTAAAAGCATATGAATATGTAAAAGAGTATCTAAAGTGAGCTGAAGTAATTTCTATATTCTTCTTATGGAGAAACTTCAATCTGTAGTAAAACACACATAATTACCCAGTGGGTTTTTTCTGTTTTAGGGAGGCATTTTAATCACACTGACCTTGGCCTCTAGAGCCCAGAATTCATTACCATGAGGGCTCCTTTAGGAACTATGAAAAATGAGTCCATGGCTTTGGTCCAGTTTCTAATGGACACCTGTCCTGGTGACAAATAACCTCTTCTACAATAGGCATACCTGGATCCCTTGGCTGTCTGATCCCTATCAAGGCAAAGAGAATCAAACTTTCATATTCTCTTAGGAGGCTGAGACAATCTGTGGACCTCAGTGTCCCACTTTTATCAACTGGCCTTGGAACACTTGCATATCTTGAGGGTGGATGGGAAGTCATGCGAGGAGGTTTAGGAATTCCCTATGGCAGAAAGTACAGTTATAAGGAAAACTTAGTGTGTAGGTTTGAGCTGGCCAAAAATTCCTTGCAGCTCCTCTATCAGATGATGGAGACCTCTTCCCCAGCCTTTGAATCAGGTTTGGCCTGTGACTTGCTCTGATTAATATAAAATGGCAGATGAGTAATTGTGCAGGTTCTAGAGCTGAGGCCTCAAGACACCTTCAGTTGCTGTGTTTTCACTTTTAGAAATTTCTCTGAGGCCACCATACAAGAAAGCTAGACTAGTGTACTGGAGCATGAGAGACCACAAGGAAGAGAACCAGGGAGCCCTTGCTGAGAACTTATACCAACTGTCAGGCATAAAAGTGTGGCCATCGTGGACCTTTCAGCCCAACGGAATATGACTCATGAGCAAACCAGGTGAAAGCAGCCCAGCCAACCCTTTGAACTGTGAGAAATAATAAATCACCGTTGTTTCAAGTCACCAAGTTAAGGGGTAGTTTGTTACACAGAAAGAGGATAATGATACATTTGATCATAGGGGTCAAGAAGTACCTTTCTCTCTACAAAGCAATATAGATGAAAAGTTTGGTGTTGGTGACATCTTTAAATATGATAACATAAAAGGAAATGACCAATGGTTGTGGGCCCCACAATTAAAACAGATTTATTCTTTGAATAGCTCCATGGGAATATGGCCAACACTTGCATTCTGTCTGTACTCTGAAGCTCAGTTAATCTTGTTTGCTTTCTTCTTCACCTCATCCCTCCTCACCTCCTCTCTCCCACATTGCCTATCGTGCTGCAGAATTCTGCCCTCTATTACTCAGAGTAACTCATTCTCTCCTGTTCATATTCATTCAGTTATTTACCCATCCATTCACTCTCTCACTCATCAAATATGTATTGATTATTTACTTTGTGCAAAGTAATATGCTAGAAATATAATGGGATGTTAAAAATATATCATGCTGCAGTTGCATATTCCAAATCCATCAATGTGTTCAGAAGGGAAAATAAATAAATAGAACTGCCCATTTCAAAGTACTCATCCTACTAAAAAGAAAGATCTAGTTATTAAATTGGTGTTTTTCACCATATAAGTATGTCTGTGTATGCGCAGATGTGTTTAAGTATATGTAGGCAGCATGTGTGAGTTGTGTGCATTTTTGTGAGTTTATGCATGTTTCATGGGTATCCTTAAATATGCAGAGTTGAGAATGGATGTGCTTTAGCTGCTGCATGTAAAGATATTCATCTTGGTGAATGGTTATATCAGATGTGTTTTAACTTGTGTGTATGTGTGTGTGTGCCTCTGTGTGTGTTTGCATTTATAAGCAGATAAAAGTGCATGCAGAAAATTTGGATCTAGTATGAATACATTTATGCTTTGTACATGCATGTGTATATGTGAACATGTTTGTATGAAGAGGAAAAGAGAAAAATAAATGTAATAAGAAGCTGATGAAACAAAAATTGCTTTATTATCAATCATTTTTAATGAAGTAGAGACTCCCCATGTCTTTGCCTTTCCCTTGCCTTGACATTCTTGACAGTGTCAAAAATGGGAAGTGAAAAGACGGTCCCCAAGCTTCCCATATCCTCCAGGATTCAATATTCTAATTATTTGTCTATAAGCTTCACTTCTGGGCACTAATAGTCCTAAAAGATGACAGCAGCCATCATTTAAATAAACAGATCAGTCCATCAGTGTCATTAGGAAATAATCAACATGAAAATATTGGTAAGGAAGATGTAAATAAGTAAGTATTTAACAAAACTGAGCATTGATATTTTATGTTACCTTTAAAGAAACAGTAAGATCACCAATCAAAGGCCTTGGTTACACAAGTTGACCTCTGAAAGGTCATCAGTTCCACTAATTAAAGACCAGGGAATTTCACTGAGATTCACTGATGACATGGATTGCTGACAGAATACCCTTTCCAGGCTGTTAAATGAGCAGGACCTCAGTTAGCAGTCATCACCCATTTAGAAAGAATTACTTACTTCTCTTCCACACTGCACCCTTAGGAAGACTTTTTTTTTTTTTTTTTTTTTTTGCTGTACGCGGGCTTCTCACTGTTGTGGCCTCTCCCGTTGCGGAGCACAGGCTCCAGATGCGCAGGCTCAGCGGCCATGGCTCACGGGCCCAGCCGCTCTGTGGCATGTGGGATCTTCCCGGACCGTGGCACGAACCTGTGTTCCCTGCATCGGCAGGCGGACTCTCAACCACTGTGCCACCAGGGAAGCCCCCCTTAGGAACTCTTAATGGGCAATGTGTTTTATTTTTCTAGATTAGCAATCACACAAGATAATGATGCAACAAACTTCCCATTGTCTTACCTTGGAGACACTTACCTGCTCAGTATGCTCAACAGTTATGTTTGGGAGGTCCCAGCCTCATCAAGAAATTCTAACCACAAACCAATGCCACTAGTATGTAATGTGTTGTTTTACCCTCAGTGCAAACTTTGAAAGCATTTGACATAGTCTCAGAAACCTCCTTCATTATTAATCAGCCTTGCTACAAATAATATAAACTGCACCATTTGAAACAGACCTGTAACAACAAAGCATTTTCTGTTTGTCACTCATGTATATATACACATTATTTCATTTCTTCTTTGTAATATATCTGAGAGGTCATTATTTTTGTTCCTATTGCAAAGATGATCAGATGGAGGCTCAGAGGATTACGGGACTCGCAGTGGCATACAATGAGAAGGTGGGGAAATCTGGATTAAGGCCCAGGTCTGCCTTATGTACGCTTATTCATTCGCTAAGTGTTTGCTGAGCACTGTCCATATTCTAGGGCTTACTCTAGCAGCTTGGAATATAGTATTGAGCAAAACATACAAGAATCTCTTCCATGAGAATTGACTGTTGAATTACAATGTGGATATCATTGCTGACCTTGATAAGAGCAATTTTAGTGGTAAGAGTCAACTGGAATACTACAAAAGATAATGAAAGGAAGGGATTGGAGATAGGGTGTTAGATAAGGGTTTTAGGGAATTTTGCAGTAAAGGGAAGCAAAGAAATAGGGCAAAAGGTGGAAAGGCATAATGAGTCAAGAGATTTTTTTTTCTTTAATTATTTTAACTAAGCATGTCTGTGTGGCGATAAGAATGATCTAAGAGAGAAAAGAATGAATGATATTAGAAAAAGGGAAGGAATGAGAGCTAGTACAATATCTTTGAGTAGGTGAGAGGATGGTATGTAGTGGACAAGTGGAGGAATTGGCGTTGGACCGGGGAATGTAGATAATGAAGGAAACACTGGGGAAATGATGCTAAGGTTTAAATAGTAATTTAAATGGGGGATCAGAGAATATGAACACATAGTTGACAAGGAGGTGGGAGCTTATGGAAATTCTTTTCTAACTGCTGTCATTTTCTCAATGAAATAGGATGCAAAATCACTGGAGACTGAGCGTGGACATGGAGAGTTGGGAGCTTGAGGAGGACAGGAAAGGTAGAAAAAGTCATGCAGAAGAGTGGGAGAGCACTGGACCATCATTGGTGATGTAATGCTAGGCAGCAGCAAGGGTGAGCAGAAGCCTGACTTTGCTTTTAACTATTGCACTATGCTACCTCTTTTGATACTATTTTCCTCTCCCTTTGTTATCCTATTTCTTAATCTCTTTTACACAGAAGAGACATAGAAATCTGTGGCTACCTCCTTTGCCCAAACTTAGAAATACTCGATCCCAATAGCAAATTAGTCGTTTAATAGCACTGTGATTTTGGGCTTACTCAACTTAAACCTGTTTCCTCTCTTATAAAACATATGGAATTTTATATATGACACTGTTGGAAAGTTAAAAAAATTACTTTGTTAAAAAGCTTTGTTTACTCTCAAATGCCATGCTGACATGAATCTTTTTCTTATGCTTTCATCTAATGTCTATGTAATAATATATCTATAATATTTTATTTTATAATATATTTGCATAGACTGATTTCTTAATATTTTTGCCTCTATCACAATCTTGTATATAAGCCAGGGCAGTTAATATCATCCCGATTATTTTGTAGAGAAGGTGATGGAGGTTTTCAGGTAGCTTGAGTGATTCACCAAAGTCACCCAGTCCATTCTGACTTCTACGGAAACTCAGGGCAGCTGATTTACATTATAGAGACCTTGGTCACAGAACAATAACAGATATATTAAAATAAGAAGAAAGAAAATTGACATTCAGAACCTTAACATTATTCCCCAGTGTTTCTATGACAATTTTAATCTAATGACTTTTGAAGATTCTAGAGTTCAGGGACCTCTGCTTGAAGAACTGTCAGCGGCAAGAGCTAAAGATAGAGATTTTTAGGGCACTCAGAGGTCCCACACAGAGTAGCAAAGAGAAAGAAAGAATTGCACAAAGGGGAATCAACTCCAGGTAATATGAGTGTTTTTTTGAACCATGTAAGTAATTGTAGACAAGTAGAGGAAGGTATGAGTCTTTCTTTAGAAGACAGGATAGAGAAAAAGGGCTGTGATAATAGGCACTTCTTCAAACCTTGAATCTCATGTTTAAGTATGCACAACACATTTTAATTATCATCACTATTATACCATTCATCACCATGCTGCATTGTAATAAGAGGTAATAGGATGCATTGTCCCTTTCTTACATTCAACGTGTCAAGTACCATAAATAGGACAATTGACATAATTGCTATAAATCCCAGGGTGTGTATGTGTGTGGGTGGTAGTCGGGGAAAATGATCACCCAACCCTCACTCACAATATTCCAGGATGAATTTACATAATTGGGTCTAAAAATGGTATGTCACCATTAAATGTATTCACAGTTCTTGCCTGCCGCTCACCACCATTCTCATCCCTCTTTACTGGGGAGGAGGGGTTGCTAAATTTTTCATTATGTTCTTGTAAGGCCTCCCTTTTATTCTGTGTGTCTGTTGGAGACACAAAATAGGGCTGATGTTATTGGAAATGAGCTTATTAGTTGGTTAAAATAACTTCAGTTAATTATCTTTGGGTGAGGAAGAAGAATAAGAGATTTTGTATTTTCATGAGAAACATACAAATTGAAATCAAATAACCTCATCTAAAATATTTATATTTCAGAACACATCTTGACATATTGGAGGAATTAAAGCCAGAATCAGCCATCTGACAGGGATTTCAGGCACAGCTTATCTAGAAAAAACATTGCTAATTTGTTATACCTTCTTAACTTCTTTTAGAAAATCACCCCAAACAACCGTAATGGGAGATGTAAGTGGTAGAAGTATTACCTTTCTCTCCCTTCAAAGACTGAAAAAGAAGGTGAAATTTTGAAAATTTTCATAATGGAGAGGATAACTGAAGCCACTGAGAGATGAGAGCCCCAGTAAATTCCCAAAGTCAATCCTGTTATCCCGTAAAGACAGTCCAAACAGACCATTCTAATCTATAAAATGGTAGAGATTAGTCATAGGCACTCATAACTTGTGTTTTGCCTTTCACCAAGTGATTTCACCTCCTTTCCCTAATATTGATACCAGAACTACCTTTCCATGAAAATTATGTTAATACCCCATTAGGCTAAGATTTATCCTGTATTTCGTTCTCTCTTAAAGGGGATCAGTTTTTCCTAAAGTGCACCGTTTTGAATATATTTGGAACCCACAGTCTTATTCTTGAGCTCACTTTAACTCATTTTTTCATAAAGTATTTAGAGTGATTCTCTAAAAGTTTAGATGAATCCTGCCATTCCCCTGCTTAATAAACTTTAATGTCTTCCCATTGCCATTAGGATAAAATCCAAGCTTGGTAGCATGTTTTAAAAGGCTCCATTTGATTTGACTCCTGTCTCATGTACCAGCCTCATTGTTCATCTCCCTTCCTATCCCACCCGATAGCCCAGATTCCTTCTTCCTCCCTCCTTCCTACTTAATGCTCTAGGGACATTAAATATACATATATATATATATATTATATATAATATATATTACATATATATATATATATATATAACTGAATCACTTTGCTGTACACCTGAAGCTAACACAACATTGTAAATCAACTATACTTCAATTTAAAAAAACAGCTGAGTGGTTTCCCATTGAACACTGAAGAAAGTCCAAATTCCTTATCAAACTTCTCAAAATATTATATAAACTAGACCCTGTCTACCTCCTGGCTCTCCGAACTAATGTTGGATGTGGCTAGCTACTTCTCATCACTTACGACTAAATTTAATTGTCACCTCCTCATCAAGGCTTTTGCTCCCCTGTTTACCTACTCATTCTCCTCTCTTCTTGATCCTTTCTACTCCTTTAAAGCATACATTGTGTAATTTTTTCTGTCTACCCACCAGAATGTAAGCTTCCCTAGGGCAGGGGGTATCTCTGACTTACTGACTGCTGTGTTCTGATAGTCTAGTCCAGTGCTTGGCACAGAGTAAATGCTCAGTTAGTATTCACTGAATGAATAAATAGCACATACTGCACATAAGATAATTACTTGTTTAATTGTTTTCCACCCAGATATACTCCTTGGGGCCAGAATCAGAGTAGACAAAACACTGTCTTGACACTATCTGGTAGATTGTGAATTTTTACTATTCATTGACTACCTCAATTGCTTATAATATGAATCTTACCCATCTTTTTATCCTTACATTTAGATTATATAATAGCCATCTGGTAAATATTTCCAGATGAATGAATAAATGAACATAGGTGGCTTTAAATCTGTGAGGATTAAAAAAAAGAAGAAAGAGGGCACTGTTGAAAAATATGTTATGATGTCATACATTCTATATTTCCATCTTGGAAACTCTCAGTGCAGATAATCACAATTAAGGCTATCTAACTGGAATGAACATAATTTCCAATATTTATTTTATCCAGCAACTCTTTTCATGTAAATTTGAAGTTATAACAAAGATGATTTGGAAAAGCTGTTGAAGTAAAAAGAACAAGGGACTTTTGAAGTAAGAAGATGGTGATTTAAATATTAGCTTTGCCAGTTACTGTGTGTAAGACTTTAAACAAGTTACTTGACCCCTCTTCACCTTACTTTTCTCATTTTTGCAATGGACGTAATGGTGCCTTTCTTTCAGGCTTATCATAATAATGTGATGATGTGTGTTAGTTGGTCCTTAGAACACAGCAGGCACTCAGTAAAAGTGTTTTCCTCTTAATATTTCCCATCCAACTTTTTCTCATTGGAGGTGTAAGCATGGCATTGTCTTGTTGTTATTTTTGGTGTGTTCTTAACTACAGCCTTGGAAGAGATTTGGCTTTAACTTTGAGTTCCCTTGTTTGAGACAATTACTCTCACTCCACAGAGTCAAGGATTATTTAATAGGTGATTTTGACCATACACGTATTAGGAGCAGTCCAGAGATAATTCTTCAGTCTTCTTTGGAATTGCAGATAGCCAGAGAATCCTTCTGTGCCTTGGGAACTGAATCATTCTTGGAGACATTGTGGAAGGAAATGGCCACTTACTATCTAATATACACACACTATACGCTGATGGGGAAAACAGGATCCCTCCTAATATCTCTTTGTTCTTTATGGTTATTTGTCGCTTTTTTTTTTTTCAATTTACTAGAAAGGAGGTCATCTTGATGATGTTTTTCAACATAATAATAGCTTACATTCATATGAGCTACTTCCATTTATCCCAATGACATTTATGAACCACGAATCATGTATCAGTCCCTAGGGATGTAAGAAGGATTTTGATGAGGAATCTGCTCTCAAAGAAATCATATAAAAATAGGTGTCACATAAACAAGGATTCAGACCAGCTCCTGTTCATCTCTGTAAAGCAGATTAGATATATACCATGGACTACATTATTTTTTATTTTAAATTTATTTATTTATTTTAAAATCTTTATTGGAGTATAATTGCTTTACAGTGCTGTGTTAGTTTCTGCTGTATAACAAAGTGAATCAGCTATATGTATACATACATCCCCATATCTCCTCCCTCTTGCGTCTCCCTCTCACCCTCCCTATCCCACCCCTCTACGTGGTCACAAAGCACCAAGCTGATCTCCCTGTGCTGTGCGGCTGTTCCCACTAGCGATCTATTTTACGTTTGGTAGTTGTATATATGTCCATGTCATTCTCTCACTTCTTCCCAGCTTACCCTTCCCCCTCACCGGGTCCTCAAGTTATTCTCTATGTCTGCCTCTTTATTCCTGTCCTGCCCCTAGGTTCTTCAGAACGTTTGTTTGTTTGTTTGTTTTTAGATTCCATATATATGTGTTAGCATACGGTATTTGTTTTTCCCTTTCTGACTTACTTCACTCTGTAGTACAGTCTCTAGGTCCATCCACCTCACTGCAAATGACTCAATTTCATTTCTTTATATGGCTGAGTAATATTCCATTGTATATATGTGCCACATCTTCTTTATCCATTCATCTGTCAATGGACACTTAGGTTGCTTCCATGTCCTAGCTATTGCAAATAGAGCTGCAGTGAACATTGTGGTATATGACTCTTTTTGAATTAGGTTTTCTCAGGGTATATGCCCAGTAGTGGGATTGCTGGGTCATATGGTAGTTCAACTTTTAGCTTTTTGAGGAACCTCCATACTGTTCTCCATAGTGGCTGTATCAATTTACATTCCCACCAACAGTGCAAGAGGATTCCTTTTACTCCACATCCTCTCCAGCACTTATTGTTTGCAGATTTTTTGATGATGGCCATTCTGACTGGTGTGAGGTGATACCTCATTGTAGTTTCGATTTGCATTTCTCTAATGATTAGTGATGTTATGCATCCTTTCATGTGTTTGTTGGCAATCTGTATATCTCCTTTGCAGAAATGTCTATTTAGGTCTTCTGCCCAATTTGGGATTGGGTTGCTTGTTTTTTTGATATTGATCTGCATGAGCTGCTTGTATATTTTGGAGATTAATCCTTTGTCAGTTGCTTTATTTGCAAATATGTTCTCCCATTCTGAGGGTTGTCTTTTCATCTTGTTTATGGTTTCCTGGGCTGTGCAAAAGCTTTTAAGTTTCATTAGGCCCCATTTGTTTATTTTTGTTTTTATTTCCAGTTCTCTAGGAGGTGGGTCAAAAAGAATCTTGCTGTGATTTTTTCATGGAGTGTTCTGCCTATGTTTTCTTCTAAGAGTTTTATGGTGTCTGGCCTTACATTTAGGTCTTTAATCCATTTTGAGGGTTTTTTTTGTATTTGGTGTTAGGGAGTGTTGTAATTTCATTCTTTTACATGTAGCTGTCCAGTTTTCCCAGCACCACTTATTGAAGAGGCTGTCTTTTCTCTGTTGTATATTCTTGCCTCCTTTATCAAAGATAAGGTGACCATATGTGTGTGGGTTTATCTCTGGGCTTTCTATCCTGTTCCATTGATCTGTATTTCTGTTTTTATGCCAGTACCAGACTGTCTTGATTACTGTAGCTTTGTAGTATAGTCTGAAGTCTGGGAGCCTGCTTCTTCCAGCTCCGTTTTTCTTTCTCAAGATTGCTTTGGCTACTTGGCATCTATTGTGTTTCCATACAAATTGTGAAATGTTTTGTTATAGTTCTGTGAAAAATGCCATTGGTAGTTTGATAAGGATTGCATTTAATCTGTAGATTGCTTTGGGTAGTATAGTTATTTTCACAATGTTGATTCTTCCAATCCAAGAACATGGTATATCTGTCCATCTGTTTGTATCATCTTTAATTTCTTTCATCAGTGTCATATAGTTTTCTGCATACAGATCTTTTGTCTCCTTAGGTAGGTTTATTCTGAGGTATTTTATTCTTTTTATTGCAATCGTAAATGGGAGTGTTTCCTTAAATTCTCTTTCCGATTTTTCATCATTGATGTATAGGAATACAAGAGATTTCTGTGCATTCATTTTGCATCCTACTACTTTACCAGATTCATTGATTAACTCTACTAGCTTTCTGGTAGCATCTGTAGGATTCTCTATGTATAGTACCATGTCATCTGCAAACAGTGACAGTTTTACTTCTTCTTTTCCATTTTGTATTCCTTTTATTTCTTTTTCTTCTCCTGTTGCTGTGGCTAAAACTTCCAAAGCTATGCTGAATAATAGTGCTGAGAGTGGGCAACCTTGTCTTGTTCCTGATCTTAGTGGAAATGGTTTCAGTTTTTCTCCACTGAGAATGATGTTGGCTGTGGGTTTGTCATATATGGCCTTTATTATGTTGAGGTAAGTTCCCTCTTTGCCTACTTTCTGGAGAGTTTTTATCATAAATGGGTGTTGAATTTTCTTGAAAGCTTTTTCTGCATCTATTGAGATGATCATATGGTTATTCTCCTTCATATTGTTAATATGGTTTATCACACTGATTGATTTGTATATGTTGAAGAATCCTTGCATTTTGGGATAAACCCACTTGATCATGGTGTATGATCCTTTAAAGTGCTATTGGATTCTGTTTGCTAATATTTTGTTAAGGATTTTTGCATCTATGTTCCAGTAATATTGGCCTGTAGTTTTCTTTTTTTTGTGGCATCTTTGTCTGGTTTTGGTAACAGGGTGATGGTGGCCTCGTAGAATGAGTTTGGGAGTGTTCCTCCCTCTGCTATATGTTGGAAGAGTTTGAGAAGGGTAGGTGTTAGCTCTTCTATAAATGTTTAATAGCCTGTGAAGCCATCTAGTCCTGGGCTTTTGTTTGTTGGAAGATTTTTAATCACAGTTTCTATTTCACTGCTTGTGATTGGTCTGTTCATATTTTCTATTTCTTCCTGGTTCATTCTCGGAAGCTTATGGTTTTCTAAGAATCTGTCCATTTCTTCCAGGTTATCCATTTTATTGGAATATAGTTGCTTGTAGTAATCTCTCATGATCCTTTGTATTTCTGCATTGTCAGTTGTTCCTTCTCCTTTTTCATTTCTAATTCTATTGATTTGAGTCTTGTCCCTTTTTTTCTTGATGAGTCTGGCTAATGGTTTATCAATTTTGTTTATCTTCTCAAAGAGCGAGCTTTTAGTTTTATTGATCTTTGGTATCGTTTCCTTCATTTCTTTTTCATTTATTTCTGAGCTGATCTTTATGATTTCTTTCCTTCTGCTAACTTTGGAGTTTTTTGTTCTTCTTTCTCTGATTGCTTTAGGTGTAAGGTTGGGTTGTTTATTTGAGATGTTTCTTGTTTCTTGAGGTAAGATTATTTGCTATAAACTTTCCTCTTAGAACTGCTTTTGCTGCATCCCATAGGTTTTGGGTCATCGTGTTTTCATTGTCATTTGTTTCTAGGTATTTTTTGATTTCCTCTTTGATTTCTTCAGTGAACTCTAGGTTATTTAGTAATGTATTGTTTAGCCTCCATGTGTTTCTATTTTTTACAGATTTTTTCCTGTAATTGATATCTAGTCTCATAGTGTTGTGGTCAGAAAAGATATTTGATATGTTTTCAGTTTTCTTAAATTTACCAAGTCTTGAATGTGCATGGTCTCCATTTTAAAGCCAAGAAAACTGAGCTACAGAATCGTTAAATAACTTATTCAAAGTAATTCATAGTTTGTCCTCTATAATGATTTCAATAATCAAATCTTACTGACCCAGACTAATAGGAGAAAATTACTCTATAGAAATAAAACATTTAAACTTTCAGTTGTAAGATAAATAAGGCCTGAGTGTCTAATTCATAACATGCTAACTATAGTTGATAGTACTGAATTGTTACTGAAACTTGCTAAGAGAGTAGAACTTAAATGTTCTCACAAAAAAAAAAAAAAAAGAAAGAGAGAGAGAGGTAATTATGTGAAGTGATGGATGTGCTAATTAACTATGGTGGGAATCTTTTTACAATGTATATGTATATCAAATCATCATTTTGTACAATTTAAATACCTTACAATTTTATTTGTCAATAATACCTTGATAAAACTGATAAGAATGTTAAAATAATAAAAAACAAAGCAATAGTTACAAGGTGTGTTCTTTTCTCTTTTCTCTATCAGTTAACATAGTGATAATGTATCCCTAGTCTCATATTAAAAAAAAGTAAACGTCTAAACTTATGATTCTTTTTAAGTAAATATATTTGTTTTATTTCATTTGGAGACAATAGCACAAATTCATTCCTAGCAGTGCTTCCAAGGGAATAAAATAATTTTTAAGAAATAGACAGGATGTATGATTATCACAGTTCACAGTGTTTTTAAATGATTCTGTTTGGGTTTTTAATAGCATCCTAAATGCTTTGACCCTGGGGAAGAAAAGGTGTTTATTTTGTTAATGTATTCAATATGCTCTTCCTTTTGCCTATTTTTATAATTTTGTATTTATGATAACCTTTGCCTTAGTGACATCAGATTGTTATATTTTCCAGAATAATGAGTGTTCTTTAGTATGACTTGAATCACTTTGTCTCCTAAAACCCCCAGGAAAGAATACTTCTTCTCCAAGTCTCTGAGCAGATAGCAAATCCTCCCCTGCCTTTTTTCAGATAGAATTAATTGGAAACTCATTTATGATCTCACAACACTACATAAATATTTCTACTACAGCAGTTTACATTTTACTCCATTATACTGCAATTATTTCCATCTCTATCTGCATTAAATATGTACCCCCTGACTTATTCATCATCATCATCATTGACAAAATAATAAAAATAATAACTATGATATGTTAAGTGTTTGTTACATGATTGTATTGCAGACTTTAAAAGAATTATCCTTCTGCAAACAATAAATGCTGGAGAGGGTGTGGAGAAAAGGGAACCCTCTCACTATGGAGAACAGTATGGTGATTCCTTAAAAAACTAAAAATAGAACTACCATACAACCCAGCAATCCCACTACTGGGCATATACCCTGAGAAAACCTAATTCAAAAAGTGTCATGTATCACAATGTTCATTGCAGCTCTATTTACAATAGCCAGGACATGGAAGCAACCTAAGTATCCATCGACAGATGAATGGATAAAGAAGATGTGGTGCATATATACAATGGAATATTACTCAGCCATAGAAAGAAATGAAACTGAGTTATTTGTAGTGAGGTGCATGGACCTAGAGGCTGTCATACAGAGTGAAGTAAGTCAGAAAGAAAAAAACAAATATCGTATGCTAACATATATATATGGAATCTGAAAAAAAAGAAATGGTCATGAGGAAACTAGGGCCAGGACAGGAATAAAGATGCAGACCTACTAGAGAATGGACTTGAGGACACAGGGAGGGGGAAGGGTAAGCTGGGACAAAGTGTGACAGTAGCATGGGTATATACACCCTACCAAAAGTAAAACCGGTAACTAGTGGGAAGCAGCCGCATAGCACAGGGAGATCAGCTTGGTGCTTTGTGACCACCTAGAGGGGTGGGATAGGGAGGGTGTGAGGGAGGAAGATGCAAGAGGGAAGAGATATGGGGATAGATGTATATGTATTGCTGATTCACTTTGTTATAAAGCAGAAACTAATACACCATTGTAAAGCTATTATACTCCAATAAAGATGTTTAAAAAAAAATTATCTTAACAACTCAGTCATTATTATATCCATTTTATAAATGAAAAAACTGAGATTTAGCCAAGGTCACATGAAGGTGAACATAACAGTTACAGGATTTAAATACCAGTAAGCCTGACCTTATAGCCTAGAGAGTCTTTAATTTCTACATCAGAGTCTAGCTCAATGTTAGACACTCAGGCTTTTACCAAATATTTTTTTGAATTGCATTAAAACTTAAACTCAGAGATCATATAGGGGAGAACTTTGGTCTAACCATTGTCAAATAAGTACACATTGCAAATTAGTGAGGTGCAGATTAATGAGGCCTAGGCAGAGTTCTCGTGGTGCTGTTAGCAGATGCTATTATGGTCTATTATTACATCTAATAATAATCATAATTATAGTCTGAACTATGTCTTTTTGTTACATAATTTTTCCTGACTCAGTCCAGAGCACTAAACCTGACAAAAATATGGTGTTATCTGTTGCGTATAGTTGCAAATATTATAGACCTATGGAATAGTTGAGGGAAAACTAAAAATCTTGTATCCAACTCTATTTTTGGTGACCTAAAATGGAATAAAAACGTTACGGAAGATGTCATTTTAGTAAATGTTGAACCATCTCTTAGGGTCACGCTATCTAGAGGAAGACAAATTTACATTTATTAAGCACCTACTATGTGCTAAATGATTTATCTCATTAATAAGTAAATATCTCTTAATTCTCGAAGATTAGGAGGGCTAGCAATTATTCTTCTTAAGGTATAAAGGGAAGAAACTGGGACTTAAAAGTAAACAGATGTAAGATCAGCTGGGAGAAGATAGAAAACAGGTGAGGAATCTTGGCAGGAGAACACTGCAGTGACCTGGATCAGAGAGTCCATCCTTGCCCCTCTTTATAGGAGAGCAGAGTAACATCACGGGGACAGATCTTTGGACTGTGAATGACAGAGCCTGGTTTACTAGTGGGTGGGATCACTGTGGGTCCCAAAGTGGGCTGCTCTCTTTTGCCTTTCTGGGGCCAAGATTCAATGTTTAGTTACCATTTTCCATATCCTTATACTCACACACTCTAAGGTGTTCTATTCTTTGGGTGACTGCCAGTGGTGGAAAAATATATATACTTGGGAGGAGGGGGAGACAATATTTTGAACTTGAAGTTAAGTGATATTTTATTGCTGTTTACAAGAGAGTTCTGCATTGAGGATTACTAATTACTGAGGCTAATAATTACATTGTTAGTCAACTTCCCATTTTCTACACACACACACATCTATACGTCTGTGCTTCGGGATTATTATGTAAAGAGGTTACTAGTTTAAAAACCAAATGCAAGTTCCTGGATCCTCCAGCAAAATAACATTCAGTAGTACAGTAAATTTCACTTCATCCTCTAACTCTCTGATCTTCTTCTCTACCAAAAATACCACACTCTAGTGAGGCCAAACTACCTACTCTTCTCTTCCAATAATAATATTCACAACAGCAGCAACAACTTACTTTTATTTAGCGAGTTACTCTCATCTATACTCATTCAGTTTTCAAAAGCCTATTTAGATGAGGGACTATTATATCTTCTAAGGAATGAAGAAGTTGCTTTAGAAATGTGTTAGTTGGAATTCTCTTGGTTGCAAGAGGCAAGAGCTCAACTTGTGCTAAATTTGGTAAAATGGAGGATTTATTGGAAAGATCCCTCAGATTCCAAGAAAAGTATGGACACATATCCACAAGGAAGAGATAGATAAATTTAGGTTTCAGAATCAGCACAAGTCAAGGACTTCACTGCCACTAGGACTCTCTCTATATACTTCTTGTTTCTGCTTCTTGCTCTATATTATATTTATTCTCTGTCATTGCAGAACACCTTCAATACTGCAAAAACATAGGTGCTGACAGCTCTCTCATTTTACATCTTGAAATTCATATCACAAAAGGAAGACAAACTGTCTTTTCTTAATGCAATTTGAGTATAAGTTCCCTGAAGAGGACTCTGGTTAGCCCAGCTTGGGTCAGGTGCTCATCTCTCTAATAGTCAACATGGCCAGTATTTGAAAGATTGAATAAAACTTTTAAGAGTATGGTAGACTCTGTGCAGACATATGGTTTGAATGGGAGAAGAAACCAACCCTACAAGAAGGGGAGGGTTGCTAGGCAGATAAAGTAATTGGTATCTGTTCCAAAAAAAGGTAGATGATTTGCCTTCAATACACATAATAAGTGGCAGATAAGAAGCTCAGATCTAAGGTTTTCTTCCAAAGTAAATGCATTCTCTTCTACTTTATACTTAGCCTTCCCACCCAAAGAATCACCCCACCAACTGACTAGGCAAATCTCTCCAGTTTGTCCTTCACGTGGTAGACTCATCCCAAGCCCATGCTGTCATTTATTGTCATCCCTCACACCTGTAAATTCTTCTCCAACCCCCACTTATTCTTGGTCTCTGTATTTTTTAAGATGTCATCCAAGCAGACTCAGTCTATTAGGGGTCTTCCTCTCCTCCAGTATCCTTCAGCAAGTATATTTTATTTTACCCCTACCATTTTTTTTGATTTTTTGATATTAATTCAGATTCCCTAGTTTTGTGTTTTATGGATGCACCTTTTTTTTTTTCTTTCTCTAAGTCGATTATAAGCTTCTTGAAGTCAGGGAACATATCTTAAATGCTCATATTCATGACAGAATTTTTAGTATGAGTCTGGTAAGATTTGCAGAGTTAACAAAATTCAATTTAACGAGTATTCATTTACTATGAGCAAGTCATTGTTCTAAGCACTAAACTGCTTGCTTTTTGTTTGTTTTTAACAATTTTTCAATAGCTTGTGATCAATTATGATCTACTCATCTCTCCATAGTTCTCTCCCAACTCTCTTCTTTCTGCCCGACTTGCACACTCTGACCTAGTCACGCCAAATTACTTATTAGTTTGTGAAGAAGCAGTGCTTCTTGAAGCTTTCAAGTAATGGGCGTTCGTTTTCCTCTGTCTGAATTGTTTTTCATTTCATCTTAAAGTTAACACTAACCTTAATCAACCCCACAAAATCAGATCAGGAGTCTTTCCCCTAGAAAGCTTCACTGATCACCACTTTTGTACACAGTACACTCCCATTATGCTATGTATGTATAGATACATATCACTTCCCACACTTTTGCTGTTATTATTTGGGAAAGAGTGGCTATAGAAAATAGGGATCATTTTCCTGGCATGTGTACAAATTGGGCAAGGAAATAGCAGCCAGCTGCAGATATGCCCAGAATGCTCTCAGCTACCATCTCATAATTGAAAAGTGTCACTCTGAGGGGAAATAGCCACTCAAGGCGGCGGTGGTAGCAGACTGGTGTTTGTCAAACTGTATCTCGCTATTTTTCAGACTAGTTCCTGCTGAACTTTTCCCCTTCCTTCTGACTGCTTCTCTGCTGCTTACCAGCACCATGGGGAATCAGTGAGGCTACTTTGTTATTGAAATATGTTGGCTGGGCTTTCTTCCCTTTTGCCTTCTCTTTTATGAGGGGAGACAAAAAGTGGTCTTGGAGTAGAGACTAAAGAATTTGATCCAATTGAAATATTTCCAAGATAGCAATAATTTGTTTTAAAGCACAGAGAAACATGTATTTTATTTTTAATAACAACCTATAATATAGTTTTTTTTCTGATTTTTGTTTGTTTGTTTGTTTATAGCCCTGGTGATAGAGGTTATTACAACCATCTGGTTGAAATAGGTGAGGGAGGCTGGGATAGTCAAGCCAATAGGAAGCCCAGAACTTTGTGATTTTAGTACTTCAAAGCCCAAGTGTGCTATATACGTCTTCCCACATAATTTTCAATTAGGAAGGACTGTTGTCTGATTTTCTTGGAACCAATTTTGACTTTCTGTCTCTCACATATTACCCAGAAATGTACTAGTGGTCTCTTTGGTGCTCCTCTCTAAAGCCAGCAGACCTGGATTTGAGTCCTGCGCCTTTCCTTCCTAGGTGGACGACCTTAAGTAAATTCTTTAATGTCTCTGATTTCTCATTTTCTCATTCTTAAAATGATACCTAGCTCACAGGGAAGCCAGCAATATTTATTATAGGGGATTGCTCAAATTTTCAGATGAAATGATGAATATTAAAATGTTTAGTAAGACCAAGTGTTAAACTGTTTTAAGGTGTTTTTGTTCATTGTTGTTCAGTTTTTTCATTTAATCGTAGAAGCTACTTACTCCAAGTTATATGTTTATTTAGGACCAGAGAGACCACTTCTAGCCAAATGCTCATCCTACTCTCAGTTCCCATACTTTATATACTGTTCCTCATTGCTCCTCTATAGTAGATATTTGGCTGTAGCCAAAATGATTGCCTTACCAAAGACTGCACATCTTATGAATCCTTCTACTTCTAATATTTGTTCATACAATTTGTGCCTCCTGCTGTGCCCTCTTTATTTTCTTTTACCTAAATCACATTAATCTTTACACATCTAGGCAAACTCCACCCATACTCATCATTTATTTTCTCTCATAGTGCCTCCTGATTTTTCTCCTGCCACAGCTCCAACTTAATCATTTCCTAAGCATTTGTAATATATACTGGTGGACCTAGTGGCTTGTTCTTTTGTATTGTTACTTATCTTTGCATATATCCATGCCTTACATCTTCAGCCAAATAGAATTTTGTGAGCCAGGTCAGTATTAGTCATTCAGTTCTTTGTGTATTATAGAAGACAAACGATAATGATGATGATGATGTTAACAATGATGAAGGTGACAAAGATGATGGTGATGATGCTAATGACGATGGTGGTGGTGGTGGTAATGACAATAATGACTCTGTTGCTGATAGTGATTATTATGATGACTATAAAGCCTGCCAGTTCTAGGTCATGGGTCATAATGGACCAGTAGAAATCAGAGAAGCCCAGGTTATAGTCACAGAAAGGATAGATGGAAAATTGGGTAGTTAATGTAGAAAGACTGAGTGTGTAGAGAATTCAGATAGTGCATTTAAATTCAGATAGTGGTGTATCCCAATGATTTCTGTATAAAGTATGTCTAAAATGTTGCATCAGAGACTGGCAGAAGAGAGAAGTAAGAAGGACCAAGCTGAAGAGGGGCTGGGTGCATTAACCTGATTATTGAAGAGGATCCCCACAATGAATCTGGAATGAGAAGTTATGTAGCCCTAGATAGCATCTCTTAGCCTCAGGGTGATAAGCATGGATATGGGAAATAAATAGGACTATGTCAGATCCTAGTTTTGCCTGTTACCAACCATGTGACCCTAGTTACTTATGTGTTTCTTCTGTTTAATGTGGTAATATGTCTTAGAATTGCTGTACAGATTAAAAGAATGAATGATTGTGAAGTGCTTCACAAGGTGCTTGTCACATTGTAAATTTTAAATTCTTATAGACAAATATAATAAAAATAATTCAGTGGATAAGGCAGCATAATGAGATCCTACAGCTGGTGCTCTAGAGAGACAAGAGGCAGAGCCTCTTTTTAGAGGGATCGATTGATCTGTATTAAGATGATCAGGAACTGGGAAGAAGAAGTCCTAATCACTAACCAGTGTCTAGCAGGACGTTGGGAGTGATAATTGAATGGGCTGAGGCAGAAAATAGCAATTCAGATGCATCACTGAATTGGAATGCCAGACAGGGAGACTGAGGCAGAATCCCAGACATACAAGTGAAATTAAGACAGCAGGGAAAAATCAGAAAAAAATATTGTGCACAGAGGTTTTGGGAGTGTGTCCTGAGTGCCAGATACCAGGTAGATATTTAAGGCAGCAGAATTCATTCCATAGTACACACTCTGATGGACCTGAGGCTAGTATGCCATCTGCCTTAGTCAGGCTGGCTCAAGAACCAGAAAAGGCCAAATTTACAAATGAAAGGTAGCCATGATTCCAACTGCAGTGCCCCAAGGAAAATGGGGCTGTCTAGCCAAATGAAGAAGAATCATCCAGCTGTGTAGTGGAAATAGCAAGGTAAGTCTGTGCCCTGAGGTATGGTCCAGGTATAAAGGTCCTGGAAGAAGGGAATGCAAAAATATACCATGGATGATGCACAGAGAATCACTAAGTAGGTCCTAGAGTCATGTGTCAAATTATGATACTTATTATCGTGTGATTTTGAGAAAGCAGTGTTGGCCTTCTAGACCCACTTTGTTTTTACCTATAATACTAACAGTGATAACTGCCATTTATTGAGCAATGACCAAGTGCCCAGCTTACTCTGTTAAGCATCTTATATGCACTATTTCATTTCAACCCCATAACAACTTATAAAAGAGAAAACTTTACTTTTGTCAATCCTCAGGTGAGGCCAGTGAGGGTTAGAGAAGATGTGTCCCTGAAGGAGGGTCACACAGCTTGGAAGGCTGGAGCCTGGTTTTCCGTCTGGGACTGTTTGACAGCAGATCTTGAGATCTTAATTACTACCCTATACAGCAGAATCAACTTTGTATGGTTTTTCTTTCTGCATTAAAAGTGCCTAGTGATATCTCACATGGAGTAGGTCTTCAGGGTGTTTTTGTTGCGTGAGCTGAAAAAAATTACATATTTAGGCCTAGAACCAAGGTTCGAATTGCAGACACCGGTAAATGTTGTCAGGTCCGTACACTTGTTCAGCTGTGATATGAGTACTTTCTGTAGGTTGCTGCTCTTTTCCCTCTGTACCAGGGTTTCTCAATGGTAATGTCATTGACATATAAATTCTTTATTGTGGGGAGACTGCCCTGTGCATTGTAGGGTTTTTAGTAGCATTCCTGACTTCCACCTTCTAGATGACAGCACCCCCCCCACTTCCAGTTATGACAATATAAAAATGTCTCCCTACATTGTCAAATGTTCCCCAGGGGCAACAGTTCCCCAGGTTGAGAATAACTGTTCCTAATTTATAACTCTCCCCATAGTGTCAGGATGGAAGGCAGGCTAAGCAGGCTTCTCTTAAGGGAGAGTCTGGCACTATAGGGGTGAGTGGTCTGTTATCACAGTGTAAAGAGAGTGCCAGGTCCTTTGAGAACTCTGTGCTGCTCTAGCCTTAATACTGTTGACAGTAGGATGGAACCTGGTTAGCTTCATATGAGTTCAAATCCAGCCTCACCATTTTCCAACTCTGCAAACTTGGCCATCTTTCTTAACCTCTCAGAGCCTCAGTTTTCTCACCTGTAAGATAAGGATAACAACAGGATTTATCTCAAGAAGTAATGTAAATTGGAGACATTGATGGGATTGATCTCATTAAGATAGGATAATGTCATTTTAGTTAAGCATAGTATTAAAAAAGAATAAGCTGAGTGAATGTAAACTATTATTCTTAACAATGCCTGGCTTTATTCTATAAAACTGTTGGATTTTCTTCCTGCCAATGCGTCTGCAGATGTCACTTGACAGTAAGCTCTTTTGAATGGGGCCTTGTCTCGACTATTTACTGCTGAGTCTCGTACACCTAGGGCAGTGCCTGGAACATAATAAGTGCTCAGTAAATATTTGGTGAATTAATAAATGAATAGAATAACGAAGAGCAAGTTAAAGCAATATTCTAAAAGGCTCAAATGCTGTCAGTGTCATTAAGCCTTCATTATTTCAAGAACGTTGGCTGTGGTGCAAGCATTTGTCACTGAGCATAATGGGAGGGAAAATAATACATATTTCAAGGAGTAAGAAAAGATGGAATCCATATACCAGTTAGCTTTCTAAACTAGCTAAAAGGTAACTTGAATTTGAACTTTGATTTATCTAGCCTTCTTACCTGAACACAATGCAGACCTTAATTGAAATGTACACCACCAGGAACAGAGGAATAATGAGCTGCTTAATGAAATGTCACTCCGTGAAACAGCAGTGGTGGTCCCATGAAGGATACCTTTCTCCTCTGGGCAGAATGGTCTCAGCTGTATCGACCAAGAGAGGTGAACTAACAAAGTGATGGGGGGCATAGACAGGAAAGGAATGACTCCATCGATGAGAATTTGAGCAGGATTTGTAGGGAAGATGGCCTCTGACCTGGGCTTTCACCAGGGTTGAGAGAAAGATTCATACAGGTAGGAGTAGAGAGACAGCCCAGTGACTACATTCATGTATTTACAACACACAAAGATTATAAATCATACATCTACAATCCACTTCTTAGGTGTATGGTGTTATTTTTATTTTACTTTATATTTAACCTCTTTTTAAACTCTAGTTTACTTATCTAACAGATGGGGAAAATAATACAATATCCTTCATAAGATCGTTGTAAGCATTACATGAAATAAATGCATAAAATAATTTGGCATGGTTCCTGGCACACAATAAGTACAAAATACAAGCAGCTGTTTTTATTGATGTTATTATTATACTTGAGTTTGCATCCCAGGGGACAAAGCAGCATAAACTGGGGGTGTATAGGAGCTATAAATGTAAAAGTTAGAAGCCAGCTCTGTTTTTGAGAAAATGCACAGGGAGGCTTGGATGGAAGAGTAGGTATGAATCAGCTTGATGAGGACCTAGAGTGTGGTTCTTAAGATTTGGGGCTTTAATGACAAGAGTGAGAAAACAATATTTTTGTTTTCTGTCAGTCAGATGGCTTATTTAAACATGAGGTAGGCTTTCAGTCCTCGTAAATTGATTCATACAGGTGACCTGGCTCAAATTCTCTGAGAAGGAAATGTTGCTTATAGCAGGATTTATTCCCTAGCCAGTCTTCTCCATTTTCCTGCCAAAATGAGGACCTCTTTCATTGTGTGATGGAGAGAGAACGCTGCATGTAATTAGAGGGAGTGAGTGGAGAGGAAGAGAAGGGGGTGGTGAGCACGCCACAGTGCTGGCAGAAGTCTCCCAGGAACAGAAGGTGATGCGTTGTGACAGATGCCTTTGTTATGCTGTTTGTTCAACACTGCATGGCTACATTTCACAACATTTTCGAATCTGCCCCTGCCTTCCCTGGGCATTTGGCAGCAGGGAATGAAAACTCTCCGGGCTGGGGACAGGGAGTTAGGGGATGGGGAGTGTAGGGCAAGGAGGGGCTAGAAATAGGGATGTGGTGAGATTCACAGTTCAGAGTCACCTTCACCTATGTGTACCACTCTCAAACAAACGCTGCCTGCTCTGGGGGCTGAGAGTCATTGCTTAAGAGGTATATTCATTGTTTCCAATTAAATTCAAATCAAATGAATATTTGAAAACTGGCATTGTGCCAAACTCCACCAGGCTCTGGGGACACAAATAGGATAAAACACTATCCCTGCTCTCAAGAGATTCACACTCCAGTGGAGGCAATTAGGCAAACACATACCACACAGACACATGCACAAACAGACACACACACATACATACCCAACCCAGAAAGTAAGGTGCAAAGAGATTTTAAAAGAGCTAGAATTTATTCAGGTTTGAAGAAAAGGAGTATAGCAGCGTGGTTACTACAGGCCACATTCTCTCATAATAATCTAATTACAGTAGAGACAGATTATTAAAATTTGACTAAAATATCTTAACCACTTGAACACTAAGTAAGTTAAATTTGTATAACCTTTGGATCAAAGAGGAAATCAGAAGTCAAACTACAAACCATCTAGGAAGCAATACAGAGCATAGCAGGGAAAGTCCTCATCACAAATGCCTTCACAATTAAAGACAGTGAAAACAGAAAGACAGCTCTCATCTAGAGGAATTAGGGGGGAAAAAAAAGTAAAAAATAAAATCACAGAAACTCTGTACAGGGAATTAGTAAAGATAAAACCTGAAATTAATGAAGTACAATACAAAATTGGATGAAAAATAGATGTTAATTGAAAAGGCAAGTGCAACTGGAAGCCTTCTTGTTAGTTTAATTAAGAATAAAACAGAGGGATCAAAATATATTTAAAAATTTAAAATATTAAGGTGGTATAACAAATACAAATGTGATAAAGGGATCAATGCATACATTTTGTGGTAAAATTTTGTAAACCTAGAGCAAAAGGATTATTTCCTAGGAAGCTGTAAATCATTATAATTGACCTCAAAGAAATAGAAAATGTGAATAAATCAAGTCTAGTAAAAAGATAGGACATGTGATTAAGTAGCTACCATTAAAATAGACACCAGAAAAAACAGGTTCACAACTGAGTCTATCTAACCCTTAAAAATTTTTTCAATACTCCTTAAAATACGCTACTCCCTGGAAAATACATTATCTCAACTTTATTTTATGAAGCCACTAGGGCTTTAAAGGCAAAATCTGGTCTAATGCTAATTAGGAAATTGTGGACTAATATACACGCACGCACGCATGCACACACACACACACACACACAATATCAAGCAATGAAGCCAAAAAGAGAGTAACAGATTTATACCTAAATCAAGCTTACAAATAAAAGGGTAAAAATCATATGATTGTATCAATATATGCTGAAAAGGCATTAGATAAAAATTAGAAACCTTACTAAAGTTAACATAAAATAAAAGGACTTAGATTTTGTAAAGACTAGCATCAAAACCCTATAGCCCGTATGGTCCTAAAGGGTAAAATACAAAACCATTTATCTTAAAGTAACATGTCAGGCAAGAATAATTAGTATTGTCATTATTCACATTTTCTTAAATGCTCTGGCTGATTCAGTAGGAAAAGAAGTCAAGATAATTGGTTAACAATAAGAGGTTAGAGTGAGAAAAACATACAATAGAATCAATAAGAAAATTGGGTAAGGTGAGAGGTAAAATATTCAAGAGTCAATATACTTTCTCTGAGCTAACAATAAATACCACTTAGAAAGGAGAAAAATCTCCAGCAACATCAGATACAAAAAAGAAACATAATTTAAAAATAATTTTAACCATGAGAATCACAGTATCTACATAAAACTATAAAATCAAAATATTAATAATTTAATTAAGATTTAATTTTAAGTAGTATTTTAACTAATTATATTTTAATTTATATATTTTTAAAGTATGCAGTTCCACTTGGAAACCCAACAGGGATTTTAAAATAAAATTACAGAATTTTAAAGGTTATCAAGAAAAAGAGATGGCAAAAGAGAGCCACGAGTTTGTGTATAAGAGTTCCAGAGAAGGGGAAATTGTTTAACAGATCTCAGAACATGTAATGTAGTCAAATAGATCTGGTGCTGTGTATAGAACAAGAAAGATGGAATGTGACCTCTGGAAGAGAGATGGAATGTGAGCTCCAGGAGAGCGGGGGTCATTTTATTATTTTTGATTCACTTGTATATTCTAAGCACATAGAAAAGTACCAAAGAAATATTGGCTGAATTAATTTATGAAATAGATCAGATAATTTATATAAAGAACCTAGCAATGGATCCCAATATATGTGATTTATGAGAATTAAAAGGCATTTTATTCAAATATAAATACAAATCCTAGGTGTACAACTTAAGGAATTTTCATAAATAAAATCACTCTTGTTAGCACTCTATTTCTGAGTGCATGTTTAGTATGTATATGTACATCTATATATAGAAGTCCCACTTGTGTACTTTACCAAGATCTAGCCCCCCTTCTCCAAAAATAATCTCTCTTGACTCTAAAACTATAGGTTTTCCCATAGGAAGTCTTCAGATGATATTAATTTTTGGTTGAAACTATTATTATTACTGTTGTTCTTGTTGTTTTTGCTACCTGGCTCAAAGCATCCTTGGGATATAGGCCAAATAATCACAGTCTTCACAAGAATAGCAAGTAGATTTTGCATATTTACTATGAGTTAAGCACTTTATATTCATTTTCTTATTTGAGTTACACAAAACCATATTGAATAAATACTATTATTTTGTTTAAAAGAAGTATCATTTGAGGCTTAGAGAGATGACGTAGTTGCCCAAAGACATCCAGCCAGAAGGCAGTACAGCCAGGACTCCAACCCATTTTGGTGTGATCATTCCATAGCCTGATATGTCTACACTACAAGTTGCTGCTAGGATTAACTCAGATAATGCTCATAAAGTGTTTAACACATAACCTGTTCTGAAATATGGCTTAATAAATATATAATCATAATAGTAATGACAAAGTCACTCAGTCTTCACAATGATGTTGCCAGGTAGGTGTATTAACCCCAGGTTTGCAGATAGGAAAAAAAAATGAGGCTCAAGGAGGTTAAGTCTCCTGCTCAGTTCACACAACTTCATGGGAAAGGCAGAGTCAATCCCAGCAGACCTGGATTCACTATAATGATGGTGTGGCCTTGGCTGAATAATGAGTACTTTTGAGAGCTATAGTCTCTGCTCTCAGTAGACAGGGGGAATGTGAAAGAAAGGTAAAGGAGCTTTGAAATAAGAACATGTGTCACTGTGTAACACACACAGGTGACTGTGTGTCACACTGTGTGGGAAAGTCACCGTGTCACTGTATGTAAATTACACCGTGTGTAATATTGGTTTTCCTGTACTTACATTTCGTTCTTTGTAAAATAGGGGTAATACTGGTATTCCTTAGTTCAACATTTATTGAAACTCCATTGTGTATCTTCTTAGGGTTACTGCATGGATTAAATACAGAAGTTCACAGAAAGCACTTCACTTAGTTCCTGGCCCATGACATGTATCCTACAAGTTATCATCACTGTTGATTATTATTATTATTATTATTATCATCATCATCATCTAATCCATTACCAAAAATAAATTCCTAAAAGAGAGCTAGAGAGGGTTTCCTTAGAAGGTATTAAGTTCTCTATCAGTGCCCAAATCCTGACAGAGACCATATGGGAATGGGGTTAGTAGTCAGTAGCATAGGTTCAAGGATTAGGAGATCAGTTACACCACAGATTTTGAAGACTCCTTCTGATTGAAAGGTGCCATTGTACTGTGATGTTTAGACTTTTCTTAATATTGACTGTGGTTGAAGTGAGTCACCTCTTTTTTTCTTAGTATCAGTTAGTATGGAGTAGAACCATCAGGTGCCACCAAAGCAAACTAATAGGAAAATCACATATCCCCACATATGCCCTTAATTTCCTTCCTTCATGGTTTTCTTTATCTTATATCCAACTCTCACAAGAAAAAATATATATATATTGTGGATGCTTAAGCTTGAATGCCATCTTCTCTCCACAGAATTCACTTATGAGATGAAGTTATGTTCCCTCATGAACATATTCATTTATTTACCCCATTGTCACTGAGTCTCTACTCTATGCCAGGTGCTGTGTGGGATACTGAGAATACAGAGATGAAGACAGACTACCCTAATACAACTGTGGAGCTTTGGCTCCAATGGGAGAGACAAATAGACAAAAAAAATTCATAAACAACCAACTTTGCCTGCATGGAATACCATGCAGCACTAAAAATGAGTGGACTAAAATTATACTACCAACATTGCTACATCTCAAAAACTGAGTGAACAACGGAAGTATGATGTTAGTACACTATATTATCTTACTATGGATTTTGTTAAGTATAGGCACAGAATAATAGAAACCAAATTTAGGACTGTGCTTACCTCAGGGTGAGAATGAGAATGAGAGGATTGGAATCTAGCAGAAGGATATGAGGGCGCCAACATTTTTAAGGAAATTTTATTTCTTACATTGGAAGGTGAGTATATGAAATATATGTAATTCTTAAAATACTCCTACAAAAAGATATTACAGGTTGCAAAGTGCTTGAAAGGGTCCTGCGATACTAAATCAAAATCAGGAGTGCTTGATTTAGATGGTTGCATTCAACAGGAATGTCTTCCTGGTGTCTCTGTGGAAACACCTTTCACTAGGAATTAACCAGGTAAAGCGTGGGAGTGAGGAGTAGAAAGGAAAAGTGCTCCACTAAATTTATCTATATTTTTTAAGGTCTTTATTGTAGTATAATTGCTTTGCATTGTTGTGTTACTTGCTGCTATATAACAAAGTGAATTAGCTATACGTATACATATATCCCCATATCCCCACCCTCTTGCATCTCTCTCCCACCCTCCATATCCCACCCCTCTAGGTGGTCCCAGAGCACCGAGCTGATCTCCCTGTGCTATGTGGCTGCTTCCCACTAGCTATCTATTTTACATTTGGTAGTGTACATATGTCCATGCCACTCTCTCACTTCGTCCCAGCTTACCATTCCCCCTCCCTGTGTCCTCAAGTCCATTCTCTACATCTACATCTTTATTCCTGTCCTGCCCCTAGGTTCATCAGAACCTTTTTTTTTTTTTTTTTTTTTTTTTTAGATTCCATATACATGTGTTAGCATACAGTATTTGTTTTTCTCTTTCTGACTTACTTCACTCTGTATGACAGCCTCTAGGTCCATCCACCTCACTACAAATAACTCAATTTCATTTATTTTTATGGCTGAGTAATATTCCATTGTACATGTGTGTCATATCTTCTTTATCCATTCATCTGTCAATGGACACTTAGGTTGCTTCCATGTCCTGGCTATTGTAAATAGAGCTGCAATGAATATTCTGGTACATGACTCTTATTGAATTATGGTTTTCTCAGGGTGTATGCCCAGTAGTGGGATTGCTGGGTCATATACAAGTTCTATTTTTAGTTTTTTAAGGGACCTCCAAACTGTTCTCCACTGTGGCTCTATCAATTTACATTCCCACCAACAGTGCAGGAGGGTTCCCTTTACTCCACACCCTCTCCAGCATTTATTGTTTGTAAATTTTTTGATGATGGCCATTCTGACTGGTGTGAGGTGTTTTGATTTGCATTTCTCTAATAATTAGTGATGTTGAGCGTCCTTTAATGTGTTTGTTGGCAGTCTGTATATCTTTGCTGGAGAAATGTCTATTTAGGTCTTCTGCTCACTTTTGGATTGGGTTGTTTGTTGTTTTGATATTGAGCTGCATGAGCTGCTTGTATATTTTGGAGATTAATCCTTTTTCAGTTGCTTCATTTGCAAATATTTTCTCCCATTCTGAGGGTTGTCTTTTCGTCTTGTTAATGGTTTCCTTTGCTGTGCAAAAGCTTTTAAGTTTCATTAGGTCCCATTTGTTTATTTTTGTTTTTATTTCCATTTCTCCAGGAGGTGGGTCAAAAAGTATCTTCCTGTGATTTTTGTCATGGAGTGTTGTGCCTATGTTTGCCTCTAAGAGTTTGATAGTGTCTGGCCTTACATTTAGGTCTTTAGTCCATTTGGAGTTTATTTTTGTGTATGGTGTTAAGGAGTGTTCTAATTTCATTCTTTTACATGTTGCTGTCCAATTTTCCCAGCACCACTTATTGAAGAGGCTGTCTTTTCTCCACTGAATATTCTTGCCTCCTTTATCAAAGATAAGGTGACCATGTGTGTGACGGTTCATCTCTGGGCTTTCTATCCTGTTCCATTGATCTATATTTCTGTTTTTGTGCCAGTACCATACTGGCTTGATTACTGTAGCGTTATAGTGTAGTCTGAAGTCCGGAAGCCTGATTCCTCCAGCTCCGTTTATCTTTCTCAAGATTGCTTTGGTGATTCGGGATCTTTTGTGTTTCCTAACAAATTGTGAAATTTTTTGTTCTAGTTTGTAAAAAATGCCATTGGTAGTTTGATAGGGATTGCATTGCATTTGTAGATTGCTTTGGGTAGTATAGTCATTTTCACAATGCTGATTCTTCCAATTGAAGAACATGGTATCTCTCCATCTGTATGTATCATCTTTAATTTCTTTCATCAGTGTCTTATAGTTTTCTGCATACAGGTCTTTTGTCTCCTTAAGTAGGTTTATTCCTAGGTATTTTATTCTTTTTGTTGCAGTGGTGAATGGGAGTGTTTCCTTAATTTCTCTTTCAGATTTTTCATCATTAGTGTATAGGAATGCAAGAGTTTTCTGTGCATTAATTGTGTATCCTGATACTTTACCAAATTCATTGATTAGCTCTACTACTTTTCTGGTCGAATCTTTAGGATTCTCTATGTATAATATCATGTCATCTGCAAACAGTGGCAGTTTTACTTCTTTTCGCTTTTGGATTCCTTTTATTTCTTTTTCTTTTATGATTGTTCTGGCTAAAACTTCCAAAACTATGTTGAATAAGAGTGGTGAGAGTGGGCAGCCTTGTCTTGTTCCTGATCTTAGTGGATGTGGTTTCAGTTTTTCACCATTGAGAATGATGTTGGCTGTGAGTTTGTCATATATGGCCATTATTATGTAGAGTTAGGTTCCCTCTATGCCTACATCCTGGAGAGTTTTCTTTATCATAAATGGGTGTTGAATTTTGTCGAAAGCTTCTTCTGCATCTATTGCGATTATCATATGGTTTTTATCCTTCAGTGTGTTAATATGGTGTATCACATAGATTTATTTGTGTATATTGAAGAATCCTTGCATTCCTGGGATAAACCCCACTTGATCATGTGTATGATCCTTTTAACGTGCTGCTGGATTCTGTTTGCTAGTATTTTGTTGAGGATTTTTGCATCTATGTTCATCAGTGATATTGGCCTGTAGTTTTCTTTCTTTGTGACATCTTTGTCTGGTTTTAGTATCAAGATAATGGTGGCCTCGTAGAATGAGTTTGGGAGTGTTCCTCCCTCTGCTGTTATTTTGGAAGAGTTTGAGAAGGATGGGTGTTAGCTCTTCTCTAAATGTTTGGTAGAATTCGCCTGTGAAGCCATCTGGTCCTGGGCTTTTGTTTGTTGGAAGGTTTTTAATCACAGTTTCAATTTCAGTGCTTGTAATTGGTCTGTTTATATTTTCTATTTCTTCCTTGCTCAGTCTTGGAAGGTTGTGGTTTTCTAAGAATTTTTCCATTTCTTCCAGGTTGTCCATTTTATTGGCATATAGTTGCTTGTAATAATCTCTCATGATCCTTTGTACTTCTGCAGTGTCAGTTGTTCCTTCTCCTTTTTCATTTCTAATTCTATTGATTTGAGTCTTCTACCTTTTTTTCTTGATGAGTCTGGCTAATGGTTAATCAATATAGTTTATCTTCTCAAAGAACCAGCTTTTCGATTTATTTATCTTTGTTATTGTTTCCTTCATTTCTTTTGTTTGTTTGTTTTGCGGTACGTGGGCCTCTCATTGTTGTGGCCTCTCCCATTGTGGAGCACAGGCTCTGGACACGCAGGCTCAGCGGCCATGGCTCACAGGCCCAGCCGCTCCGCAGCATGTGGGATCTTCCCGGACCGGGGCACGAACCCGTGTCTCCTGTATTGACAGGCAGACTCTCAACCACTGCGCCACCAGGGAAGCCCCCTTCATTTCTTTTTCATTTATTTCTGATCTCATCTTTATGATTTCTTTTCTTTGGCCAACTTCGGAGTGTTTTTTGTCCTTCTTTCTCTAATTGCTTTAAGTGTAAAGTTAGGTTGTTTATTTGAGACGTTTCTTGTTTCTTGAGGTAGGATTATATTGCTATAAACTTCCCTCTTAGAACTGCTTTTGCTACATCCCATAGGTTTTGGGTCCTCATGTTTTCATTTTCATTTGTTTCTAGGTATTTTTTTATTTCCTCTTCGATTTCTTCAGTGATTTCATGATTATTTACTAACGTATTGTTTAGCCTCCATGTGTTTGTATTTTTTACAGTTTTTTTCCCTGTAGTTGATATCTAGTCTCATAGTGTTGTGGTTGGAAAAGATACTTGATACAATTACAATTTTCTTAAATTTACCAAGGCTTGATTTGTGACCCAAGATATGATCTGTCCTGGAGAATGTTCCATAAGCACTTGAGAAGAAAATGCATTCTGTTGTTTTTGGATGGAATGTCCTATAAGTATCAATTAAGTCCATCTTGTTTAATGTATCATTTAAAGCTTGTGTTTTCTTATTTATTTTCATTTTGGTTGATCTTGCATTGGTGAAAATGTGGTGTTAATGTCCCTTAATATTATTATGTTACTGTCGATTTCCCCTTTTATAGCTATTAGCATTTGTCTTATGTATTGAGGTGCTCCTATGTTGGGTGCATAAATATTTACAATTGTTATATCTTCTTCTTGGATTGCTCTCTTGATCATTATATAGTGTCCTTCTTTGTCTCTTGTAACAGTCTTTATTTTAACGTCTATTTTGTCTGATATGAGAATTGTTACTCCAGCTTTCTTTTGATTTCCATTTGCATGGAATATCTTTATCCATCTGCTCACTTTCAGTCTGTATGTGTCCCTAGGTCTGAAATGGGTCTCTTGTAGACAGCATATATATGGGTCTTGTTTTTGTATCCATTCAGCCAGTCTGTGTCTTTTGATGGGAGCGTTTAATTCATTTTCATTTAAGGTAATTATCAATATGTATGTTCCGATTACCATTTTCCTAATTGTTTGGGTTTGTTATTGTAGGTCTTTTCCTTCTCTGTGTTTCCTGCCTAGAGAAGTTCCTGTAGCATTTGTTGTAAAGCTGGTTTCATGGTGTTGAATTCTCTTAGCTTTTGCCTGTCTGTAAATATTTTAATTTCTCAAATCTGAATGAGATCCTTGCTGGGTTGAGTCATGTTGGTTGTAGGTTTTTCCCCTTTGTCACTTTAAATATGTCCTGCCACTCCCTTCTGGCTTGCAGAGATTTTGCTGAAAGATCAGCTCTTAATTAACCTTATGGGGATTCCTTTGTATGGTATTTGTTGCTTTTCCCTTGCTACTTTTAATATTTTTTCTTTGTATTTAATTTTTGGTAGTTTGATTAATATGTGTCTTGGTGTGTTTCTCCTTGGATTTACCTTGTATGGGACTCTCTGTGCTTCCTGCCCTTGACTGTTTCCTTTCCCATATTAGGAAGTTTTCAACTATAATCTATTCAAACCATATTAGGAAGTTTTCAACTATAATCTCTTCAAATATTTTCTCAGTCCCTTTTTTTTTCTCTTCTTCTTCTGGGACCCCTATAAATTGAATGGTGGTGCATTTAATGTTGTCCCAGAGGTCTCCGAGCCTGTCCTCAATTATTTTCATTCTTTTTTCTTTATTCTGCTCTGCAGTAGTTATTTCCACTATTTTATCTTCTGGGTCACTTATCTGTTCTTCTGCCTCAGTTATTCTGCTATTGATCCCTTCTAGAGAACTTTTAATTTCATTTATTTTGTTGTTCATCATTTTTTGTTTGCTCTTTAGTTCTTCTAGGTCCTTGTTAAACGTTTCTTGTATTTTCTCCATTCTATTTCCAAGATTTTGGATTATCTCTACTATCATTACTCTGAATTCTTTTTCAGGTAGACTGCGTATTTCCTCTTCATTTGTTTGGTCTGGTGGGTTTTTGCCTTGCTCCTTCATCTGCTGTGTGTTTCTCTGTCTTCTCATTTTGCTTAACTTACCATGTTTGGGGTCTCCTTTTCACAGCCTGCAAGTTTGTAGTTTCCGTTGTTTTGGTGTCTGCCCCAGTGGGTGAGGTTTGTTTAGTGCGTTGTGTAGGCTTCCTGGTGGAGGGGATTGGTGCCTGTGTTCTGGTGGATGAGGTTGGATCTTGTTTACTGTTGGGTAGGACCGCATCAGTGCTGTGTTTTGGGGTGTCTGTGAATTTATTATGATTTTAGGCAGCCTCTCTGCTAATGGGTGGGGTTTGTTCCTGTCTTGCTAGTTGTTTGGCACAGGGTGTCCAGCACTGTAGCTTGCTGGTCGTTGAGTGGAGCTGAGTCTTAGCGTTGAGATGGAGATCTCTGGGAGAATTCTCGCCGATTGGTAGTACATGGCGCCAGGAGGTCTCTGGTGCTCCAAAAAGGAAGAGTCCGTCACTCGGCTCTCCCACCTCACAGGCTCAGGCCTGACATCCAGCCGGAGCACCAAGACCCTGTCAGTCACACAGCTGCAGCATCGGTCTGCCATTACTGTTGCTTTTTTTCTCTCTCAACAGCTGAGCACAATAACATACACCCTCTTTCTCCTGGCTTCTGAATACAAAGTCACACTGTTCCTGTTCAGTTTATATCTATTTTTTTATTAACCTCCTTGTTTGCATTTTGATATAAATTTCTAGCCTGATACCTGATTCATCTCTTTAATGGAACAGGAAGCCCATTAGGTGATTGAGTCTTATTTTCCTTTGTATTCATGAAAACACTGAGCAAAATCTTCCTTGAGTTGAATACCAATAAAAGCAGAGATCTAGGACCTCATGTAATATGAGGGTTACAGTTATGCTAAACATCAAATACATGTTTATTTTTTATTTATCTTTCACTGGCAACTATTCCAAGCTTAAAAGTTTTTCAAAAGGATTTTTGCTTGGCAATTCTCCACCCTATCTGTGTCACCTCATATTTGATCTGGAGTTCCAACAAAGTAATGAAATATGTCTTTAGTTCATGCCCTTTCCTCTGTGTGAAATATGTCTTCTTCCTCATCCATCACCTATCAAATTCACTCTGTTCTTTAAGATCCTGCTCATATGCTTCTGCCTCTGTGAAATCTTTACTGATCAGTTCAGTACGAAAATGGAGTTCTCCCTTATAAACTCTTTGCAACTCTTGCCCTGGGCTTCCTGGATACAAATTGGTTAGCATAGTTCCTGGACCATTGTAGAGAACTGATACATTATAACCATTATCATTATTAAAGGATGTTCCCTGCCCTCAAATATGTATACCCCATCAGGAGAGATAGCAATGACACAGGTGCAGGACAATATAGTTTCATCCAATTCTCTATGTCCCACAGCCTAACACGTCAGTTTTGGGTACTCAGCAACTGCTCAAATATGAAAGAATGAAATGAATAAAGAAATTATGAAATCACCAACATATGAATTGTATTTGTCTAGCCCATTGGAGATCTCAGGCTGTGAGCATCCACCTTGGAGGTGAGCATCCACCTTGGAGGTGAGCATCCACCTCCAAGGGGTGGAGTTATTTATTGTTTGCATAGGATAGCTCTTTGACAAACGGACAAAAGTCTGAGCTGGCTTCATTAAGAAGGATGGATATAAAGCCGTAACACGTCTGTGCTGAGCCATTGAAAGTGAAATGGGATAATTGCTGTGGTTACAATGAGACTGATCAAGCTGAGAGAAACAAGTTTCAAATTGTTCCAATCAGTCCTAATCTACTAGAGTTATTAACAGTGCTCTACCCTGGTGTGACTGCATCTGCTAACTTGAGGTAATGATTTATATCACAGTTTATGAAAGTTCCCATTTGTCCTAATTCAATAAGTGAAATCCAGCGAGGCAGGCAGGAGACATACATTGCACTATGACAAGAATCCCCGTTTCCTTTCCTCTCCCCACCACCCTCAGACCATGATGACTAAAGGTACAGCTGTTTGCCTAACATTTTTCCTTTGTGGACCTAAGCCGAGGCAGGCAGAGTGGCAGGTTGGAGTTGAAGTTCTCAATCATACCCTGTGGCTGAAAAGAATGATTTGAACAAAATCCTCAAGGTAGAATTATACAGTTACAAGTGTCTCAGAGTCCCCTGAGTCTAGGAGTTCTTAATCTGGAAAACATAGGCCCCTAGGTTAGAAAGCAGTGATCTCATAAATGCTGCAGAAATGTGTATTTTTGTGTGTATATGTGTATTACATGTGTGCAATTTTTTTCTCCTGGCGAGAAAGTCCACAGCTTTCATTAGATCTCAAGTTGTTCTTGTGACCTAACAAAGTTCTGAACCATCGGCTGGTCTAGTCTGCTAGAAAAATGAGAAAGCATAAAGTGGGATGTTAAGATAATTTCACTAAATCACTACTAGTGAGAATGAATTAGGAATAGATTACGGGAATCCCCAAGCCACCCGGACAGTAATGTGCACATTTGACCCCAGAAAAAAATGGACTTCAATTTCTTGGACACCATTTTTCCCTCACCCAGTTCTCCCTGTCTATGGCAATGCTGTCCCCATTCAGGCAGCCATGTGTCTCTTTCACATTCAAATGTACCCTCTGGGAAAGGTCTGTTGATAAGCATAGCAACAACATAATGCCATGAGAAGAACTCTATACTAGCTCTAGTTTCTGGTAGACTCAAGCACAGAGTGACACAAAGTACATATTTATTGAATGAACAAATGAGCTGAAACTTTGTCAGTGTACTTCATTGACATTCATTTTGACTATCTGAAAAATGAATATTGCTCTTTATAATGTCTCAGATTCCTTTGCTTCAGTATTAGATGATCATGACAGCAATGTACTTGAGATTTCATTTCCTAATGTTAAAGGAAAGATATGCCACTGTTAAAGAGATTCCTTGAGGGTCCTCTAAACAGGCCAGGTTCTCAGCTCTGAAGATACAAAGGTAAGTTAAAAATGGATCTGCTCTTAAAGAACCTCACAGACTATGAAAAAGACCAATGTGTAGATAAAAGTCAGGAAGTCATTGATTGAGTGGAATGTTAAGATGGTATAGGGAGTCTGAGAGCAACAGTGGAGTTGAGAGAAAAGCATTAACTCAGTTATGAGAGTAAATAAGTATGAATTTACCAGACAGAAAAGTAGGAAGGATAATCCATAAAATGAAAATGGCTCAAGCAAAGTCAAGACACTGTGAAAGTGCATGGGATATTTCTAGAATGGTGGATATTGTAGTATTAGTCAAGGATGCTGCCTGGCATCTAATGAGAGCTCAATAAATATTTATTGAATTAATGAGGAAATAAATGATTAAATAATTATAATTATTAACAATGATAGCTAACGTTTATTGAATTACTCTCAGTGTCAAACTTAATACTAAATGTTTTTCATGTATTATGTCATTCAGTTTCCCACAACAGTCATACGAGATAAGCATTGTTATGATTCCCATTTATAAGTGAATTTATTGATCTCAGAGAGGCAGAGGAATCTGTCCAAGGTCACACAGCCAGTATCAAGGCCAGAAGTTGGTTATGGTATGGTTTCATGACTTTAAATTCTGTGGACTACATTATTTCACTATAAAGTATAGGATGTGTTGGAAAAGAGGAGTGGGATGAGGAATATCTGGAAAGATACATTGTGGACATATTGTGAAAGAAGTTGAATGCCATACTATGGAATTTGGATTTTACTCTGTTAGCAAAGGAATGCCATCTAGAGTTTTCTAAGCATGAGTGAAGCAGGTTCTAAGCTGTGTTTTAGAAAGACAGCTGGAGGGTTCTGAGCCATAGATTGAAATGTCAGAAGTCTATATGATGCAGAACCATTTGAGAGACACATAAATAAATCATCTTCCACACATTATTCTGTACCCTGCCTTTATTTTAGTAAACAATACAGCCTGCACATAGTTCCACATCAACACATCTACATCTGCCTCAGTCATCATTTTGGGGGGATAAAATGATTTTTTATTATAAACAATTTTAAGTATAAAAAATGTAGAAAATAAAATCCTAACCCCATGTGCCCGTCATGTACTTTCCATGGTTATCAAGTCACGGTCAACCTTTTGAATTTTTACCCACCACTTTCACACTTTATTTTGAAGCAAATTTTATCCCTGAATTTATATAATTTATAATATTTCTATATATATATTTTAAAAATACATTTGGTAAACATAACTTTAAGTCTTTAATATAATCCAATATCTAGTTCAGTGTTCAAATGTCCCTACCTCAATAATTTTTAACACCTAGGGATGGTTATACCATATTTCATGTATCCAACCCTTCTTTTTTTTTGTGGTATGCGGGCCCCTCACTGTTGTGGCCTCTCCTGTTGTGGAGCACAGGCTCCGGATGCGCAGGCTCAGCAGCCATGGCTCACGGGCCCAGCCGCTCCTCGGCATGTGGGATCCTCCCGGACCGGGGCACGAACCCGTGTCCCCTGCATCGGCAGGCGGACTCTCAACCACTGCGCCACCAGGGAAGCCCTCCAACCCTTCTTAATGGATATTTATGGTGTTTACAGTGCCCCAGTGCTCAAAAGAGATAACTCTGTACATACTAAGTGAAGTAAGTCAGAAAGACAACGACAAATACCATATGATATCACTTATATGTGGAACCTAAAAGATGACACAAATGAACCTATCTATGAAACAGAAACAAAATCAAGGACATAGAGAATAGACTGGTGGTTGTCAAGGGAGAGGGGATTAGGAGAGGGTAGGAGTGGGAGTTTGGGATTAGCAGATGTAAACTGATATATATAGAATGGATAAACAACAAGGTCCTACTGTATAGCAGAGGGAACTATATTCAATATCCTGTGATAAACCATAATGGAAAAGAATATGAAAAAGAATACACATATATGTATAAATGAGTCACTTTGATGTACAGCAGTCATTAACACATTGCAATTCAACTATACTGCAATAAAAAAGAAATTTTAAAAAAGTACCTCAAAATCTTAAAAAAAAAAAGTGATCACTGAAATTCTATGGCTATGAAATTCACACTTTCTTTAGTAATAGGAGCCTGGCAGTTTATTGATATTTTGGAGACATTTTGATATTGACTAACGGCAGTTTTGCCTTGTGTTTCTCTGTCCTTATCTTCCCTCACCCAATCTAGATTTTCTAAGATACAATTCCTTGAACTATAGCCCAGGCCAAATACTGCCTGCCTATTTTTGTGCTCCATTAGACCTAGCATTAGTTTTGGTGTTTTCAAATTTTGACATACATGAGTCAAAGGAAGAATAATTGTTTGTGACAAGTGAAAATGATACGAAATTCAAATTTAGTCCATTAGTAAAGTTGTATTGCAACACAGTCACACTCATTCTTTTATGTATTGCTTATGGCTGCTTTTGTGTGACAACAAGCGAGTTGAGTAGTTGGGAGAGAGACCTTACAACACACAAGTACCTACACAATATCTTTGATTTTGTCTCTTGGCCCATAGAGCTTAAAATCTTTCATGATGATGAGAATTGCCTAGTAAAATTCTAAATCCAGAAATCCTTGGTCCCCACCCCAAAGATTCTGATTGTAAGTCTGGGGTGGGGTCATAAATTTGAATTTCTTACACAATAAAATTGAATTTCTCCCAGATGGTGCCGATACCACGGGTCAGGGCCCACACTTTCTCTGACTTAATAAGAAAATGAACAGGGATTCAAGACAAGGGAAGTGATGAAATTGTACTGGTTTGCCCCTCATTGAATGACCTTCACAGTCCCTTGTGTGAGGGTCTCCACCTCACCCTATATCTACCCCACAGGTGCAGCCTGACCCTGACTAATACTTAACCTGTTATTTCTTTGTGGAGAAAATGAGGAAGGCAACCTGACAAAAGCGGATCACATTAACCAGGCAGATATTTATTCATTAGATGCACATCACACCTTTACTCAGAGTGGATCCTAAGCTTAAAATATAGATAATTATCCAGTCACAAAAATAACCACTCTGCATTGAGCCTTCAAACAAAATGTAGGAGGAGGGCCTGATGAACACGGAGGGTATGAGAAAAAAAGACTTTAAAAAAGTAAATAATGAAAGCCTCTATTTTAGAAAAACTTGAATGTCAGTTTTCCAAAATAGAACGTTTTACCCCCATCTCCTCTCCCATCTGAATCAAATATGCTTTTCCTTCTGCATTGCCGTTCTGGGTACTGCTATCATTTTTCTCTCAGAATTACTGTAGCCTGGGGAGAAAGTGAGACTCAACTTTGCTCCTTCCAGGCATGTGAATTTGTCCAAACTATCTAAACACTCTGAGGATTGAGCTCAGATGCTCCAGTGAACAACTTATTCCCGTTTGAGCACTATAAGCCCCATGTCTCTGGAATCCCTTAGCCCTGGGCAAACTGAAGTATTTGGTCACTCTGGTTACCATGTCTGTTAAAAAACAAAAGCAAACCCAAGAAGCAAAGGGTCATATTACCTAGTTTATAGGGTTGGTATAAAGGTTAAACAACATAGCACCAGGCACTGAACAGGCAATTACTGAAGGCTGGTTTCCTTCTTCTTGTCCCCAGGTACCCTCACTACAAATTCTCAGTCCTACTTGAATCCTCCCTCTCAGGTACAACCCACACCCTTCACACCCTAATCTCTGTCGAGTTTTCCATTTAGCTCCTATGACCCTTGGTTTCCACCTCTCTACCTCAGTTCAGTCTCACATCACTCTGGCCTCGGCCCTTGTTTGAAGTTTTTAGCTGGTCTTCCCACCTACGTTCCCTACCTCTCCAAATACATCTTTTACAGCACTCCTAAACTGTCAGTCAAACTACATTATATCTGAGTTACACCTTCTACAACTCTTTTTTGCCTATCTGAAACTGAAGCCCCAGCTCCTCATAAGCTACTCAATGCCCTCTGCAAGTTAGAGGTCACCTCCTTTGAAGTCCTAAACTCCTGCTAGAATCCTGCACTCTACTCTTAGTGATATATTTGCTATTTCCCAAATTGCCTCAGCATTTAAATAAATGCACCTATGTATGTGTGTGCATCTGCATATCTCTAAATTTGCAAAGCTTGGGGTTACCAGCACTTTCTTAAGACCGAAAGGATTGAGTAAATAAAAGTTTACCAGTCTTCTCTTATCCTCTTTATATTCTATCTTTTTTTGTTTTCCCTTGACCTTGCTTATTCAAGCCTGGTCCTGTTTTACCTGGATCCTCAACCTCTGCTCAGCTTGCAAGGCTATATTGCTGTGTTAGCCAGTTACACAGTCACATTTGCTTTTCTTTCTATCTTGTCTCTTCTAATCAGCTGCCCCACTAGCTGGGAGTTGGCATAAAGAAGTCATGCTAGGTGCACATCTATTCACATCTGGCACTTAAAGGGCCGTAGGTCACATTTGTACAGCCAGCACAGCTGACTTCACAGCAGTCTGGGGAAAGAAAAAAACAAAACTCTGGCCTCAGAGTTCTCGGTATTTGATTGACCTCAGTAATTGGGGCATGTCCAGCTGGCATTCAGCTTGGCATAGGGAACAAAGAATGAGACAAGTTAGGATCAGGGAACTGGCTGTTGCCAACTTTATCTCCTTTTGGTTCCTTCCGGATTTGAGCATAAGCTGGTGAGGGAGGCTCGTCCATCCCATCATCTTATAGTGTGCTTTCTGTCAGTTTGCTGCAACCCGTCAATGGACGCCATTATTTCTAAGCAGCAACTCTTACTAGCCCCAGCTTGCAGGCATTAACAAAAATGGGTGATGATTTTACAAATAACAGGCACTTTGATTAGCTTTGCTCACTCTGGTCCCAGGTCTGTGGTAACAGATTGGAGAAGGGAATCCAAGGTTCTGGGTCCTGTTGGGAAGGTCACAGCCTCCCTCTGATTCATTGGGGGTTGGCTGCTGGCACCAAGAGGCAAGGTGACACCTTGAGAAGTAACCAGGAGAACACAGGCTGGTGTAGATGGAGTCCAAAATATGACATTGTTTATTCTCATTGTGTGAGATTATTTTGCATATAAAAATGAAACTTGTTTGTAAATGCTTTCCTGGGATAAATTGTTGAAGGACCAAATAAGCATCTATTGGGGGCCTCAAACTAGATGTTTTCTAAGGCACCTTTTAATCCTGACAATTTCCTATTTTTTTTTTCTATCAATGCATTTCTACTCCCCCAGTTCTATTGTTTTTTAATTTGAATCAAGTAGCACTTTCTACCCGCTCTTCCCTCTGCTGCTTCTTCCAGCTGGACTTTTCAATAGACAGAAGGCGGCTTTACTCCATAGAATGCAATTTGAGAAATAACAGGCAGGACCCCAAATACCTTCCTCAGGCAGCCATGTCTGACATTTAACTATTAAGAATTGTTTTTCTTTTCACTTGGAAAGTTTTGGTCCTTGAGTGTTCCTGTCACCTAGTAGGATGACATCTGAAGCTATTATCAGTAACTATGTTGCTGGGGAAATAATACTTTCTAATATTTTGATTTTTCACTGCTGGCTAGTTTGCCAAAGAGTTTCATGGATGCTACCTCATGTAACCTTCACATTAATTTTGAGGAATAAGTGAGTAGGCATTTCTTTGTCAACTTTGCAGTTGAGGAGACCACAGTATAAAGAGGATGGGCAATATACCGAATGTCACACAACAATTAGCAACCAGATGTGATTAGACTGTAAGCTTCACAAACCAAATTCAGTGGGCTTTTTCAGCATTTTATCTTCCAACTACACCAAAAGATTGAGTACTCAAGATTATTCAGAACCAATGAATTCAGGCCAGGAGGTTGATGACCTCAATGGACAAGGATGCCCATTCCATTCTCTTGTTTGATTAGATGTGGTAATAAATGCTGTTTGAACCACAGCCATAGAGGAAATAAATCAGTGAAAGACATGACCTCTGTCCTAAAGGTCTGGGTGGGGAGATAGCCAATAAAAAAACTAGCCAATAGTTTAAGTTGAAAGAGTGATATCAGTAAACAATTATATAGAATTATGGAGGAAAATGGGAAGTCAGAAAATACTTCTTGGAGAAGGTAGAGTATGAAGTGAGTCCTGATCACATTTAAATAGTAAGGGAAAAGCTTCAAAAAGGCTATCATACACCCAGGTATTCACCAGAGTACTTTAGAAGATCACCTACTTTATATGATACCAAAAACACAAGCAACAAAAGCAGAAATAGACAAGTAGGACCACATCAAACCAAAAAGCTTCTGCACCACAACAAAAGAAACAGTTAACAGAGTAAAAAGTCAACCCATGGAATAGGAGAAACATTTTCAAACCATGTATCAGATACAGGATTAATATCTAAAATATATAAGGAACTCCTACAACTCAATAGCAAAAAACCCAAGTAACCTGATTTCAAAAGAGGTAAAGGACTTGAACAGACATTTTTCCAAAGAAGACATACAAGAGGCCAACAGGTATATGAAAAAGTATTCAGTATCACTAACCATCAGGGAAATGCAAATCAAAACTGCAATGAGATATCACCTTACACTTGATAGGGTGGTTATTTTTAAAAAGATAACAAGTGCTGAAAAGCTATGGAAAAACTGGAATCCTGGCACATTGTTGATGACGATGTGAAATGGTATAGCCACTATGGAAAAGAGTATGGAGATTCCTCAAAAAATTGAAATTAGAAGTATCATATGATCCAGCAATCCCACTTCTGAGTATATATATCCAAAGAATTGAAATCAGGATCTTCGAGATTTTAGCACTCCCATGTTCATTCAGCATTATTCACAATAACCAAGATATGGAAACAACCTAACGTCCAACAACAGATGAACAGATAAAGATTATTCAGCCTTAAAAAAGAAGGAAATCCTGCCACATGCAACAACACAGATGAACGTGGAGGACATTATGCTATGTGAAGTTAGCCAGTTACAGAGGACAAATACCACATGATTTCACTTACATGAGGTATTTAAAATAGTCAAACTTACAGAAACAAAGAGTAGAAGTGATATTTGCCAGGGGCTGAGAGGAGGAGAGTTGTTCAATGGGGATAAAGTTTAAGTTATACAATATGAAGAAGTTCTAGAGATTTTGTACATTGAGCCTAAAGTTAACAATACTGTCATACACTGAAAAGTTTGTTAAGAAAGCAGATCTCATGTTAAGTGTTCTTACCACAATTTAAAATAAATGTCAATGGAATGGAAATACATAAGTTGGAGGAAATGGTTTCAAGGCTCAGTATCACTACTTTACTCTCTCTGAGAACTTAGCTCACTAAGTTTTAATTTTTTCATCTCAGAAACAAGAATAATGATATAACTTCTTTGACAGATATTTTGGGAAGACATTAAGTAGAACAGTTAAAATGTAAGTCATAAAAGTAAAGCACTCTACAAATGTGATTTACTAGCTAAATATATAATCCCTGGAATCATATTGTTTTATTTACTGAAGTATTTTTAGTTGAAATATAACTCGCATGTAGAAAAATGCACAATCTTACAGGTACAAATAGATAAATAAAGATCTTCTACATATCAAGAATAAAATTACAGAGAGCTCATTAGATAAATGGGGGAAAAGACTTAAATGAACATTTCAAAAATAACAGATGTGTTCAACCTCATTAATTATTAGGGAAATACATACTAAAACCACAAAGTGATACCACTACACAGGCACCAGTATAGCTAAAATAAAAAGAAGGTACAATGACAATATTAGCAAAGATATAAGAAAGTGGGACTTGCCTCCATTGCTGATGAAGGTGTACACTGTTACAACTACTTTGAAAAACTGTTTAACAGTGTTTGCTAAAGCTGGTCATTTGTGTGCCCTATGACCCAGCAATTTCATTCCTAGGAAATGCATACATTTGTGCACTCGCAAAAAACACATAAAATAATGTTTATGGCAATGGAAATATTTTCATCCTCAATGCATCAAAAATGTCCATTCACAGAACAATGGATAAAGTGTGGTATATTCATACAATGGGAAATTATGTAGCAATGAACAAACTACTACTAAATGCAACAACAGAGAAGAATCTCAAATAAATAAAATTAACACTGAAAAAGAAGCCAGATATAAATTATTACTTACTGTAATAATGTACTTACTTACCGTAATCATTTATATAAAGTTAAAAAACAGGCACAACAAATTAATGGTGATAACAGTCAACATTGTGCTTACCTTTGGGTAGGAGAAGAATGTGACCAGGAGAGGGTATGAGAGATTTTCTGGGATGCTGGTTAAGTTCAATTTCTTGATCTGGGTGTTGGTTATATACTGTATGAATTGGTTTACTTTGTGAAAATTCAAACTGGCTTTTAAATCCCAGCTCCAATTAGCTATGTTACTAACTTGGACATTTACTAACTTGGACATACTGTTAACTAAGCCTCAGTTTTCTAAACTTCATGGGACTGTTCAATTATTTAGATGATATACATAAGGCATGATATACTGTATCATTGCTAATGATATGGTAAATGCTCAACAGTCATTAGCTTCATAATCAGTACTATCACTCATAAAGTGGGTTACTAAAAGTACTCAATCTATAGGGTTATTATGAATGGTCTATAGAATGGTCAAAACTTAACATAATTACTGGTACATAATACTTTATCAAAAATCCTAGACTTTTATTATTATTATTAACAAAACTTGAGTTTCCACAATTCCTAGGGATTTCCAGACACAGAAGTTCAATGTGCCCAAGAAAACCTGGGTATCTTGAGAAACATATACAAAGTGAAGCCTGTCTGAGACATTGGGAGATACCATGTTTGGAGATACCAGCTCTAGCATGGGCCAGCATCCTCCCCTGGCTCCTCTCCCTTTTACTATGCTTGTGAGCATGTCTACAATCACTTCCAACTCTACTTGTGGAGTGTGGCCCGGGTGTGAAACATTCAATCTCTAGACATAAGGGAGCTGTGAAAGCAGAAGATATTAAATATCAGGACCATCTATTTTGACCTTTATTTTTCTTACAAATTATTTCCAGGCCAGCACGGAATGTCAAGGGTGATACATTGCCAGTGGCTCCAGAGTAGCATGCTAATCTTAGAGTCAGACAAACCTGCCTTCATTCCCTGCCACATCCACTTCCCAAATTACGTTGGTCCAGTCATTTAAACTCTCTGAGTCTCATACTGTTTGTAAAATGAGGATAGTAATAATGGCACCTACTTCTTAGGGCTGTTTTGAGCATTAAATGAGATGATATATTTAAAGCATCGCACAGTTCTTGGATTGTATATTCAATAAGTTGTAATTCTTATTTCTATTTCCTTTTATTCTCAGTCTCGACTGTATATATATGTATATATTTTTAATTGAGATATAATTCACACCATAAACTTTGCCAATTTAAAGAAGGTTTTAGTATATTCACAAGGTTGTGAAATCATTGTTACTATCTAATTCCAGAACTTTTCATCACCCACCCCTAAAAAATCCCTCATAACTTTTAGTAGACACTCCTCCATTCCTCCTTCCTTGAGCCCCTGGCAACCATGAATCTACATTCTGTCTCTGTGAATTTTTTTTTTCTGGATATTTCATAGAAATAGACTCATATATCTGGCTTCTTTCACATAGTATAATGTTTCCAAGGTTTGTAAATGTTGTAACATGTATCAGTAATCCGTTCCTTGTTAATGGCTGGGTAATATTCCATTGTATGGATATACCACAGTTTTCCATATTCCTGACTATATTCTTAAGGAAAATATGGACTTGGCCTAGAAAAATGCTTAAGTAATCACCGATAACCACTTATATTCAGATTCCCAAAGCAGAGGATTACATTAGACATAACATTGAGCATTGCTACTGCATATTACTTAACATCACAGACTCTGCAGCCAGATGCCTGAGTTTAAAACCAGCTTCATCACTTCTGATCTGCATGATTTTAGACAATTAATATAATTTCCTTCTGCCTTAATTTCCTCATCTTTAAAATGGGGATTATTATACCACTCAGGTCAGTTTATTGTGAAAACAATAGTAGACCTTCTTCTCCTAGGCCAGAGATGCATTGGCATTTCCTCATTCTGCCCTATGTGGGAAATCACCATTTCTGTTCAGATTTTCTGGGAGTCATTCCCATCCACATCAATGAAAAAGGACCTCTCCATTAACCTCAATTGTCAGGTTTTGCCATTTGACCAGAAAAGATAAATTTCAGTGCCAGGTATCCTCTGTTGCCCTGTGAGCATAGCTGTGAGATAAATAAATAAATAAATAGAAAGTTCTTCTTTGAAGATGACTGTATATTTAGGGCCGTGCTGACCAGTTCAGATGGACTGGGATTTTAAATATTACTAATATGCCTTCATTGGCCCAATTTTGACCTCAAGCAACTAAAAACAAAAAAAATAAGTAAAGCTATTTTAAAGTAGTCCAAGCGGATAGCTGTTAATGATATAACAATAAGATAGGGTAATGACTGAATATGTTTATTTCTATATCTCTATATCAGTATCTGTTTATGTTTATATCTGTATCTATATTTATATCTATTCATCCACCTATTTTTATGCCACCACAGCTTAAATTGGAACTGGTCATCAAAATCATTTGAAAAGTTTATTTATGCAGGAGTGCAGGAGTTGTGCAGAAGCCCTTGTGCATGATGGATTCTAAAGTGGGCCTCATTCATCCCCTTTCTTTTCAGCAGCTTGTTCTATTGGTCTGGATCATCGGACTGGGAGTAGGTATCCTGAAGATCCATTGGTTGCAATCAGCCATGGAGGAAGCAGTCACTTGTTAAATTTAGATTTCTTGAATCTGCCAAGAGACTGACATGATGATTGATATACAGCTACCATTTCTAGTAAAGGTTGGGAAGGCTCACTCATTCACTGTTAATTGCTTGTGGTATTGAACCATAAAAATGGCAGCAAATCAGACCACGGCAACACCCAATCATGTAGGGATGGCCACATGTCTTGACACTAAGGTCATTTCATCCATCTTCAGGGTGTTGGCTAATTGGCTAACACAAGTTTTAGGATACAGCTTTTTGAGTAACTGAGGGTCTGTGGGAGCTTCTTTGAAAATCACTTGTAAGGAGAAATTGTTTTCATCTTCACTATTGCTAGAGTCATATTGCTAGAGGGAAGGAAGGCACTCAGAGTCTTTTTTTTTTTTTTTTCACCTTCAGATTCTTTATTTTTACCCTATCTATGCTCTTCCCAAGATGAAGAAATACTAATGTAATTAATCAGATATCATGTCACTGATTGGGCCATATGGCTAGTGGGCTTGAAAACTCACTGTCATTAAAATATCCGAAACTGCTCATTCTCTTTTTCTGTCTCTTTCTGTCTATCTCTGTCTCTTTCCTCCTTACCTTGAAACGCCTGCAGTCATATTGGTAAGATAAAAGAGCTGACACTAGATTTTGGAGGGCAAAATAGAACAGTAAGCTTTGGCCTGAAAATAGTACTCCATATGTTCAAGTCCTGCTTATTAGAATTTTTGTGGTCAGAGGTCCAGCTCACAATAAAGTGTTATAAGGCTTACCATTTGAAAATGTTTCATAAATATTTTCTTTAACTGCTTCATTATAAAGGATTTCTGTGGTATTGGAAAATACTGAATTATTTTCAAGTTCTTGGGCATAATAGCATGAGATGCCACCACCAGCAACCCTCACATCCTCACCATTTTATCCTTGCTTTTAAAACTAGCTTCTTGGGAAGTGTCACTAGAACCACTACAGTGAGAGATTTTGTAATTTTCTTTGAGATGGGTTTAAAGGCTTGTGCCAGAAGAAAATGTGAATGTAGTCCAAAATGGTTAAATAATAATAGTCTAATGGAGAAAAAACACCAAGCAGTTACTTTGTATTAGTCAGGGTTCCAGAAACTGAGATGATAGTGGTGAACAAAACTAAAAATCTCTGCCCTTATGGAGCTTAAATTCTGGTGAGGTAGATAGCTAAGTAATTAAATTAGTAAAATAGTTAACATATTAAATGATAAAGACTGTGGAGAAAAATGAAGTCAAGAAGGGGCTTCGGTATTTGGAGTTGAGGAGGGAATTGGACATTTTAAATAGGGTTTTGAGGGAAAGCCTTGATCAGAAGATAACATTTGAATAAAGTTCTAAAGGAAATAAAAAGAGAGTCACATGATATCTGTAGCAGAGGTAATGGCAAGCAAAAAGGCCTGAGGCTGGAGTGCTCCTGGCATGTCTGAGAAATTTAAGTTGGTGTGGCCAGAATAGAATCTGGGGGAGAAAGGCAGATGATGGGGTTAGAGAGAAAACAGGAGATGGGATTGTAAAGGGGAACATGGGCAGTCTAGTTCAGATGTTTTCCATTCAGCTTTACTGAAACATATTATTTTATATACCACAAAATGCACGTATTTTAAATTCACAGTTCTATGAGTTTTGACAAATGTATGCATTCATGGAACCTCCAGCATAATCATGACATGAAACATTTCTATCATCCCCCCAAAATGCCCATCGTGTCCTCTCTCCCAGCAAAAGCATATCCAATCTGCTTTCTGTCACAATAGTTTTGTCTTTCCTAGAATGTATCCTACAGTATAAAGTGTTTTGTGTCAGGCTCTTTTCACTTAGCAATAAAAGGCAGTGAACACACAGTGTCGTGGATGAATCTCAAATGCGTCATGCTGAGTGGCACTGTATTGGAAGAATATACCAACATTTGTGTATCAGTTCACCTGTTGATGAGCCTTTGGGTTTTTTTCCACTTTAGGGCTATTAGAAATACAGATGATCGGATTATTAGCATGTAAGTTTTGTGGGGACATGTATTTTAATTTTTCTCAGGTAAATACCTAGAAGTGGAATAGCTGGGTTATGTGCTATGTATGTGTTTACCCATAAAGGAAGCTGTTCAACTGTTTTTCCAAAATAGATGTACCATTCTGCATTCCCAGTAGCAATGTATGAAACTTCCAGTTTCTCCACCTCCATAAGAACATTTAATATTGTCAGTGTTTTGCTATTTAACCATTCTAGTGAGTGTCTGGTGGTGTCTCATTGAATTTTCAATGTTCATGTCTCTCATGACTAATGATGTTAAAAATATTTTTATATGCTTATTGGTATATGTATATTTACTTTTGTGAAGTGTATGTTCAGTTTCTTTTTTTTCAATTTTTAACATGTTATTTGTTTTATTATTATAAAAGTATGAGTTCTATATATAGTCTAGATATTAGTCTTTGTCAGTGTGTGTACAACCTTTTTATTTCCTTAATGGTGTCTTTTGAAGAAGGTTTTTAAATTTTAAATCTGATTTATCAATTTTTTTACGGTTTGTGCATTTTTGTTTTATCTATGAAAGTTTTTACTACTATAAGTTTGGAAAAATGTTGTCCCAGAAGTTTTATAATTTTAGCTTTTATATGTACGTTTATGAGGCTTCCCTGGTGGCTCAGTGGTTAAGAATCTGCCTGCCAAAGCAGGGGACACGGGTTCGAGCCCTGGCCTGGGAAGATCCCACGTGCCGTGGAACAACTAAGCCCGTGTGCCACAACTACTAAGCCTGCGCTCTAGAGCCCATGAGCCACAACTGCTGAGCCCACGTGCCACTTGCGGTGAGTGGGGTCTACTCTTTGTTGCGGTGCGTGGGCTTCTCATTGCAGTGGCTTCTCTTGTTGTGGAGCATGGGCTTTAGGTGCACGGGCTTCATTAGTCGTGGCACATGGGCTCGGTAGTTGTGGATCGTGGGCTCTAGAGCACAGAGTCAGTAGTTGTGGCACACTGGCTTAGTTGCTCTGCGGCATGTGGGATCTTCCCGGACCAGGGATCGAACCCGTGTTCCCTACATTGGCATGTGGATTCTTAACCACTGTGCTACCAGAGAAGTCCCTAATACAATGTTGAATAGCAGTGGTGAGAACAGAGAGTCTATATTATAAGCCTTGTACATAATACATTATTATTTTTGCTTTAAACTTAATTATATTTAAAATTAAGTTAATAACATATTTTTTATTTACCATTTCTGTGCTCTTCACTCCATTTTGTAGTTCCACTTTTCCATCTGCTATCCCTTCTCTTCTGACTGAGGAGCTACCTTTAACAGTTCTTATGGAGTACGTTTACTAGTGGGAAATTTTCTCAGCTTTGACTAAAAGAAGTTTTTCTTTTCCATAAGATATAGAATGCTGAGTTAACTACTGTTTTCTTTCTGGACTGTAAAGATACCATTGTGTTGTCCTCTGGCTTTCATAATTTTGCAGTCATTCTTTTTTTTCTTCTGTAAGTAATGTATCTTTTTGTATCTTTGCTGTTTTTAAGATCTTTCTCTTCACCACTGGTTTTCAACAATTTGATTATGATGTACCTTGCTGTGGTTCTCTTTATTTTTCCCCTTTTTGGGGTTTGTTGAGATTTGTATTTATTATTTTCACCAAGTTTGAAAAAATTAAGTAATTATTTCCTCTATCATTTTTCTCCTCCTCTTCTTTCCTTCTACTTATTGAATTTTAATTACCATACTTGTTAATGTTCCGTGGGATACTGTTGCTGTTTACTTTTTGAACCTTTTGCTCTTCGGATAGTTTCTCTTGCTATGTCTTTAATTCACTGATTTGTCTTCTGGGGTTAAGCCAAATTGATGAATATTTCATTTCAAGTAATGAGTCTCTCTTATATCTATATATTCTTTTAATTCCTTGAGCACGTTTATAGAATTTATGCTAGCTAATTAAGGGTTCTTGTCTTCTAATTCCATTATCTATTGCTATTCTGAGTCTGCTGTTGTTGACCATTTTCTCCTCCTGGTTATATGTCACTTTTTCCTGCTGATTTTCATATCTAGTAAGTTTTGATTTCCTGCCAAACATTGCAAATTTTACATTACTGAGGGGTGAATTCTGTTGTTGTCCTTAATGAATGTTGAAAGTAATTTAGTCCAACCATTAATTTAGTTGTGGATCAATGTGATAGTTTTAAAGCTCATTTAAATCTTTTTTTTTTTGGCAGGTCTAAAGTTGTCTTTACTCTAGAGCTAGGTGTGACTTGGGGGTCTTTACTGAATGACCTTTGTATTCATTAAAGTCTCTATTCAAGGTAGTGGAATATTAAATGATCCCTAGCCTTGGATGAACTCAGGGCATTTTTAAGCTAACAGCTCTTAGGTTCTTTCTCTGGCAGTTGCTCTTGTCACATGGCCTCATGGAATGTCATCCTGGGCATGTGCAGATTAATATTCAGCCAAGACTCCAAGAGTCTTCTGTACTGACTTTTGGAGTTTTTGCTTTTTTAGCTCTCTCCTCTTCATATTATTCCCTGAAAATTCTAGCCATTTCAGACTCCCTGAACTCTGGTCTCTGTCTCCTCACCTCAACGAATCCACTAGACTTAGCTTGCATACTGACCTGAAAATTTCCTCCAGACAGAAAGTCTAGATAATCATAGATTACACCTTGTTGGTTTCTTTTCTCAGATGTCATAATTGGTGCTGCTTTTTTCTCCAATAGCTGAAAAAAACTGTTTCATATATATTGTTTAGGGTTTTTTGTTTTTGTTTTTGTTTTTTAAACATCGTTATTGGAGTATAATTGCTTTACAATGGTGTGATAGTTTATGCTTTATAACAAATGAATCAGTTATACATATACATATGTTCCCATATCTCTTCCCTCTTGCATCTACCTCCCTCCCACCCTCCCTATCCCAACCCTCTAGGTGGTCACAAAGCACCGAGCTCATCTCCCTGTGCTATGCGTCTGCTTCCCACTAGCTATCTATTTTACATTTGGTAGTGTATATATGTCCATGCCACTCTCTCACTTTGTCCCAGCTTACCCTTCCCCCTCCCTGTATCCTCAAGTCCATTGTCTAGTAGATCTGTGTCTTTATTCCCATCTTGCCCCTAGGTTCTTTATGACCTTTTTTTTTTTTTTTTTTTTAGTTTCTATATATATATATATGTGTTAACGTACGGTATTTGTTTTTCTCTTTCTGACTTACTTCACTCTGTACGACAGCCTCTAGGTCCATGCACCCCACTACAAATAACTCACTTTCGTTTCTTTTTATAGCTGAGTAATATTCCATTGTATATATGTGCCACATCTTCTTTAGCCATTCATCTGTTGATGGACACTTAGGTTGCTTCCATGTCCTGGCTATTGTAAATATAGCTGCAGTGAACATTGTGGTACATGACTCTTTTTGAATTATGGTTTTCTCAGGGTATATGCCCAGTAGTGGCATTGCTGGGTCGTATGGTAATAATTACCTTAAACGTAAGTGGATTAAATGTTCCAACCAAAAGACACAGACTGGCTGAATGGATACAAAAACAAGACCCGTATATATGCTGTCTACAAGAGACCCACCTCAGACCTAGGGACACATACAGACTGAAAGTGAGGGGATGGAAAAAGATATTCCATGCACGTGGAAATCAAAAGAAAGCTGGAGTAGCAATTCTCAGACAAAATAGCCTTTAAAACAAAGACTACTGCAAGAGACAAAGAAGGACACTGCATAATGATCAAGGGATCAATCCAAGAAGAAGATATAACAATTGTAAATATTTATGCACCCAACATAGGAGCACCTCAATACATAAGGCAAATACTAACAGCCATAAAAGGGGAAATCGACAGTAACACAATCATAGTAGGGGACTTTAACACCCCACTTTCACCAATGGACAGATCATCCAAAATGAAAATAAGGAAACACAAGCTTTAAGTGATACATTAAACAAGATGGACTTAATTGATATTTATAGGACATTCCATCCAAAAACAACAGAATACAGATTCTTCTGAAGTGCTCATAGAACATTCTCCAGGATAGATCATATCTTGGGTCACAAATCAAGCCTTGGTAAATTTAAGAAAATTGAAATTGTATCAAGTATCTTTTCCAACCACAATGCTATGAGACTAGATATTAATTACAGGAAAACATCTGTAAAAGATACAAACACATGGAGGCTAAACAATACACTACTTAATAACCAAGAGATCACTGAAGAAATCAAAGAGGAAATCAAAAAATACCTAGAGACAAATGACAATGAAAACACGACGAGCCAAAATCTATGGGATGCAGCAAAAGCAGTTCTAAGAGGGAAGTTTATAGCTATACAATCCTACCTTGTTTAGTTTTCTGTTAAGTTTAGAGTGGGAGAGAAAATACTATAGCCCTTACTCCTTCATAGGTGAAAGTAGGAATCCCTCATCCTAGTTTAGATTTTACTGCAGGGAAAGTCATTTGACTCCACGAGGAGATAACATTGACATTTGTAAGATATGATTGATGGTTATAGTGGTCCCATCCTGTCCTGACATGCTCTAGTCTTTATAACTCCCTCCTACGGCTCAATGCACAAACAGAACACTAATGTGATGAACAGTGTAGTAGAGCTGCTACCAGCTTGGCTGATTTTAGAGTAGAGATAGTCCATATTCTGGAGGGAAATGCTGCTAGAGAAAGAAGGAGACCACAAGGCAGGTAGTCCATAGATATGAATAATGAAGGCAGTGCTAAAGTTTTTGACAGTATGGAGAGGAAGCCATTATGATTTGTAGGTATAAATGCCCAGTTGTGTTTGCCAAACACATTACTATAAGACTTCCCAAAGGATATTAAGGAAGTCTTATAGACTATGCTTTTGTTAGTTTCCACCCTAAACTGGATAGCCAACATCACTTCACATTATGCATCAATACTACCTTGGCTTATACAGTAGTAATCAGAATATGGACAAAGTATGAGGAAGTGTGGAATCTACTCTTAGTTTTGCTCAAACTAGCTATTACCATGGGCAAGCCAGTTTACTTTCTAACCCTCAGTTTCTCCATCTATGTGAGATACTTTCCTTAACTAACTTCAAAATTGTTTTATTTTAAAAAATGACAAGAATATGTAATTCTTACAAAGGGATGTGTAAGATACAATATTAGAAATATGGTAACTTAAGTACATGGTGCTCTAAAATCTGTATGTTTCATCTGTTAATAAATCTATTCCATTTTGGAGTGTTTCTCTTGCTATCCAAATGTTTCTACAAACTCAGGGTAGCTAATTGTGGTTCTTTAAGATGTCATATTGAAATGCCATGTCTAAAACTTAACAGCGTAACTGGAATACATGTGTGTGTGTGTGCGCATGTTTGTGCATCTGTGTGCATGTGCATTTCCTGACTCAGAGAAGCTGAACCTTTAATAACAGAAACATCCATGGCAATCATCATATTCTCTAAAAATAGTAAAATTATTAGGTGAAAAATAAGGTCACAGTATATTTGCAGCTAGTCTAAAATTAGAGCCACTTGCTTAGAACGAGACTTGTTACAACAGAGAAATATCCTGGGGGAATGAGCTGATGATTTTTAACTATCTTGATTCCCCCTGTGTGTTGTAGAAAAAAAAAAAAAAGTGAAACTTTGAGTATCATTAATCACTTCTTAGGATTTGGGGCAAAAATGTTCTTGCTTTTCCAATACATGCATATATTAGAATGAGGACAAAGAACATTTCCTTCCCATTGGGCCTTTTTCTCTATGGCCACAGGTTTGTAAAGAGTGATGCTCAGCAGAATGCAGAATGTGACAGGGAAAGGACAATATAGAGGTCAGTAGAACTGAGTCAGATGCCGATTCTGCCCCTTAATAATCTTGTGACTATGATCATGATAACCCCTGCTCCTGGATTAATTTCCTTGTCTGGAAATTGGAATGGATGTTCTAGATAATTCAAGCTCTCATCCTTTTTAGTATTCTGCTTGTACCGAAGCCAGCTTTGGGAGGGGAGTCCCTGGGAAACATTCACCCAAAAGAGTCTGTCCCACAGTACCTAACATTCTGAGATTTTGGAATTATTCCTCTGGATTTAACGCTGATGATGCAGACATCTTTGAAGTTTAAATATACCAGGAGTGCCCAAACAGTACTACCCATACCTTAGTGTATATTTGTTAATCAGACCCCTTACTTTGTAGCAAAGAATACAGAATGGCACAATGCTATGTGAGCTCCGTTTAATCTAAGATTTGCTATATTCTCCCCTTTGCTCTAATAGAGCACATATAGGCCGTAAAATCACTTCAATTGCATTTACAGGGTTGGTTCTCATTCACTCCTATGCAATTCCTGAGTGGATATTCTCATTTGGTAAAATGCAGCTTGGATTTGAGGGGCCCTTGATAGAATAGCTGTTAGGGAACCGGGGGTGCTGTGTGGGATTGTGGTCAAGATGGGAAAAGGTGAAGCTGCTTCTGGGATCAAATCTGCATGGGTTAGGATGGAACTAAATCTGCAGATATGACACTTTACTAAATGTTGAGGAAGGATCAACATAACCTGGGTCCTGAACGGTTATGTTTAGACATCAGTTACACACAACAGTTCATTATAATAACTTATTTTGTAAGTTTCCAACCATTAGATTTTGACTTTTGTTCATGTGTCTGAATGTGGTAGTTATTTAAAAATATATCTGTTGAGTGAAAGAAAACATGGCAGGCCTGCTGGAAAGCTAAAAGCTATTATCTGAAAGTATACCTCACCTAAAAGAAGGATAATTTCCTGTTACTTTTGACATCTTGAGTACTTAGTGGTTTATAACATTCGGTGTATCTGAGTAACTCTGAAGGAAGTCAAGTTTTGTAGTTAACATCATGTGAAAATAAAATCTTCAAAATATATTCAAAATATATCATCACCTCCACAGCGACCACCCTGGTCTATGCTGTCATTGTGTCTAGTCTGGGTTACTGTAATGTATTACAGTAGCTCCCCCTGCTTTTCAAAGCAGCTGGAATGATCCTATTAAATAAGAATCAAATCATGTGACATCCTTCCCAAAGACTTCCAGTGGCTTCCCTTTCCACTCCAAGGGAAAGCTAACAGCCTACAAAGCAATGCGTAATCTGGCTGCCGGTTTCTCCTCTGACCTTGTCTGCAACTTCTCTCTACTTGCACACTCTGTTCCAGCAACAAGTCTGCCCTACTTGCTGTCCCTCAAGCGTATCAGATGCACCTCAACTAGAATGTCTTCCCCTGGATTACCTCATGTCTTACCTCCTTGGGGTCTTGAGTCAACCCACTGAGGTTCTCTCTGACCATCCATTTAGAATCACCATGTTCCCAATACTCCTTATTCCCTTTTTCTGCTAATTCCCTCCCTCCAGCTCCTATTGCCTTCTGAAATGCACATCATATTTATTTTCATTGTTGTCTTCTCCAGTAGACTATAACATGCATAAGAGCATAGATTTCTGTTTATTTTTACTCAGTTGAGGCTCTCGTGTCTAGAAAAATGGCTAATCCATGAATGATACATGGTCAATACATTTTAAATAAATTAATCAACGGAAGGAAAAAAAGGTAGGGGCTGAAGGAGGGAGAAGTGAAGGACAACTGGTGCCTGGAAGTAGCCCTTTGAATTATTCTAAGAGGAGTAAGCTTGGTTTGGGAATACAAATTGAAAGTTTTCCTGGTCCAGTACCCTGGGATGGCATGCCCAGGTCCCTCCCATCAGAGGTTAAGCGACTTGCTGGAGATCCCTCAGTGATTTAGCAGCCGAGCTGGGTACAGAGCCAACACATATGCTGGTTAACACCATGCCACCCACCCCCCGAACAGGCACATACACTTAATAGCAAATGATCATCTGCCAGCTTCTGGATTTTCTTCCCTGATCATGAGTTTGTATTTTAGAGGTAGAAAGTTATAGAAATCCAGGTTGCAGAGGTTTATGAGTATAGCTTAATAATTAAAACAATAATTCCTGCATGGTTTAACCCATTATTCCTTATGATCAAAGGGACCTTTTTATGCCCTCTCCCTATTGGTAACCACATGTAATAGTGAGTTATGGAACAATTCAGCTACTACAGATCATGTGCCCACAACTCTAAGTCACTATGGAGGACGTAGAGTAACTCTGTGGCATGTTTCTTTCTCTTATCATCTCACGGATGAGGTTAAAATAATACAAAATGAAAAACTTGGGAAAATACAATGTACCTTCTCCAGCATACCATATTTTCTCAAAAGTACTTTAGGATGCATATTATTCTGAGGGGTGAGATGGTGGGAAAGAACTCTGTTTTCATGTTCTCTAGAGAGGGAGTGGGAATGGGGGAAGAAAGTGAAAATAAAATCTTTGTAGAACCATCAACTATTAATTATGAAAGGGACCCTGGAGTTCCCCTCTCCTACCACCAGCACTCCATTTTAGAAATGCAGAAATAGAAACATGGAATGACTCATCTCTGATCACACACTCTGTGAGCAAATTGGGGTAGGAACCCAAATCACGTGACGTTACTTTGGAACTGCTTCCCTGTTTTGTGCTATTTTTGTACACTAAGCTGCATTTATCGAAAACTCAAAATTCAATGTTACATTCAAGTAAAATCCAGCAGTGCCACCGAAAAGAGCTAAATTTGTATTTTGAGTGTTATTATGGTATATACCCAAGCCAAAGAAGTCAAACTGTAAAAAAGAGTGTATCAGTCAAGAGAACATATCAAGGTTGTTTGAATCCAGAAACTGTCAGTTTTCATTAACCGTACTGCCTCCAAAGCTAGAATTTACAATAATCATGGACGTTGCTATTTCATGAGGGATGATGAGATTGAACAATTTTAACGAAGGCAGCGTTGAGTGGGTATGAAACCAAGTGCGGCATTTGGTCCTACCAAGAAGTGACACTGCATTGCTGACATTTTGCCTATGAGGAAACTTGAGTCTCACAATATTACAAAACTACAAAGGGGTGGATCTGGATTTGAATCCAGATCTGTCTGACTCCAAAGCGCAGGCTCTGTAGAGAAGATACACTGGGGAATGGGGAGACCACATAAAGAGCATGGAGACTGGAATCACCAAAAGCACACTTCACAGTTTGGCTGAGATCCTACTTTATACGGCCTAAATCTTAATAGAGACAGTGCCTTCTGCAGGCAGAGAACTGGAGTGCCCAACATATACTACGTTCTCAATGTTTGTTAAATTGAACTATAATAATGGTGTAATTGATATAATAAGTAGTTATAATAACATTATAATAAAACATTATAATATGAAATAACTTTCACATGATCTCAGAATATTGTCTCTAGAACCTAAAATGTGCTTTTCATGTTATTTATTTGCATATTTGTCTCTCTTACTAAACTTGAAGACTTTTGAAGGGAGACAATGTCTTATTTCTCTCTAAATCTGGTACTAGTATATTCATTCATGTAGCGATTATTTGAGTGACAAATGAGTTGATGTCTCCAAAAGATATTTGGGGCAAATATTATTTTTAGAAAATGGAGGCTGTGAGTGATTAGTTTTCTGCCATGCTAGTAAGGGGTGAAGTTGGCATTTGAATTAGCGTTTTCATTAATTAATTCAATCTTACATTATTTATATTCCATATTCCAGTGTACCTTATCATTACCTCTCTATTAGATGTGAGAGCATTTCTCCCTCTTTTTCTTACCTAGTCGTTCCAACTTCCAGTCACCTGGGTAATTAAAAAAAATATGCCTGGACACTGTATAGCATTTAATTCCTTCTCTGTCCCCTTTCCAAGCCTCCCAGGTCAAAGATTTTGCAAAGCCCCTATAATTGTCAGATAAGTAAAATCACATTGCTCATAATTACCAGGGACAATTCTGTGTAATTAGATGTTAACTGTAGTGTCCCCTCTCCTTTATGACTCCAAATAAATACCTGTTCCTGTCTCAGTCTGGGAAAAAGCTTGGTTGGAAATATAACTGCTTTGTTGCTCTCTATGTAATTAACTATCATTAAAAGCCACTAATTAGATCGTAAGTTTTAAATAAGTTGCCCTAATTACCTTTGGTACATGGTGCATTGAGTCGGGAGGGCAAGTCCTTCAGAGCCAAGAAAACTTGGCTCTGTCACTAAGAGAATTAACAGGGCTATCGTTGTTGGGGTTTTTTTCCCCATTCATAAATGGGAGGATGAGAACGTAGGGAATGGGGTGGATAGAGGTAGGGGTAAAGATTGTAGGTGAAAAATGTGTACCTGGGCAATGCCAACCAGGGGAAAGCTTATACTGTCTCTCCAAAAACTACTCACTTGGGTGCAAGGCAGGATGACACCAAACTTTGTCTTAGTTCAGAGCCTGCCACATACTGAGTGCTTATGAGGTGTTGAATGAATGAATAGCTGAACGAATGAGTGAATGAAACAATAGATTAGAAGCAACATGGCGTGATAGTTAGGAACCTCAATTTTGATATAAAAGCTAGGTATAGGTTTGAAGTCTAGCTCAGATAATTACCAACTTAGTTAGGAAAACTCCCTGATACTATGGTTTCTTCTCTATAGTAGGGGAATGATGATTCCTAACACCCAAGTTGTGATGAATAAATGATAAGTCCAATATTTCCACACACTGAGCTCTCAATAAATCTTAGCAGTGACAATGGTGATGATGATGATATAAAATGTTCAGTTTAGGAGTTCTCAAATGAGCCCCATCACTAAAGCTATCATCTGCTCCTTTTTTTATTTTGGTATTTTGTCCCAACATGCTATTAGACCACTTCTAACACAATCACAATCTTAGCATCCATTCACAAGCAGAACAAACTGGTTTCAAAGCATTTTCTAGGCCCTTAGTTAGTGCCAGAGTAATTAAAGAAGAAAATACAGTTCTTAACTGTAAGGAACACACAATCTGATGAGGCTACAGGTGTGTAAAAATAACACCATTTGTGCTGTAACAAAGGCCTTTACAAAATACTGTGTGGAAGGAAGTCCAAGAGAAATTCACAGGATAGGTGATATCAATGAGCCATTTATTAAATCACTCCCATTTTAATCAAAGTATTTAATATATGGCCATGGTCACAAGCAGCTATAACAACAGTAATGATAATAATAGTAAGAACAATAGCAAACATTAACTGAGCAAGTATCATGGGACAGAATCTAAATGCTTCATAGACATTCATTAATTGATCATTACAATAAACCCTCAAGTAGACAACGAAATGGAAGTTCATGGAGATTCATAATGTGCCCATGTTTGCATATACAAGTTTGCCAATGGCATAGTCAACATTCAAACCTGACATTCTGTTTACAAGAGTAGAGTTCTTAGAGTTCCTAAACCATACACAATTCTCCCATGGTAGTAAGGGAAAGAAGTGGAGTTTCTTTTGTTTCTAATATGGATATCAGGAGACCCAGATGTCCCTGTGGGTATTTTTTCCTCACTTTCTCTCTCTGGGCATCAGTTTCTTCATCCCATGAAAGTTAGTGAAGGACTAGCCGGCCGCTCAGGAGCCTTTCACCTACATATTTTTCTACTTGGTTTTTCCTACTGCACTAAGAATTATGTGAGTAAGCCAAGCCTTCGCATGCATACTAAAGTTTCCTTGAAGCCAAAGCAAGTTTTACACCCTCCGAAACAGCTGGCGTGGAGCCAAGTGGAAAAGTTTCTCTCTGTCTCTGTGTGTCAGTCTGTCTGTTTCTCTCTATACGAATACATAGGTATACGTACACAGATGTATATGTACATACACACAAACATATACATATAAGTACATAAGCATGTATATTTAAGACAGTTTTAATATGTAATGTAGGCAGATTATATATATATATATAAGAAAACTGTAACTCCATCAATATCAAAATCAATCACAGCACATAACAAATATGATTTTCCTCCCTAAACTCTCAAACTAAATGTTATCTTCCTTTGAGCATTCAGGCCATCATCAGTTTACTATGTAGATTTTTTTTTCATAAATGCCATGTGATTGCTTTAAATTTACTCAGCATAGGCAAGGGGAGATCTGTTGAGCCCCAGTTCTTTCTCAAAATGTGTGTGCATTCCCCTTGATGTTGTTCTCTGTCCACTGGGTTTTGGATGTACCATATCTCAGACCTGTAGTTGAAGGCCAGGTTTATGTGCACACCCTCTAGACCACTGGCTAGGATCAAATAGGTTTGCATTTTTGTACTTTGTCTATGCAGAGACGAAAGGGTGACTTCTCTTATCTCCAATGCCTGGCACCCTAACATTCTAAACAGATGCATTGAAAACTTGCAGTCATCAGAATTGGCTGTTAGCAGAGATCCTGCCCACTGGTCTTTCCAAAAAGAAGTATCACTCTGTTCATGTATATGTGATATGACAATGGCTGCCTCAGTTTGGGCTTCACATGACTGCTCAATTCAAATGTTCAATGGAGACTAAGTACAGGATGGCCATCATCAAAAAATCTAGACACAGTAAATGCTGGAGAGGGTGTGGAGAAAAGGGAACCCTCTTGCACTGTTGGCGGGAATGTAAATTGATACAGCCACTATGGAGAACAGTATGGAGGTTCCTTAAAAAACTAAAATTAGAATTACCATATGACCCAGCAATCCCAATACTGGGCATATACCCTGAGAAAACCATAATTCAAAAAGGTACATGTACCCCAATGCTCATTGCAGCACTATTTACAATAGGCAGGACATGGAAGCAACCTAAATGTCCATCAACAGATGAATGGATAAAGAAGATGTGGCTCATATATACAATGGAATATTACTCAGCCATAAAAAGGAATGAAACTGAGTTATTTTTAAGGAGGTGGATGGACCTAGAGTCTGTCATACTGTCATACAGAGTGAAGTAACTCAGAAAGAGAAAAACAAATGCTGTATGCTAATGCATATATATGGAATCTAAAAAACGGTACTGATGTACCTAGTGGCAGGGCAGGAATAAAGATGCAGACTTGAGGACATGGTGGGGGAAGGGGAAGCTGGAATGAAGTGAGAGAGTAGCACTGACATATATACACTACCAAATGTAAAATGGATGGTTAGTGGGAAGCTGCCACATGGCACAGGGAGATAAGCTCGATGCTCTGTGATGACCTAGAGGGGTGGGATAGGGAGGGTGGGAGGGAGACTCAAGATGTAGGGGCTGTGGAGATATATGTATACATATAGCTGATTCACTTTGTTGTACAGCAGAAACTAACACAACATTGTAAAGCAGTTATACTCCAATAAAGATGTAAAAAAAAAAAAAAATAGAGACTAAATAGGACCCCTGAAAGTATATTTGCATTTCCCATGGGACATAATGTAATTACCCCGGTTAGGATCAGATACCCATTCCCAGCCCAGTGGTATCCATGCACTTGTGTAATTCCATCCTTTTGAGTGTAAGCTAGACCCAGTTCCTTGCTTCTGATAAGTAGTCCAATGGCTAGGTATTATGATACACCTGTGCATTGACAGTTTGGCAGTTATTGTTTCTTTGTAAAGTAATCCTAGGAAAGGTGAGAATTTTCTAGCTTATCAGTTTTAAAAGCTAATTATATATCTAATTTTTGTTCACCTACTTATTCAACAAATATATGAGCATGTATTATGAGTAAGGCAATAGGCTAAGTGCCAATAATTACAGACAAAAGGCACAGCTTCTACTTTCAATATATACAGTGTACTGTGATAGGTTCTGATTAGTCTGTGCCCAAGTTTCCAACATAGGAGGTTCAGGAAACTCAGTCTGGTTAAGAGTGGGGCATGGGCAAGAAAGGCTTTATGACAGAAATGAATACTGAGAAAATCTTTAAATGAAAAAAAGAAAAACTATCCAGGCAGAGAAAGCTGTAGGGAAGAAACTTCAGACAGTGGGAGAAGCATTTACAAAAGATGTTAGCTCATGGTTGATTTTGGAAATATTGACATAAACTAGTAAGAACATAGAAAACTTTTTTGAAATAGAGTCTAGCATCAGCCTTTAAGATACATCTATGAAATTATTAGTGTTTTACTCAAAACTATGAGTGGGCAGGAAATTAGCTTTGCCCTTGGTATGTAGTCATCTAATGACAGGGGAGGAATTCTGAAAAAAATGGAGATTTTGAATTGCTCTATTTTTTTTTTTTTTTTTTTTTTTTTTGGTTTGGGGTAGACATACAAAATTGCTTCAAACTTTAAATATAAAGAGATGCAGATGATTTATAATAATGCACTGTTAGAATAATAGCTAAAAGGTTATTTGTTGAAGAAATGATGACTGTTATGGAAATACCCATTCCCGTCCAAAGATTATTATTTCTGTCCAGCATGAGGCCGTGGGGTGGTTTCTGTTTCCCAGTTTTTCCGTTCCCTTAGGGACTTGGAGCAAAACCATGGGTATATTTGCAATGGTCTATCTGTCTCTCTGTTCTTTGCAAGGTCTGAATGACAAGCCAAGCGGAGAAATTGAATTTTTCACTTCTCTAAACACTTTTGGCCCCTAGGAACACTGGAAAAGGTCAAGAATTTTGAAGCACGTTCTTCCCCAGGCTATGGGATCAAAATTTCTTTTTTAAAAGGTTGTTCCAGGCCCAGTGAGACAGTCAGTCGTGATGGAGACTATAAACAGCAGTTTATGTCCTCTGTGGTCGTGTGTGCCCCTCTTGGGAGGTTTACTCTGAAGAGAGTTTCTCTAGAGAGATTTGTTTCTCTCATTAGGGCAACTGCAGAAGGCGGGAAAAAAAGCTTGACATAAGTATGGAAGTGTGTGTGTGAAGTCTCCTGCCTCTCATATCCCCCTCCCTATGTTTTCTATTTTTAGTTTGCTATCCTCTTTTCCTTTTTCCTTTCTTTTAGTTGTTTCTCTCTCCCAGCTCCATTTTCTTTTTTTTCCTTAACTTTTTAAACCTGTCTCATAATGGGCTTTTTCATTTTCCTTTGTTGACCCATCTGATAGGCATCCTCTAAATGAGCTCAGAGTGATCCTCCCTTCCGATATTCATACCCTTGTGTAATTTTCTCCCCTTGATTGTAAGCCTAATGACTCACTTCTAACAAATAGATTATGGTAAAAGTTATGGAATCTCACTTCTCAAGATGTGGTTATGAAAGAACATGACTTCCACCTTGCTTGTTCTCCTACTTACTCTCTCCCATGGAGACATCCCTCCACCTATGAAGAGGCCCACGTGGCAAGGAACTGAGGTCTCCATCCTTGTTCACAGCTGGAGACCTGAGACTTTCCAACAGCCATATGAGTGAGCCTAGAGGAAGAGCCTTCTCCATTTGAATCTTGAGATAACTGAAGCCTTTTTTTTTTTTTCATTTTGATGACAGCCCTATGAGAAACCTTGTGCCAGAGGACCTGGCTAAACCCACTTAGATTCCTGACTCACAAAAACTGAGATACTGTTGATCATTTTAAACCACTATGTTTTGGGGTAACTTGTTATGCAGCAGTAGATCATGCAACCCATATCCTTTCATGTTCCTCCTCTTCATTGACCTTTTTATTGAACTCTTTCTATTTTTTCTAAGTACAGATTTTAACTTTGTACATAACATTGAAAGCTACAAGAATCAGAATGCTTTGCTCTCAGTAACCATCAAACCAAATCATGTATCTGCAAATACAGTCTGCATAATGGAAAGGTCAGCATCCCTGGCCTCCGTTTAATTATACTCTTTGGTAAAAATTCATTTTTTTGTCATTTCAGTAAAACTATTGAATGGGCAGTTACTCTCTTTAATACATTGTATCACCTGTCATGTGGAACAGAAAAATGAATGAGATATGCCTCATGCCATCAAAGATACTGTCATTCGGAATAAAATAAAAATGTAGAAAGTGAAGCATCCCATAGGAGGGATATTCTTAGGGGTCTTTTTGTGTTAAGAGGAGGCAGAGATCACTTCCTACTTGGAGGATCAGAAAAGGCTCCGTTAAGGGAGCACTCTGCTAAATATTGCAGGATAAACTGGATTTGTATACGCCTATTCAGTCTTCTGTGAACTTCACCTACACTTTGGATCCCATCTCTCATATGCTTCTCATAGGATCAACTCCTACTTAACATGCAGGAACCAATCTGATTTCCACTTTCTCTGGGCCACCTTCCACAACCTTTCTAGTTAGTTGATTATTTATCTTTTCATTGCTTCCCCAACCATCACTAACTTTGTCTGTGCCACCATTTCTCAAATGACTGCTTATTTGGCTCTTCCATTAATCAAGGGGGAAAGTGTAGTTGGAGAGGAAAGGGACAATTCACTCATTCTAAGCTAAGACAGTGAAGGTCAGAATGGGTAGGAAGACTTAGGACAATACAATGTTAGACTATCAAAAGGTATTTATTGCAAAGGAAGGAAAGAAGGAAGGAAGGAAGGAAAAAAGAGGGCATTATTGAGAACAATTGATATCTGACCATAATCTACTCCATTATTTATTTCCAATGTAAGCAGTAGGGTGGTTTCCTTTTCCCATTTTTTTTTTTTCCCCTTCCATAGGGACTCTTAGCAAACCTATGGGGATATTTGAAATGTATCATGCATTATTGTGCTCAGTCCTGATTCTTCACCGAACTTTGTATTAATGTATATGTTTCTTTGGAAAATTATAGTGGTGGGAACAAGGGCTTGGAGTTATTCCCTTTTTTTGTCTGGGAATAAACATATTTCTAGAGATTAGAAAAAGTAAATGATCTGTTCTTGTTGGCTTTTTTCTTCCATATTGTTTTTTTTTCACACACACACACACACACACACACTGTATTTTATTTTTACAAGAGATAAATAAACTGACATCAAGCATTGTAAATGGATGACCACAACAAAAGCAACAATGATTTCAATTACCAAACACGAAACATACTCATACTATGTCATAATATTGACATTCAGTCCAGTAATCCTCCACTGTAACAGCTCCTTTACTTTGTAGTGAAAATTGATTTGTATATTTTTTGCCTCTGAGTCCTTGTGGGATTTTTTTTTTATTCAAACAGAAAGTCACAAAAATTATAAGCATCCTCATCAGTTCACTCAGTCCCATGTAATTAATTTTTTTTTTTATCTTGCTCTTTTGTTAGCACTTTTATGAATTCATCAGTTTTCCATTAGAGTTCTGAAAATGCTTATTCATTCAGTTCAGCAGTAGAGTCAGTTACTAGAAACCTGTACTTGTCAGAGTCTTTTCCATGAATTCCTTGAAGATGAAACCCTTTTATAGGGACATTTTTGCAAAAGCATCAGAGTACACCCAGAACTGACTGTAAAAGACAAAAGACTTAAAAATGACCACGGTTAAAGATTTGATGAAAGTTCATAATAATGCAACTGACAAGGAAATTTAGTTATTTTTGAGATATACATTTTAAATTAATAACGAGAATTATGACTTATAACATTATACAAGAACACGTAAGATTTTTAGAAATTTCATGTAATGTCTGAAACATTTATATTAACATATTTCCATACAAATAACCCAAAGAAAGTTTAGTATTAGTTATTTTTGTCTGTTTCTTTTTTTATACTGCAGGTTCTTATTAGTCATCAATTTTATACACATCAGTGTATACATGTCAATCCCAATCGCCCAATTCAGCACACCACCATCCCCACCCCACCACAGTTTTCCCCCCTTGGTGTCCATATGTTTGTTCTCTACATCTGTGTCTCAACTTCTGCCCTGCAAATCGGTTCATCTGTACCATTTTTCTAGGTTCCACATACATGCGTTAATATATGGTATTTGTTTTCCTCTTTCTGACTTACTTCACTCTATATGACAGTCTCTAGATCCGTCCACGTCTCAACAAATGACTCAATTTCGTTCCTTTTATGGCTGAGTAATATTCCATTGTATATATATACCACAATTTCTTTATCAATTCGTCTGTCGATGGGCATTTAGGTTGCTTCCATGACCTGGCTATTGTAAATAGTGCTGAAATGAACATTGTGGTGAATGTGTCTTTCTGAATTATGGTTTTCTCTGGGTATATGCCCAGTAGTGGGATTGCTGGATCATATGGTAATTCTATTTTTAGTTTTTTAAGGAACCTCCATACTGTTCTCCAGAGTGGCTGTATCAATTTACATTCCCACCAACAGTGCAAGAGGGTTCCCTTTTCGCTACACCCTCTCCAGCACTTGTTGTTTGTAGATTTTCTGATGATGCCCATTCTAACTGCTGTGAGGTGATACCTCATTATAGTTTTGATTTGCATTTCTCTAATAATTAGTGATGTTCAGCAGCTTTTCATGTGCTTCTTGGCCATCTGTATGTCTTCTTTGAAGAAATGTCTATTTAGGTCTTCTGCCCATTTTTGGATTGGTTTGTTTATTTCTTTAATATTGAGCTGCATGAGCTGTTTATATATTTTGGAGATTAATCCTTTGTCTGTTGATTCATTTGCAAGTATTTTCTCCCATTCTGAGGGTTGTCTTTTGGTCTTGTTTATGGTTTCCTTTGCTGTGCAAAAACTTTGAAGTTTCATTAGGTCCCATTTGTTTATTTTTGTTTTTATTTCCATTACTCTAGGAGGTGGGTCAAAAAAGATCTTGCTGTGATTTATGTCAAAGAGTGTTCTTCATATGTTTCCTCTAAGAGTTTTATAGTTTTATAGTGTCCGGTCTTACATTTAAGTCTCAAATCCATTTTGAGTGTATTTTTGTGTATGGTGTTAGGGAGTGTTCCAATTTCATTCTTTTACATGTAGCTGTCCAGTTTTCCCAGCACCACTTATTGAAGAGACTGTCTTTTCTCCATTGTATATCTTTGCCTCCTTTGTCATAGATTAGTTGACCATAGGTGCGTAGGTTTATCTCTGGGCTTTCTATCGTATTCCATTGATCTATGCTTCTGTTTTTGTGCCAGTACCATATTATCTTGATTAGTGTAGCTTTGAAGTATAGTCTGAAGTCAGGGCATCTGATTCCTCCAGCTCCATTTTTTTTCTGTCAAGACTGCTTTGGCTATTCAGGGTCTTTTGTGTCTCCATACAAATTTTAAGATGATTTGTTCTAGTTCTGTAAAAAATGCCATGGTATATCTCTCCATCTGTTGGTATCATCTTTAATTTCATTCATCAGTGTCTTATAGTTTTCTGCATACAGGTCTTTTCTCTCCCTAGGTAGGTTTATTCCTAGGTATTTTATTCTTTTTGTGCAATGGTAAATGGGAGTGTTTCCATAATTTCTCTTTCAGCTTTTCATCATTAGTGTATAGGAATGCAAGAGATTTCTGTCCATTAATTTTGTATCCTGCATATTTACCAAATGCATTGATTAGCTCTAGTAGTTTTCTGGTGGCATCTTTAGGATTCTCTATGTATAGGATCATGACATCTGCAAACAGTGACAGTTTTACTTCTTCTTTTCCAATTTGTATTCCTTTTATTTCTTTTTCTTCTCTGATTGCCATGACTAGGACTTCCAAAACTATATTGAGTAATAGTCGTGAGAGTAGACATCCTTGTCTCATTCCTTATCTTCGAGGAAATGCTTTCAGATTTTCACCATTGAGAATGATGTTTGCTGTGGGTTTGTCATATATGGCCTTTATTATTTTGAGGTAGGTTCCCTCTATGCCCACTTTCTGGAGAGTTTTTATCATAAATGGGGGTTGAATTTTGTCAAAAGCTTTTTCTGCATCTATTGATATGATCATATGGTTTTTATTCTTCAGTTTGTTAATATGGTGTATCACAATGATACGTATCATTGAAGAATATATATTGAAGAATATTGAAGTATATTGAAGAATCCTTGCATTCCTGGGATAAATCCCACTTGATCGTGGTGTATGATCCTTTTAATGTGTTGTTGGATTCTGTTTGCTAGTATTTTGTTGAGGATGTTTGCATCTATATTCATCAGTGATATTGGTCTGTCATTTTCTTTTTTTGTAGTATCTTTGTCTGGTTTTGGTATCAGCGTAATGGTGGCCTCATAGAATGAGTTTGGGAGTGTTCCTTCTTCTGCAATTTTTTGGAAGAGTTTGAGAAGAATGGGCGTTATCTCTTCTCTAAATGTTTGATAGAATTCACCTGTGAAGCCATCTGGTCCTGGTCTTTTGTTTGTTGGAAGATTTTTAATCACAGTTTCAATTTCATTACTTGTGATTGGTCTGTTCGTATTTTCTCTTTCATTCTGGTTCAGTCTTGGAAGGTTATACCTTTCTAAGAATTTGTCCATTTCTTCCAAGTTGTCCATTTTATTGGCATAGAGTTGCTTGTAGTAGTCTCTTATGATGCTTTGTATTTCTGCGGTGTCTGTTGTAACTTCTCCTTTTTCATTTCTAATTGTATTGATTTGAGTCCTCTCCCTCTTTTTCTTTATGAGTCTGGCTAATAGTTTATCCATTTTGTTTATCTTCTCAAAGAGCCAGCTTTTAGTTTTACTGATCCTTGCTATTGTTTTCTTTGTTTCTATTTCATTTATTTCTGCTCTGATCTTTATTTCTTTCCTCCTGCTAACTTTGGGTTTTATTTGTTCTTCTTTCTCTAGTTCCCTTAGGTGTAAGGTTAGATTGCTTACTTGAGATTTTTCTTGTTTCTTGAGGTAGGCTTGTATTGCTATAACCTTCCCTCTTAGAACTGCTTTTGCTGCATCCCATAGATTTTGGCTCGTCGTGTTTTCATTGTCATTTATCTCTAGGTATTTTTTGATTTCCTCTTTGATTTCTTCAGTGATCTCTTGGTTATTTAGTAACATATTGTTTAACCTCCATATGTTTGTGTCTTTTACATTTTTTTCTCAGTAATTCATTTCTAATCTCATAGCGTTGTGGTCAGAAAAGATGCTTGATATGATTTCAATTTTCTTAAATTTACTCAGGCTTGATATGTGACCCAAGATGTGATCTATCCTGGAGAATGTTCCATGTGCACTTGAGAAGTGTAATCTGCTGTTTTTGGATGGAATGTCCTATAAATATCAATTAAATCTATCTGGTCTATTGTGTCATGTAAAGCTTCTGTTTCCTTATTTATTTTCATTTTGGATGATCTGTCCATTGGCGTAAGTGAGGTGTTAAAGTCCCCCTCTATTATTGTGTTATTGTCAATTTCCTCTTTTATAGCTGTTATGAGTTGCCTTATGTACTGAGGTGCTCCTATGTTGGGTGCATATATATTTATAATTGTTATATCTTCTTCTTGGATTGATCCCTTGATCATTATGTACTGTCTCTCCTTGTCTCCTGTAACATTCTTTATTTTAAAGTCTATTTTATCTGATATGAGTATAGCTACTCCAGCTTTCTTTTGATTTCCATTTGCATGGAATATCTTTTTCCTTCCCCTCACTTTCAGTCTGGATGTGTCCCTAGGTCTGAAGTGGGTCTCTTACAGACAGCATATAGATGGGTCTTGTTTTTGTATCCATTCAGCAAGCCTGTGTCTTTTGGTTGGAGCATTTAATCCATTCACGTTTAAGGTAATTATCGATATGTATGTTCCTATGACCATTTTCTTAATTGTTTTGCGTTTGTTTTTATAGGTCCTTTTCTTCTCTTGTGTTTTCCACTAGAGATGTTCCTTTAGCATTTGTTGTAGAGCTGGTTTGGTGGTGCTGAATTCTCTTAGCTTTTGCTTGTCTGTAAAGCTTTTGATTTCTCCATCGAATCTGAATGAGATCCTTGCCAGGTAGAGTAATCTTGGTTATAGGTTCTTCCCATCATGCCACTCCCTTCTGGCTTGTACAGTTTCTGCTGAGAAATCAGCTGTTAACGTTACGGGAGTTCCCGTGTATGTTATTTGTCTTTTTTCCCTTGCTGCTTTCAAGAATTTTTCTTTGTCTTTAATTTTTGCCAATTTGGTTACTATGTGTCTCGGCGTGTTTCTCCTTGGGTTTATCCTGTATGGGACTGGCTGTGCTTCCTGGACTTGGGTGTCTATTTCCTTTCCCATGTTGGGGAAGTTTTCGACTATAATCTCTTCAAATATTTTCTCAGGTACTTTCTCTGTCTCTTCTCCTTCTGGGACCCCTATAATGCAAATGTCATTGCGTTTCATGTTGTCCCAGAGGTCTCTTAGGCTGTCTTCATTTCTTTTCATTCTTTTTTCTTTAGTCTGTTCTGCAGCAGTGAATTCCACCATTCTGTCTTCCAGGTCACTTATCCGTTCTTCTGCCTCAGTTATTCTGCTATTGACTCCTTCTAGTGTAGTTTTCATTTCAGTTATTGTATTGTTCACCTCTGTTTGTTTGTTTTTAATTCTTCTAGGTCTTTGTTAAACATTTCTTTCATCTTCTCGATCTTTACCTCCATTCTTTTTCTGAGGTCCTGGATCATCTTCGCTATCATTGTTCTGAATTCTTTTTCTGGAAGGTTGCCTATCTCCACTTCATTTAGTTGTTTTTCTGGGGTTTTATCTTGTTCCTTCATCTGGTACATAGCCCTCTGCCTTTTCATGTTGTCTATCTTTCTGTGAATGTGTTTTTTGTTCCACAGGCTGCAGGATTGTAGTTCTTCTTGTTTCTGCTGTCTGCCCTCTGGTGGATGAGGCTATCTAAGAGGCTTGATGGGAGGGACTGGTGGTTGGTAGAGTTGACTGTTGCTCTGGTGGGCAGAGCTCAGTAAAACTTTAATCCCCTTGACTCTTGATGGGTGGGGCTGGGTTCCCTCCCTGTTGGTTGTTTTGCCTGAGGCAACCCAACACTGGAGCCTACCTGGGCTCTTCGGTGAGGCTAATGACAGACTCTGGGAGGGCTCATGCCAAGGAGGACTTCCTAGAACTTCTGCTGCCAGTGTCCTTGTCCCCACAGTGAGCCACAGCCCCCACCCCACCCCCGTGCCTCTGCAGATGACCCTCCAACACTAGCAGGTAGTTCTGGTTCAGTTTGCCCTGGTGTCACTGCTCCTTCCCCTGGGTCCCGACACGCACACTACTTTGTGTGTGTCCTCCAAGAGTGGAGTCTCTGTTTCCCCCAGTCCTGTCGAAGTCCTGCAGTCAATTCCACTAGGCTTCATAGTCTGATTCTCTAGGAATTCCTCCTCCCATTGCCGGACCCCCAGGTTGGGAAGCCTGATGTGGGGCTCAGAACCTTCACTCCAGTGAGTGGACTTCTGTGGTATAAGTGTTCTCCAGTCTGTGAATCACCCACCCACCAGTTATGGGATTTGATTTTACTGTGATTGCGCCCCTCCTACCATCTCATTGTGGCTTCTCCTTTGTCTTTGGATGTGGGGTATCTTTTTTAGTGAGTTCCAGTGTCTTCCTGTCGATGATTGTCCAGCAGCTAGTTCTGATTCTGATATTCTCGCAAGAGGGAGTGAGAGCACATCCTTCTACTCTGCCATCTTGGTTCCTCCTATCCAAATTGTATTTTTAATGAGAAACACAAGAGTTTAATAACAAATCTGAGTCATGTCACGGCCATGTACTTTTTTTTTACACAGGATACGTAATGATTTTAATTTTTAAGTTTATATTTATTGAGATATACTTAACATATAACACTGTGTAAGCTTAAGGTATACATGTTAATTTGATACACTTATATGTTGAAAATATTTTTAGGAGACCTTGGTAAAATCACTTGAAAGATATCCCAGCTTTTAATATTAACTGTGAAAAATCTTTGGAAGACCAGAGCCTTTAAAAAACTCATATTGTTGATGGTAGTGTGGTAGTGTACATCCCTGAAAATTTATCAGAAGTCATTTATAAGAAAATATCTTGAAAACAGCTTATATGATCAATAATAAGAGAATGGGATTGTGTACTGTAGAACATCAACACAATGGATTCTTATATAGCCATTAAAATGGCAATTAGGAAAACATAAACATAACTGAGAAAATGTTTATAATGTGATATTAATAAAAAGAAGAGAATGCTAAATTATATGTAACCTATGATTATAACTATATAATTTGTACAGATGGTCCCTGACTAACAATGCTTTAACTTATAATGTTTTGACTTTATGATGGTGTGAAAGAGATATGCATTCGTTAGAAACTGTACTTTGCATTTTGAATTTTGATTTATTCCCAGGCTAGCAATATATGGTATGATACTCTCCTGGTGCTGGGCAGCCAGAGCTCCCAACCAGCCATGTGATCATGAGGGGAAACAACTGATACACTTAACACTATTCTCTACCCATAGAACCAATCTGTTTTTCACTATAAGTACAGTATTCGATAAATTACATGAGATAGTCAACAATAAATAATAAGTAATAATAAATTAGGCTTTGTGTTAGGTGATTTTGTAGGCTAATGTAACTGTTCTACACACACTGTAGTAAACTAGAGTTCTACTCTAGTTTAAAGTAGATTAAACTATGGTAGTTTAGGTGTATTAAATGCATTTTTGATTTAGGGTATTTTCAACTTACAGTGGGTTTTTTTGGACACAGCCCCATCATAAGTGGAGGAAGGATCTATATTTGCTTATAAGGGGAAACAAGAAAAGAATCATAGAAAAAAAAAAAAATATATATATATATAAATTGTAATGCAAGGTAAATTTGGGGCCTGATAATTCCTTGGGAGGGGGTGTCTTGTGCACTGTAGAATGTTTAGCAGCATCCCTGACTTCCTACCTCTGAGATTCAAGTAGAATTTCCCCAGCTGTGACGACCAAAAAATGTCTCTAGACTTTGCCAAATGTCCCCTGACAGGGGAAGGGGGGAAAGCAAAATCATTCCTGGTTGACAACAACTGTTTCAATAAAACATTTCATTATTTTTCTATTTTAAAAGGAATAATATTCATAAATAAAATTGAGAAAAATCTTTACCCTTGACCTAGTGTTCTCTTCAGAAGCTTATCCAGAGAATAGTTGAAATCAGCAATGTTCTGGTTCTGTCAGACAAGGGAGTAAAGCATTATTGTGTGGTGACGTGCTTGGGGATGTCAGCAAACCCCACCATTCCTCTGAGTTCTTGCAAAATGGGGGAAAGAAATCAGTGTATGTTATATAAGTATACCTTCTACTGACAGTGCAGAGTATTTTTATCCTGGTGGAAGTTGCCTCTGGGCTCTGAAACCTTCTGTCAGGGAGTAAAGAAAACTAATTGCAGTGAAATATCTTTTCAGGCAACCTGCCCATCACCAAATTCTATATGTAGGGGAAATGCATACTTCCTTTAGAAGATATTTCGGTGGAACTCAAACCCCATAGGAATTCTTTTTAGGGCCAGGGAAACTTTTACACAGCGTAAGAACTTTAGTTCAATTCAGAATATGTTAAAATTTCAAGGCGCTATTAAGGAGTCCTCTGTCACCTGGAGTGACCCGTTATTTTATTTGCAGGATAACTAGAAACCAGAGAAGTTAAGTACTTGTCAGTTCAACACACCTAATTAGTTGCACAGCATAAAATTAAGCCCATGTCAGCCTGAAGTTTCTTATCCTTCAGGCAAACTTTGTCTTTAAAAGAACATTTTCCATCCCTGCAATTGTATATCATTTGAAAAGATTTATTTCTAGATGATGGTATCTTCCACAGTGTTTGAAATAGGGTTTAGTCTTCAAATAGAATGTAAAATTCAAACATTTAGTGAATAAACATTTATTGGGTTCTTTGTGCCCAGTTCTGTGCCACACAATGGATTTGAAAGATTAAATGTCGTATACTTTTTCTGCAACTGTCATAGCCCTATACATTCTGCTGTATACATAAGACATTTAGTCAATTCTGACTGGGGATCTAGAATAGAATTAGTGTGTATCTAGATTATGAGGCTCTCCATCTGTACTCCTGGGAACATCTCCTCCACTCCTCATTCTGCTGACCTTTCACATCTTCATGGGTAAATTTGTGTGTCAATGTATTTGTAATAACCCTGTTACAGAAGAACAATACCAGGAGCATTTTAATTGAGTACAGTGGAAACTGCAGCAGCCTGAGAAATGTAACAAATGACAACAACCCCAACTCTGTACACAGAGAAATGTGTGGACCTAACAGTGACCAAATACCACTGAGTCTTATTGGAGTTTCTATCAGATAAAGGTTTGATTTTTTCCATTTTCATTGGAAGTTTTTCCTACTTCCAGGGACCATTTGCAGTGTGATAACTACCCATAGAAAGCAATCTTTTGAAGGTGTCCTGCCACTTGTGTCTTTCCATAATGCTGTGTTGGACAGACCCAACATATGTGATTTATTGTCATAGCCAAGTAGGGATCAAAATTCCTTCTCATTGGATATTCATGATAGCATAAAATGAAAACAAACAAACAGATGCCATGCATGGATACCTGGCATCTTTCTCTAGACTGAAGGAATGGAAAGTGTATGGGGCTAAGAATCAGGAAACGCTGAGTTTAATTCTGATTCAATGACTCTTATGTCGCAAGACTTCTAATCTCTAAGTAATACGAGTTTTTTCAAATGTGTGTTAGGGGTGGAAACTGTATGCCCAGTAATGCACAGGAGGAGAGAGAGTTGCTGATGGTAAATTCATATGATACTCCACTTGTTGGAATGTGTAGCCATAAGAGCCTTGCAAATCATTAAGGTCAGAAAAAAAATTAAAGATATACACATATGTATCCTTTAAAATTTATATATATAAATTTTTATATATATTTTATATTTATATAATAAAATCAGCATTCACTTTTTTAAGATGAATGCAAACAGATCAAATAATTGTTGTGTCTGTATGATGAGGATGCTACGATGTAAGCATTTAAATAACTGTGTCCCAGGTAAATAGTCTGCTATTCTAATCAGAACACACAAAGTAATTTTTGGGCTGGGGGAAAGAACTGGATTTGAGAAAGGAAATAGTAAAAAGTAGTCAGTTATGTCTTATTTTGAGTTTTGTAGAAGCAGAGCCTGAGTTGGGTGTGGATGAAAAAGTGACTTATTGAAGGAGATCTCATAGGAAAGACCTGTAAGGGAGTGGGGTAAACAGGTGAGGGCTTGGGATACAGCTAAGCAGTGGTTTTAGCTGAAGTCTAACTTCAGCCTGATCCCAGAGCATCTCCAGAGTATAAACTGCATCACAGAGATAGTTTCACCTTGTGGCAAGAGTCCTGGCCTTTTAATCCCATATCTGTCAATCAGTCCTTGTCTTCGGGCTATTCCTGGGACAGGTATAACTCCCTAGGTTTCTTCAGACAAACTGACTCCTACTGACTGAGGGAAGTAAATCAGTGATTTGTTGGCAGCCAATACTTACAGCATCTAGGGAATATCTGTCAGGTAACAGGGATCCAGGTTTGACACCAATAGCATCTATTACATAATAAAGCAGGCTTCCTAAGGCTATTAATTGAGTTAAAACTAACTCTGGCTCTCCAAAATAATGTAATGAAGACCAGGGGACCTCTCTGTCTTTTTGGTTTTTTTTTTTTTTTTTGGCTGTGCCGTTCATTCCCCAACCAGGGACTGAACCCAGGCCAAGGTAGTGAAAGCGCCAAGTCCTAACCACTGGACTGCCAGAGAATTCCCTCTGTTTTGTTCTTTGTTTTATCCCCAATACTTAGGAAAATGCCTGGCTTAGAGAATATACTCAGTAAATGTGTGTTGAATGAATGAAGGGATTCCTGACATCTATGCCAGCCTCTGTATTTTGGTGCACACTTCCCCTGATTTTTCTACTGCCTTCAATGCCCTCCTTTCTCCTCTCAATCTTTATTTGTTCTTCAAAGTATATCTGATCATCAAAGTTGATCTATGAAGCATTCTTTGAATATTCTAGCCCATGAGAACCTGTGTGTGTGTGTGTGTGTGTGTGTGTGTGTGTGTGTGTGTGTGTGAGAGAGAGAGAGAGAGAGAGAGAGAGAGAGAGAGGGAGAGAGAGAGAGAGAGATTGCCTATGTGTGGGTGTATGCCTCCTTGTATCTGGCTAGTTATCATCTCTGTAACTAAACATGTCTTTTCCTGGCTCTGCAACATCCAACTAATCCCCATCTTCTGAAGTATCTCCATAATTATGTACATATTTCTCAGTTTAGCAATCAATACCCAGTTCACCATCATCCACAGTTAATAATAATAGTAATAATAAATCATATTTATTGAGTACTTACTAAGTTCCAAGCACTGTACTCAACACATAACATGCCTGTCTCATTGGATTTGAGAATAATCTCATAATGAAGGTACTTTTATTATCTTTATTTTCTGGATGAAGTAGCTTGTCCAAAACCACACATCTAGTATGAGAAAAACTGGTATTTAAAAGCAATCAACAGATGCTACAACCTTGTCTTAGCCTCAAAGCTACAGTATCTTACCTCCAAAAACATTTCAACAGCTTGCTAACAAATCTTTCTTCTTCATTCCACTCCCACACAGCAGCCAGAATGATCTTTACAAAGCATCAATCTGGTGATGTGCCTCCTCTGCTGAGAACTCATCAGTAGCTCCCCCTTAATCTCAAGATGAAGCCCAAACCCTTTAATATGGTTTTATAAAAGCACCCTGATTCACCCCGAGTACCTCTCCATCCGTATCCCTTGTCTTCCCTCACTTCCCCAGATATTGAATGTCCTTCAGATTCTTAAAGGCACTAGACACCCTCTGCCTCCCTTTTGGACCGAAATGTGGGTTGAATGTGAGAAGGTTCTCTTCTACTCCTACTCTCCTTAACTGAATATTTATCCTCCAAGAAATAGTTCTTGATCTCCCAAACCTGTTGTTGCTGTCCCCCCTCTTTCAGACCTGTGCCTGAGTTTACTCACTGTTTTATCTCCACAGACTAGAAGAGAGCTTGGAATATAGTTGCAGTAAATGACATTTGCCTTCAGATGGAAAAAGAAGAATGAATATTCTAATGATGTAAAAATACTCTCCCCTCCCTACCCTTATTGTGAGCTTGGAAGACAATGACTATGCTTAACACAACTCTCCATCCTCCACAATAGCTAGGACATTGTCCACTACACAGTAGATTCTTAGAAACTGTCTATTTATTAATTGTTATTGCTATTTTTACCTTGGCTTCAGTCACAATCATTACCTTTTTCAACCAGGAAAGCTCATGTTTGATTCATGGCTCTTAATTCAACCCACAATGTAAAGTTACGGAATGGTTGGGTTGAAGGTCATCAAAATAGGGATCTCCTTAATGAATAAATTCCCACCACAGTTCATCTTGTGTGTACTTGAACCCCTCTAACTTCGGAGAACTCACGACTTCCTAGGAGAGGATTCTTTGTCATAAGTTTTAGCATATTGTTTCCATGTTGAATCAATTTTTTTTTTCCTATCATATGAGTCTCGTTGGATAGGAAACTAAGAATGCCATTAGTAATTCAGTGGAGGATAAGCTGGCATTTTCCTTATTTATTTATTATTTTTAACCAGTCTATGCTCTCCTCCCTGGAATACTGAGAGATCCCTTGAAAAACCCTGAACTGGAGAGTGGGTTGGGGGCATGGAAAGAGACTTATTGCCTGGCTTAATATTGTCCCTCAGAGCAATCACTGTCCCGCGTTCTTGGCTTTAGCCCAATTTGCCTACATGACAGTCCATTCTCCCTGACTCAGCCTTCTGTGTCCAGACAAATGATTCACTCTCAGTGCATTTTTCTGCTCTTACTAAATAGGCTCTCTAACCATCACTGTATCTTTCAATTCCAGCTAACAGCTTGGACAGCAGTTTTTTTTAAAAAAATGTTACTAAGCAAGCAAGCTCAGCCGGAGAAATGCAGAATTCTCTGAGAATGCTTCCCACATCGTTTGGGCTCACAAGGACTGCTGCCTTCTCTAAACTCAGGGCAAAATCCATTTCACATATTGTATTCATTTATCCATTGGCAGATTGTTTACTAGTCTCTGCCATTTCTTAAACCTTAGCTAATACCGATTAAGCACTAACAGTAAACCAAATACTGTGTTAAATGCTTTCATAAATGATCTCATCTAATTTTCACCAAAAACCCTTGGAGATTGGTGGTACTATTAGTATCCTTATGTTACACAGGAGAAAACTGAGGTACAAAGAACTTAAGCGGATTGCCCAAAAGCACTTAGCAAGTAAGTGGAAGAGAAGGATTTGATCTCAGAAATATGACTTCAGGGTCAAAGCACTGTCTTAACTACACCCCTATGCTTGAGTGGAATGGATGGTGTAGGATGATACCTGCCTTTAAATTATTTTGTGACCTTTGGCATATCACTTCAACTCTCTGGGCCTCATTTTCATCATATTAAAAAGAACATGGCTGAGTTGAATATTTCTACAATTAATTACATACAACAGCTGTATTCTTCACCATAATCATATTAGGTAGGTGCAGCAAGAGATAGGATGGGAAAAAACAACTGCCTGCAATGGAGGATAAGAAGGAATCAAAAGACCCATTAATGGTACTAGCTGTACCTTTTTTTTTTTTAACATCTTTATTAGAATATAATTGCTTTACAATGGTGTGTCAGTTTCTGCTCTATAACAAAGTGAATCAGTTATACACATACATATATCCCCATATCTCTTCCCTCTTGCATCACCCTCCCTATCCCACCCCTCTACATGGTCACAAAGCACCGAGCTGATCTCCCTGTGCTATGCAGCTGCTTCCCACTAGCTATCTATTTTACATTTGGTAGTGTATATATGTCCATGCCACTCTCTCACTTTGTCCCAGCTAACCCTTCCCACTCCCTGTATGCTCAAGTCCATTCTCTAGTAGGTCTGCATCTTTATTCCCATCTTGCCCCTAGGTCATTCTGACCTTTTTTTTTTTTTTTTTTTTTTTAGATTCTATATATATGTGTTAGCATATGGTATTTGTTTTTCTCTTTCTGACTTACTTCACTCTGTATGACAATCTCTACGTTCATCCACCTCACTACAAATAACTCAGTTTCGTTCCTTTTTATGGCTGAGTAATATTCCATTGTATATATGTGCCACATCTTCTTTATCCATTCATCCGATGATGGACACTTAGGTTGTTTCCATCTCTGGGCTATTGTAAATAGAGCTGCAATGAACATTTTGGTACATGACTCTTTTTGAATTATGGTTTTCTCAGGGTATATGCCCAGTAGTGGGATTGCTGGGTCATATGGTAGTTCTATTTGTAGTTTTTTAAGGAACCTCCATACTGTTCTCCATAGTGGCTGTATCAGTTTACATTCCCACCAACAGTGCAAGGGGTTCCCTTTTGTCCACATCCTCTCCAGCATTTATTGTTTCTAGATTTTTTGATGATGGCCATTCTGACCGGTGTGAGATGATATCTCATTGTAGTTTTGATTTGCATTTCTCTAACGATTAATGATGTTGAGCATTCTTTCATGTGTTTGTTGGCAATCTGTATATCTTCTTAGGAGAAATGTCTGTTTAGGTCTTCTGCCCAATTTGGGATTGGGTTGCTTGTTTTTTTGATATTCAGCTGCATGAGTTGCTTGTATGTTTTGCATATTAACCCTTTGTCATTTGCTTCATTTACAAATGTTTTCTCCCATTCTGAGGGTTGTCTTTTCGTCTTGTTTATGGTTTCCTTTGTCGTGCAAAAGCTTTTAAGTTTTATTAGGTCCCATTTGTTTATTTTTGTTTTTATTTCCATTTCTCTAGGAGGTGGGTCAAAAAGGATCTTGCTGTGATTTATGTCGTAGAGTGTTCTGCCTATGTTTTCCTCTAAGAGTTTGATGGTGTCTGGCCTTACATTTAGGTCTTTAGTCCATTTTGAGTTTATTTTTGTGTATGGTGTTAGGGAGTGTTCTAATTTCATTCTTTTACATGTAGCTGTCCAGTTTTCCCAGCACCACTTATTGAAGAGACTGTCTTTACTCCATTGTATATCTTTGCCTCCTTTATCATACATTAGTTGACCATAGTAGCATGGGTTTATCTCTGGGCTTTCTACTTTGTTCCATTGCTCTATGTTTCTGTTTTTGTGCCAGTACCATATTGTCTTGTTTACTGTAGCTTTGTAGTATAGTCTGAAGTTAGGGTGCCGGATTCCTCCAGCTCTGTTTTTCTTTCTCAAGATTGCTTTGTCTATTGGGGGTCTTTTGTGTTTCCATACAAATTGTGAATTTTTTTGTTCTAGTTCTGTGAAAAATGCCAGTGGTAGTTTCATAGGGATTGTGTTGAATCTGCAGATTGCTTTGGGTAGTAGAGTCATTTTCACAATGTTGATTCTTCCAATCCAAGAACATGGTATATCTCTCCATCTATTTGTATCATGTTTAATTTCTTTCATCAGTGTCTTATAGTTTTCTGCATACAGGTCTTTTGTCTCCTTAGGTAGGTTTATTCCTATATATTTTATTCTTTTTGTTGCAGTGGTAAATGGGAGTGTTTTCTTAATTTCACTTTCATATTTTTCATCATTAGTGTATAGGAATGCAAGAGATTTCTGTGCATTAATTTTGTATCCTACTACTTTACCAAATTCATTGATTAGCTCTAGTAGTTTTCTGGTAGCATCTTACATAGGATAGGATTCTCTATGTATAGTATCATGTCATCTGCAAACAGTGACAGCTCTACTTCTTCTTTTCCGATTTGGATTCCTTTATTTCCTTTTCTTCTCTGATTGCTCTGGCTAAAACTTCCAAAACTATGTTGAATAAGAGTGGTGAGAGTGGGCAACCTTGTCTTTTTCCTGATCTTAGTGGAAATAGTTTCAGTTTTTCACCATTGAGGACGATGTTGGCTGTGGGTTTGACATATGTGGCCTTTATTATGTTGAGGAGAGTTCCCTCTATGCCTACTTTCTGGAGGGTTTTTATCATAAATGGCTGTTGAATTTTGTTAAAAGCTTTCTCTGCATCTATTGAGATGATCATATGGTTTTTCTCCTTCAATTTGTTAACATGGTTTATCACATTGATTGATTTACATATATTGAGGAATCCTTGCATCCCTGGGATAAACTCACTTGATCACGGTGTATGATCCTTTTAATGTGCTATTGGATTCTGTTTGCTAATATTTTGTTGAGGATTTTTGCATCTATGTTCATCAGTAATATTGGCCTGTAGTTTTCTTTTTTGTGGCATCTTTGTCTGGTTTTGGTAGCAGGATGATGGTGGCCTTGTAGAATGAGTTTGGGAGTGTTCCTCCCTCTGCTATATTTTGGAAGAGATTGAGAGGATAGGTAAGAAGAAGGTAAGCTATTCTCTAAATGTTTGATGGAATTCGCCTGTGAAGCCATCTGGTTCTGGGCTTTTGTTTGTTGGAAGATTTTCAATCACAGTTTCAATTTCAGTGCTTGTGATTGGTCTGTTCATATTTTCTGTTTCTTCCTGGTTCAGTCTCAGAAGGTTGTGCATTTCTAAGAATTTGTCCATTTCTTCCAGGTTGTCCATTTTATTGGCATATAGTTGCTTGTAGTAATCTCTCATGATCCTTTGTATTTCTGCAGTGTCAGTTGTTACTTCTCCTTTTTCATTTCTAATTCTACTGATTTGAGTCTTCCCCCTTTTCTTCTTGATGAGTCTGGCTAATGGTTTGTCAATTTTGTTTATCTTGTCAAAGAACCAGCTTTTAGTTTTATTGATCTTTGCTATTGTTTCCTTCATTTCTTTTTCATTTATTTCTGATCTGATCTTTATGATTTCTTTCCTTCTGCTAACTTTGGGGTTTTTTTGTTCTTCTTTCTCCAATTGCTTTAGGTGTAAGTTTAGGTTGTTTATTTTAGATGTTTCGTTTCTTAAGGTAGGGTTGTATAGCTATAAACTTCCCTCTTAGAGCTGCTTTTGCTGCGTCCCATAGGTTTTGGGTCGTTGTGTATTCATTGTCATTTGTTTCTAGGTATTTTTTGATTTTGTCTTTGATTTATTCAGTGATCTCTTGGTTATTAAGTAGTGTGTTGTTTAGCCTCCATGTGTTTGTATTTCTTACAGATTTTTTCCTGTCATTGATATCTACTCTCATAGCGTTGTGGTCGGAAAAGATACTTGATACAATTTCAATTTTCTTAAATTTACCAAGGCTTGATTTGTGATCCAAGATATGATCTATATTGGAGAATGTTCCATGAGCACTTGAGAAAAATGTGTAATTCTGTTGTTTTTGGTTGGAATGTCCTATAAATATCAATTAAGTCCATCTTGTTTAATGTATCACTTAAAGCTTGTGTTTCCCTATTTATTTTCATTTTGGATGATCTGTCCATTGGTGAAAGTGGGTTGTTAAACTCCCCTAGTATGATTGTGTTACTGTCGGTTTCCCCTTTTATGGCTGTTAGTATTTGCCTTATGTATTGAGGTGCTCCTTTGTTGGGTGCATAAGTATTTACAATTGTTATATCTTCTTCTTGGATTGATCCCTTGATCATTATGTAGTGTCCCTCTTTGTCTCTTGTAATAGTCTTTGTTTTAAAGTCTATTTCGTCTGATATGAGAATTGCTACTCCAGCTTTCTTTTGATTTGCATTTGCATGGAATATCTTTTTCCATCCCCTCACTTTCTGTCTGTAGGTGTACCTAGGTCTGAAATGGGTCTGTTGTAGACAGCATATATACGGGTCTTGTTTTTGTATGTTTTCATCCAGTCTGTGTGTTTTGGTTGGAGCATTTAATCCATTTACATTTATGGTAATTATCAATATGCAGGTTCCTATTACCATTTTCTTAATTGTTTTGGGTTTATTATTGTAGGTCTTTTCCTTCTCTTGTGTTTCCTGCTTCCGGAAGTTCCTTTAGCATTTGTCGTAAAGCTGGTTTGGTGGTGCTGAATTCTCTTAGCTTCTGCTTGTCTGTAAAGCTTTTAATTTCTCGGTCAAATCTGAATGAGATCCTTGCTGGGTAGATTAATCTTGGTTGTAGGTTTTTCTCTTTCATCACTTTAAATATGTCCTGCCACTCCCTTCTGGCTTGCAGAGTTTCTGCTGAAAGATCAGCTGTTAACCTTATGTGAATTCCCTTGTATGTTATTTGTTGTTTGTTCTCTTGTTGCTTTTAATATTTTTTCTTTGCGTTTAATTTTTGATAGTTTGATTAATATGTGTCTTGGTGGGTTTCTTTTTGGATTTATCCTGTATGGGACTCTCTGTGCTTCCTGAACTTGATTAACTATATCCTTTCCCATATTAGGGAAGTTTTCAACTATAATCTCTTCAAATATTTTCCCAGTCCCTTTCTGTTTCGCTTCTTCTTCTGGGAGCCCTATAATTTGAATGTTGGTGCATTTAATGTTGTCCCAGAGGTCTCTGAGGCTGTCCTCAATTCTTTTCATTCTTTTTTTCTTTATTCTGCTCTGCAGTAGTTATTTCCACTATTGTATCTTCCAGGTCACTTATCCATTCTTCTCCTTCAGTTATTCTGCTATTGATCCCTTCTAGAGAATTTTTAGTTTCATTTATTGTGTTGTTCTGATCTGTTTTTTTTTTTTTTTTTTTTTTTGCTCTTTAGTTCTTCTAGGTCCTTGTTAAAAGTTTCTTGTATTTTCTACATTCTATTTCCAAGTTTTTGGATCATCTTTACTATCCTTATTCTGAATTCTTTTTCAGGTTGACAGCCTATTTCCTCTTCATTTGTTTGGTCTGGTGTGTTTTTACCTTGCTTCTTCATCTGCTGTGTGTTTCTCTGTCTTCTCATTTTGCTTCACTTACTGTGTTTGGGGTCTCCATTTCGCAGGCTGCAGGTTCGTAGTTCCCATTGTTTTTGGTGTCTGTCCCCAGTGGCTATGGTTGGTTCAGTGGGTTGTGTAGGCTTCCTGGTGGAGGGGACTAGTGCCTGTGTTCTGGTGGATGAGGCTGGATCTTGTTTTTCTGGTGGGCAGGTCCACCCAGGTCTGGTGGTGTGTTTTGGGGTGTCTGTGGCCTTATGATTTTAGGCAGCCTCTGTGCTAATGGGTGAGGTTGTGTTTCTGTCTTGCTAGTTGTTTGGCCTAGGGTGTCCTGCACTGTTGCTTGCTGGTTGTTGAGTGGAGCTGGGTCTTGGGGTTGAGACGGAGATATCTGCGAGATTTTCACCATTTGATATTGCATGGAGCTGGGAGGTCTCTTGTGGACCAGTGTCCGGAACTTGGCTCTCCCACCTCAGTGGCACAGCCCTGATGCCTGGCTGGAGCACCAAGAGCCTGTCCTCTCCACGGTTTTGAAGATCATCAAGTCCAAATCCCACTGCAAGTCCAAGATCGAGATGCAGGCAGATTTGGTGTCTGGTGAGAGCCCACTTCCTGGTTCACAGCCAGCGATGATCTGCTGTGTCCTCACATGGTGGAAGGGGCAAGGGAGTTTTCTAGGGCAGTCTTTTTTTTTTAATTGAAGTATAGTTTATTTACAGTGCTGTATCAATCTCAAAATTTCTGGAAGATAGTAGAAGCAGTTTATAGAGGGTAATCTTGCCTCTTTATTGGCTTCTGAGCAGCGAGAAGTCGGATCCCCATTTTCGGTAATCCTAGCTGTACCTTTTTATACTTCTGCAATTAGAAAGCCAAGGAGTAACTCCCAAAACTAATTCTCACCTTTCTGTTCGTATCTCATATCTCAGTGGTGACATTTATTTCAGTTTTTAGGCCCTCCCATCCTCTGGATTTAGAAATAAAGTGAGCACACTTCAAATTCTTAAATGTGTTTGGGAAGCACGAGAAAAAGGAAAGAAAGCAAGTCGTGCCTTGCCAGTGTGTATGTGTGTCATGACTTAAAAGACAGCTCCAAATACTGGCCACGGCAGCCTTGTGGTTGTCTACCCCACATCCACTTCACACTTATACAGATATGATGTTAGTACTCCTGCAGTCTTCTTGGTCCATGAGAATGTGGGCTGACTCTGTCACAAGCCAGGCATGGCAGAGCGTGAGCTTCAGGAAACAGATTCCTGATGACTTCATGGCCCTCGTACACCAGTCCTGGACAGCCTACCTTCTGACTTTTGTGCCACAGCATGGCACATGAAATGTTAGTTCCCCAACCAGGGATAGAACCCATTGCCCCCTGCACTGGAAGTGCTGAGTCTTAACTACTGGACCACCAGGGAAGTCCCCCTTCTGACATTTTGTATAGGAGAGGATAAACTTTTAATCTATTTAAACCAGTAAGCCACTGCTTAGTGGATTTTAAATTTTCATTTAAGCTACTAAATTCACTAAGGAAGTGCATACAAAGGAAAGTTAAACTCAGTTTTGAGTTTCCTAGTAGCCAAAGTAAAGAAGGAGCTATAGGAATATCAGAGGATGAATCCTGGATTAGATGAACCTGATTCAAATGAATACATTTCTTTTTTAAATGAAATATATTAACTAGGGATTACATGAGAGACACAGAAGAAGATTCCAATAATCAGTGATGCCCAACCATGTCATCCTCTGTCTCCATCACTTGAGACTTTCATACTTAAGTACAGGATTACTTGCTGGTTCACACAGGAAAATAAGTTGTTAGAAAAGGGAGCTTGCTTACCCCTAAAGTCTCTTATAATCTTACCTTTATTTGAATTGTGATCTGCCTCAGGGGCTAACATATGCCTTTTTATGACTGAAGGGCCACCAACTATCTGCTGCTCTCCGTTATTCTTTCAACTAGAAATCATGTCCTTAGATGAAAAGTAGATGTACATTTAGAAGGAAAATCAGAAGGACAGAACCTCCAACAGGGTTGAAGAGTCAGAGACTGTGGCTGCAGCCACACAGTGTTCAAAGTATGAGCTGTCCTAAAGGAATAGAAATATCCTTATAACTGAAAAGAAAATGAATATGTTTCTGATAATCACCAAATGATTTATTTTTATTTATCCAAGAAGCTTGTCTCTTTTCTCAGCAGGAAGAAAGTGTTAACTACTCCTAGAATCATGTGATTACAGATTTCTAGAACTGTAGAGCTGTAAGGACATTAGAGATTAGTTGAATCATATCCTACACTTAAAAGTGCAGAACTTGGGCTTCCCTGGTGGTGCAGTGGTTGAGAGTCCGCCTGCTGATGCAGGGGACACGGTTTCGTGCCCCGGTCCGGGAAGATCCCACACGCCGCGGAGTGGCTAGGCCCGTGTGCCATAGCTGCTGAGCCTGCGCGTCCGGAGCCTGTGCTCCGCAACGGGAGAGGCCACAACAGTGGCCCGCGTACCACAAAAAAAAAAAAAAAAAAAAAAAAAGTGCAGAACTTAAGGCCTGTAAAAGAGAAGAACCAGGTTCTAGGAAATGCATAAGTTCCACAGAGAGTCACCATTAATAGTCAGTCCTCCTGAATCCTAACTTTGAAAGGGCTGGCATAAAAAGTTTCCACATTAATCAATTCCTTTGAGCCTCACTCCCCCAATATTTAGAAAAAAATGTTTTTAATAAAAATTTAAAGGATAAAAGATTTTTTAAAATCCTTACATGAGATTTCTTAAAAGACCTGTTGATTGTTCCCAACAAAAGCTTATTTTTTTTTAAACAGCATTTTTAACATTCCCGGGTAACTGATGCATGAGTTAGATTAAGCTTGGCATTGATTAATCTTTTTGACCTGAGCCAAGGCCACTTTCTATAGGCCTTTTGCCCTCCATTACTATACCCATTGTAAAATGTTTATCCAATTGACTATTTCTCCACCAGCCCCCTCTACATTAACCCTCTGGATTAGCCTTTGATGTGCATTGTATCAAAAGCTTGCTCGAAGAATTATATCTATGGTGACTGTCACCTCCTTTAAAAAATTAATCAACTTCGTTAAGCATGAGCTCCCTTTGGACATCTGTTGTCAGAGGTCTCTGCAAACCGAGAGAGAGCGAGCATGAAGCCAACAGCTATTGTGAAAAGACCTCTACAAATAGAACTACCATATGACCCAGCAATCCCACTACTGGGCATACACCCTGAGTAAACCATAATTCAAAAAGAGTCATGTACCAAAATGTTCATTGCAGCTCTATTTACAATAGCCCAGAGATGGAAACAACCTAAGTGTCCATCATCGGATGAATGGATAAAGAAGATGTGGCACATATATACAATGGAATATTACTCAGCCATAAAAAGAAACAAAATTGAGTTATTTGTAATGAAGTGGATAGACCTAGAGTCTGTCATACAGAGTGAAGTAAGTCAGAAAGAGAGAGACAAATAACGTATGCTAACACATATATATGGAATTTAGGAAAAAAAAATGTTATGAAGAACCTAGGGGTAAAACAGGAATAAAGACACAGACCTACTAGAGAATGGACTTGAGGATATGGGGAGGGGGAAGGGTAAGCTGTGACAAAGCGAGAGAGAGGCATGGACATATATACACTACCAAACGTAAGGTAGATAGCTAGTGGGAAACAGCCGCATAGCACAGGGAGATCAGCTCGGTGCTTTGTGACCACCTGGAGGGGTGGGATAGGGAGGGTGGGAGGGCGGGAGACGCAAGAGGGAAGAGATATGGGAACATATATATATGTATAACTGATTCATTTTGTTGTAAAGCACAAGCTAGCCCACCATTGTAAAGCAATTATATTCCAATAAAAAAAAAAAAAAAAGACCTCTGGCCTGAGAATCCAAATTCCTGTGTTTTAGTTTCAGTTCAGTCCTCGGCAGGGCTATGACCTTGAGCCACCTGCTCATAATCTCTGTGAGGCTAAACAATATAATATAGCGATTAAAGGTGCATGTTTTGAAATTACAGAGAACATGAACCATCTACCAGATATGAGACTTTGGACTGGCTATTAAATTTGCCAAAACATCAGAATTTTCAGTAGTAAAATGGGGATGATAGTAGTAGCTTTATTACTTTAAAGATACTAAATTTCTGTGTGAAGAAACTCCTAAAATACTGTGATTTAAAATTTGTATATCTAGGACTTCCCTGATGGCGCAGTGGTTAAGAATCCGCCTGCCAATGCAGGGGACACGGGCTCAAGCCCTGGTCTGGGAAGTTCCCACATGCCGCGGAGCAACTAAGCCTGTGTGCCACAGCTACTGAGCCTGCACATGAGAGCCCATGAGCCACAACTACTGAAGCCTGCGCACCTAGAGCCCGTGCTCTGCAACAAGAGAAGCCACCACGATGAGAAGCCAGCATGCTGCAACAAAGAGTAGCCCCCACTTGCAGCAACTAGAGAAAAGCCTGTGCACAGCAACAAAGACCCAACGCAGCCAAAAATAAATGAATAAATTTTAAAAAATAATAAAATTTGTATATCTATCTATATATGTATCTGCATTCTTTTTTTTTTCTTTTGTAGTTACTTATTATGTATCGAATTATGTCCTTCAAAAAGATGTTGAATTCCTAACCCCAAGTGCCTGACCCCAAGTGACCTTATTTTGTGATACGGTCTTTGCAGATGATCAAGTTTAAATGAGGTCATTAGGGTGGACCCTAAACTAATATGACTGTTGTCTTATAAAAAGGGGAAATTGGGGTACAGAGGGAGACATTTGCTTGGGGAAGATTTTGTGAACTCACAGGGAGAATGGCATCTATAAGGCAAGAAATGCCTGAGGCTGCCAGAATCTAGAAGGCATGAAGAAGGACCCTTCCCTTCCCTTGATTTCTTGACTTCTCCCCTCCAGAACTGTGAGATGATACATTACTGTTGTTATAAGTTCAGTTTGTGGAACTTTGTTTCAGCAGCCACAGGAAACTGATACATTGTGCTAGAGATTACAATGCACATACTTAAATTTTCACTTAAAGTTTTCACTTTTAAAGTAATCATGGTACTACTACAAGTAGTACTACATTTTACTATAAGTAAAATATAGAAAACTTGAAACTATGCATCCATTTAACTCACTCCCATCCTTTATGAAATGATTCTTATGTATATTGTATTTACACACATTTAAACCACTCATTACAATGTTATAATTTTTTTGCTTTATATAGTCATATGTATTTTAAACAATTAAGAATAAAAATAGTATTTTGTAACTGCCCGTAGGATAGTATTTGAACACTACTTCCACTGCTTTTCCTTCTTCCCGAAGATTCAGATTTCCATCTGCTATGATTTCCTTTCAGCCTGCAGACCTTCCTTTAAGGTTCCTTGAAGTGTAGACTTGCTGGCATCAAATTCTCTTAGCTGTCCTCTATCTTAAGTATTATTTGTTTCACTTTTATTTTTGACAGACAGTTTTATTAGATGTAGAATTCTAGGCTTCAGGATTTTTTTTCTTTCATTACTTTAAAAATACCATTTGATTGTTTCTGATGAAGTCAGTGATCACTCAAATTATTATTCCTCCATTATACCTCTTTTTTTTTTTTTTTTTTGCTGCTTTAATGACTTCTATTGGTTTTTTGCTTTTATTCACAGTAACTATGCTGTGCTTAGGCATGGTGTCCTTTCTGTTTGACATTCACTGGACTTAATAACTCTATAAGTATATGTCTTTGATTAATTTGGGGGAAAATGAAACTGCTATCTTTTCAGATACGTTTGCTTCCCGAATTTCTATCCTCCTCTTATAGAACTTCAATTATATATATGTTGGACCATTAGAGATTCCCCAAGAGGACCCAGAGATTCTATTTTCTTAATTCTTTTTCACATCAGATGATTTCTATTAATCTTCTATTTCATTGAGTCCTTCTGCTATCTCAAACCTGTTCTTTTGCCTATCCTTTTATTTCAAATTTTATTTCAGATTTTACCAGTTTTAGTTATACAATTTCCATTTGGAACTTTTTATAGTTTCTATTTCTCTGTTGAAATATCATATTTTGTTCATTATAAGAGTATTTTCCCTTATGCCCTTGAGCAGAGATTATAGCAGCTGCTCAAGGTTAGTCTCCATTAATTGCCTTTTCTTTAATGAGTCAGAATTTCCTGTTTCTTCATATGACTGGTAATTTTATATTGGTTCCTGAACATGCTCCATAACATCCTGTAAAGACTCTAGATTGTCTTACATTTGTCTGAACCCTATTGGTTTCTTTACTGGCATACTTGTGTTTAGCTAGCAGTTGATTGGTCTGAACTCAAACTCCAGACTGTAAACTTCCAGTTTATATTTCGTATCTTTAATTGGGCTGCTAGAATTCTGCTTAATACATTTAAAGTTCAGGGGTTGGGTAGCTATTTTGTAAGATTTCCTACACAGAGCCTATAGCTCTCCCTCCTTAGTTCTTTTCTCCCTAGAGCTTCTCTCTACATTTTCTAGTCCTATGGCTGCTCCAAACACTGCTTCTTGAAGAAGGTAGCAAACCTGTGGGTTTCTGTGCAAGTCTCAGCCTCTGCAGGGGTGACATCTAGAAAGAGTCTCAAAGCTAAAAGCCTTAACAACAGGAAACTCACGTGCTCACTGTCATTACTTTCTCTTAAGGCTGACACCCCTCTTATATCATCTGCTTTGTTTCACCCAGCATTGTCTTCATCTGTTTGAACTTTGTAATTTTTCTGGAGTTTATAGTTGTCATCTGTGGGAGGGTTGATCTGATAGTGTTTACCAGAATCTAACTCCCATCTTTTCCCAGTGGTTTAAATCAAAGTTCATTTCTCTCTGACTTAGTAGTCCAGAGATTGCCAGGTGGTTCTTCCCTATGAGGTTATTCAGGATCTAGACTAGTTTATTGAGTTTGCTTTTCTCAAAATACAAATTTAATTTCTGGATCCAAGAATCAAATCATTTTCAATTCTCAACCAGAATAAAGATAGGAGGAATCAAGACAAACAGCTTTATTTTTAAGGAGGTAAATTGGAGATTGTACCAGTCACTTCCAGTGGCATCCTGTTAGTCTAAACTAATTAGTCACATGGTGATATCTAGCTATAAATGAGTTTAGGGAATAAAATTTCTTGAAAGACAGTTGTATACCCAGCCAAACCATGGCAAGGAGAGGAAGTCTACTATTAACAGTAAGAAAATTGAATGTATTATCAGGGAACATTTATATTCTAAGCCACAACCCACTCCTCTAGCCACTCAGGTGTCTGTGTATACTCTACACAACCACTGTCTACCTATGGGAGAGATTATGTAAGTTATACCAGCCCAAAGTCCATAATCCCTTTATATCCTATTTTGGTTACTTCTGAAAGTTTCTAAACCTATTAATAAGTACACAATATCTACCATACCGTGTTCCTATTCCCTGTCATATCCAATGTACAGTAAAGGAGTAGAAACAGGGTACTAGTACTAGATTTAAGCCAAAAAATAAAAGCTAAATTATGAAAATGTAAAAATGTAAAACATCCAGCAGTCATTATTCTGTAGCATTAATGAAATGATAATTGTCAGGAATTGCAAATATGCTCTCCGCTGGCAGTGAAGTTAATTTCTTTTTTGGACCCTTGTTTTGCACTGTGAGAAGCACTAAATTGTCCAGCGTCTTCCATGGCCTGTGGCTTTACCTTCTGGATAGTTCTTCCTTTCTGATATTCTTTGTTGCCCTGCATGAAAATAAAATTGGAGACTATGTCCTTGGGTAATTGACATTATCAATTGTTGTTGTTCATTAAAACTGATACAGGTTTGTTGCCCCTTTCTTCACCCAGGTACAAGTTTAAAACCTCAGAATTTGATTTAGGTGTAGGACCATTATAGTTGATCCTTGAACAACAAAGAGTTAGGTGGAAAATCCACATATAACTACCATAAACCCCTTGTATCCATGGTTCTGTGTCTGTGGATTCAACCAACTGCAGATCATGAAGTACTGTAGTATGCATTTATTTAAAAAAGAATCCATTTATAAGTGGACCCACAGAGTTCAAAATCCTGTTGTTCAAGGTCCACTATATCATCTTTTGCATTCCATCCTTTGGTTTCTTTGGCAATAAAATACAGAAAGTTGCAGGGAGACCCAGTAACTATAACGTAGACATCCAATCTATGTTTTCCAGTGAGTTGCATGTTTATGTTTCCACAACCAAGTCGTCGTTATGTTCATATATCTTAATCCTCTGTGTGATCTTCCATTATTTACTAGATTCTGTGATTATGTTTTACATTATCTCCCTCAATTTGATGAACTCCTGTCTTGAAGTCACTGAAAGATGTGAGTGTACAGCAATATACAGACATCACCTTTAATCTGATTTTTGCTAATAGAAATGTTATTAGTAACAATCTTTAATTTTTTAATTAATTAATTTAATTTATTTTTGGCTGTGTTGGGTCTTCATTGCTGAGCGCATGTCTTCTCTAGTTGTGGCCAATGGGGGCTACTCTTCGTTGTGATGCACGGGCTTCTCATTGCGGTGGCTTCTCTTTGTTGTAGAGAATGGGCTCTAGGCACATGGGCTTCAGTAGTTGTGGCACATGGGCTCAGTAGTTGTGGTTCGTGGACTCTAGAGCGCAGGCTCAGTAGTTGTGGTGTATGGGCTTAGTTACTCCACGGCATGTGAGATCTTCCCAGACCAGGGCTCGAACCCATGTCTCCTGCACTGGCAGGCAGATTCTTAACCACTGTGCCACCAGGGAAGTCCCCTTAGTGACAACCTTATCTTAGGTTATTTAGGTTACAGATGCAGTTCACTTTTCTGACACCGAGGTCTCCAAGTTTTTAGACTGTCAATTTAGATTGCAGATTGTAGATAATGTAGGTGGACTTTATTCAGTCACTTGAGAAGCCTTAAGAACAGAACTGATGCTTCTCTGAAGAAGGAAAAATTCACCTATGGACGGCAGCTTCAGCTCATTCACCAGGGTTCCAGCCTGCCCTTCCTCATAGCTTGGACCTTCCAAATGGCCTGCCCTACAGATTTTAGACTTTTCTAATGAGCCCTACGATTGTGTAAGCTAACTGCTTGCAGTGAATCTCTTAATACTATATTATCTCCAAGTAGCTTTCTTTCTCTGGTTGAACCCTGACTAACACTTCCCCAAGATTGTAAACAAGGCAAGACAATAATATATTAATGAACAAAATTTTTAAAAGTCTAAGCTAATGGAGAAACATCCTGTGTTCATGAATTAGACTGATAAATATTGTTAAGATCTTCTTGAAATTGGTATTTCAATTAGATTCAATACAAACTTAATGTAAATTGCAGACATATTTTCAGTAGAAATTGACAAATTGAATCTACTTTAGTATAGATAAGCAATGGATGTAGAAGTTATTTTTAAAAATAATTGGTAGACTTATAGTACCTGATTTTTAGATTTATATTATTTTAATAATTAAGCTTTCGCTATATTAATTGAGAAAGTGTGATATTGGTGAAGGGGTAGATACATGGGCCAAAGGAACACAATTAGAAAGTCAAGGCAAAGAGTCAGAGTGGCCACTGGAAGAGCCAGATAAAGACCTAAAGGAACCCGGACTTCCCTGGTGGTGCAGTGGTTAAGAATCTGCCTGCCAATGCAGGGGACACAGGTTTGAGCCCTGGTCCAGAAAGATCCCACATGCCATGGAGCAACTAAGCCCTTGCACCACAACTACTGAGCCCACATGCCACAACTACCGCACTCCTAGAGCCCATGCTCCACAACAAGAGAAGCCACCGCAATGAGAAGCCTGCGCACCACAACAAAGAGTAGCCCCACTTGCCACAACTAGAGAAAGCCAGCACGCAGCAACAAAGACCCAATGCAGCCAAAAATAAATAAATAAATAAATAAATAATATAATAAAATAATTTTATTAAAAATTAAATAACTGTTTAAAAAAAAAAAAAAGACCTAAAGGAACCCATTGCTTCACTCAACAGAAAGAGTCTTGTTAGAGTAATCTTTCCTTTGATTCTATCCAGTGGTCCTTATTGTGCTTCTTGGGTCCAGCAGAAATACCCCCAGAGACAGCATCACAGATATTGAAAGAGAGCCTTGGAGACCCCTTGAGATTTTTACTTTTCCAAGTTAAAGTTCCCTAATCTAGACATCTTTGAACTGGTATAATGTACCGTTTATATCTCACCAGAGACCTTCGATCTAATCCAATCCTGCTCTGCAGTAGATCCCCTAAACTCCTCCATGTGTAAGAACATGGGTAGTCTTCATTACAAGTATGGTCCCATCCCTCTTTCTCCAGCCCTTCCCCAGGCTCTTATTGCCCCTTGAATGAGGTAGAGTCTACTTACTTTGGCCTCCTCTGAATCCTGCTTACCTCTTTAGCCTCATTTTGGGACTTGAGCCTGCCTCACCCATACTAAGCATGCCACCCACAGGCTTACTACACATTTTAAAACTTATCTTGGAACTTTTCTCTCCTACTTCCTCTTTCATTTTGAAGACTTTTCACATGTTATTTTTTGTATCTGGAGAATATATCCATACACTCCCACATCCCACTCACACCCAGATATATACACATAGTGTATTTCCTTTACCTGGCTATCTCCTATTTATCCTTCAGGTTCAGCTTACTTTCACATAACATTTAAGTGCTTTTTCATGAGCAACCTGTAATATCACATGTGTTGTAACTTCTTGCTTAACCGCCTGTCTCCCCTAGTATAGTAGAGACTACAAGTTCAATGAAGGCAACATTTATGTCTTTCTTGTGGATCATTATATGGTTCAAAGACATAATACAGTGTTTGGTACAGGTTGGGTGCTTAAGAAATAACTGGAGGAGGAAGGGAGGGATGAAGGAGTGATGGAAGGAAGGAAATATGTTATTTACCACTTTATACTTTGTGCCAGACTAGTGGGAAAAAATAATCCTGTGACCTGTGAATCACCCCATATGGGTTGGGTCTGAATGGATGATTTAAAATAGTGCCTACGTTTAGGGCTGAAATTGCTTGGTTTCCTTTGGGTATTGTTGTCTTTACCCTTCTAAATTCCCAGAGTGGTGCCAGCAGCATCCTTTTTTACCTTGTATGCTTCTTTTCATTCTTTACCCTTTCTTGGCTTAAGCATCCGTATCACTGGGCCAGTGCAATCTCATTAAGCCAGTATTACCTGGCAGGAGAAAAAATGTGGCTGCTGTTGTTTAGAGGGTTTAAAATTAATGATTTGCATATTTTCATTATGCTAATGGAGTCTTATGGTGACAGGCATGTTTAATAATATTTTTAATCCATTAAACTCATGATCATTTAAAATGATATAGTCAAAAACATAGAGAGGGAGGCCATGAGATATGATGGTGAGCTGGGTTCACATCTGAGCTCCACTCCAGTGAAGGGACTCTGGTCAAGTGACCTGACTTTGCTGAATCTCATGTTTCTAATCTCTGAATGGGGAAGATCATGCTTAACACTAAATATATAAAATAATTAAGAATAATAAAGGCACAATACTTAGATCATAATAGACAACAAATAAAGGAACATATGATGATGATGTATATACAAATTAAGCTTTTCCTCTATGTTAGTTACTGTGTCTAAAGCCAGAAAATATTGCAACATATAATCAACTTATCTAAACCAATCAGTATTTGGAGAAATTATGGGAGAAATCTATGTGAAGTAGGCTTATTTTTCATAATTTTCTATCCTTTCCATCATTCATAGTCTTATACATCTATTAGAACCCAGTTCAAATCTGAGATCCCTGTAGATTCCTTTTTTAATCACCTGATCCAAGAGATGTTTATTTTCTTCTCTGATTTACTGTATAGCTTTGAGTCTGTACCTCCTATTCTAACATTCTTTTACTGAGGATGATGTTTACTTTTTCCAGCCTACAAATTCTGGATCACATGCATGTTATTGGCATCTTAAAGTTGAAAATATTATTAAAATGTCTGTTAGCTCTGCTTATTTGGAGAAAGGTCAGTTTTATTATTCTAATTTAGTAAATGAGACGAACTGAGTTCACACACAATGTGGTGAGAAAGAAGGAAAGAAACATTCTCTGAGGATCTACCATGTGTGGGGTGCTATGCCACTTACACATATTTAACAATGAGACCCAACATCTATTTAGAACTTTTTATGTAGTAGGCATTGTTCTACAGGATTTGCATTTAGGTAACCGTGTATAAATCCTAGGCCCATTCAGGAGGTGCTACCACGCAAGTTTTCCCTGTGAGGAACTGGAGGCATAGAGATAGTAAGTAACTTGCCTCATGTCCTGCAGGTCAGAGTTGACATCTAGACCTAGGTCTGCATGCTGTAAAGCCTACATTTTAACATATAATTCTGTACTACTTTATGGAAGTTTTCCTATTATAGGCTAGAATGAAGTTACTGTAGATGAAGATACTGAGAGCCAGAAAAGTTAATAACTTTGTTCAAGGTCATCCTATTGCAAATTGTCTGAGTCCAGATATTGGCAGGGCCCGAGATCATTCAGGACTTGTTCTAGAACACCATGCTTTACTCTTATACAAGCACTCTCTTTTCACTTAAGGTCGCAATGCTGGTCTCTTCCAACCTCGTTGCCTGCAAGGTTAGAAGACAACACTAGATTTACACAATCACATGTTAAGGGCTTTGTTTATGTATTCAATCAGTCAACAGATATGGAGCCCTGACTAGGGACCAGGGAAATGCTAAACCAGACAGACAACCTTCTGCCTCTAGTAATTCCTGATTTGTATCCTTGAAAAACTCAGTGAACACTGCTGAGACTCAGTTTCCTTGGCTGTCACAGTGGGGTAGCAGTGGTGACCTGTTGTCAAACGAAAACAGTTCATGAAATTTGACACAGGCCTGACATATGATCAGTGCTTTGTTGAGGAAGAAGAAAACTCTCCTCTGTCCTTCAAGGTTCCTCTGGCTAGATTAAGAATTAAATTGACATGAGACATGTTAACAGGAGAAAATTAAATTTCATATGCATGAGAACCCCACATATATGAGAGGTTCAAAGGCAGAAAGATAACATGAGGTAGATATGCCATCCTCAGCTAAGGGATGGGACGGGGCCTGGGCTTCCAAGGACAGAAGGATCATCACAGAATGATAAGAGAAGCTGTTGGGTAATTAGATGTTTGCGCTCCATATAGATGGGGCCATTTAGATGAAATTTTTCCCTGGTAATAACTTTTTCCGGGAAAAAGCTCCAATTTAAACTCCTCCAGGTAGTTAAGGGAGGGGCGGCAGTTTCTCTTGAGCCCAAAGGGTCTCCACTGTCTTTAGCTCAAAAAAAATCCCATGCCAGAGTAGCACATCTTGGGGAGGCCTGTTCTGAACATGTACAGCTTAATAAATGGTAACTAGTGGAATAACATACAGGAATAATAATATGGTGTTCTGAGAAAGGGTGATCCACACATGGCTTGAAAAGTCAGGAAAGGCTTCACTTAGTGTGATCTATTTCTTGAAAGAAGATTTCACATAGGCAGAGGAGAAATGGAAGGGTGCTTCCAACAAGGAGACATTATGAAACCAGTATCTGACTATGCGCTTATGGGGCAAGTTACCCCAAATCTACTTGCAGAAAATATAGTAAGTGATGGCTTTGAAAGCAATGAGACTGCTCACAACACGGGGGTGAGGTGAAGGTGTCTTGACTCTCAGACTTAAGCGTTAACAATTTATCTTATAATGATGACAAATTACAGTTAATTTGGAGGGGACTATTTGGGAGTGAGTTGATGTACGACCTGAACAAAATTTTTTTCCCCAAATACACGTCTGTCCTATCCATTTGCATGTGCAATTTTAAGGTCCTAATGTCACTGTTTCAAAGTTGCTTGTGGCCACCCAGGTTTCATTGTCAGATGACTTAGTTCCAGCTGAGCTCTTCCGCTTAAGCTGTTAAACAAATGAAAAGCAGAATTGTCACTTTTAAATAGAGTCCACACATAATCACATTTTGAAATGGTCCTCCTCTGGCTGAGGAGAAGTTGTGTGCATTATAATATTGAATTTTAAATAATATATTACACAAAATAGCTTCCAATTTGATTTGGGGAGATATATGTTCATGAATTATTGAATATCTGATTATTGTAGAAAGCTTTAGCCATTATGCACTGGAACTGTCATTCTCTCAGCTCTGTGATATATGAGCTTGGTTATCAATATTTAAAGTTATAGTGAGCTCAGTATGAAGCAGCTGAAAGCTGAGACATGGATTAATCAGCAGTGATGCAGGCAGAACTCCTCCCACACCCCCAACAAGATGGAAAGGAAGATGCCCTAGGAGGATTTCCTAGCCAGTCTTTTAAAGGTGCATTTCAAATTTCAGCTCCTCTTACAGAAATCCACTCAGTAGCAAGTGAGCAGTTGATTCAGTGTAAAGAAAACTTTGCACCTATATCAGCTTTGCTTCATCTTCAGGAAACTTAACATTTTCTATCAAACTTAACATAATATCTGCTTGCAGCTCAACTAAATGACCGTGTGTGAAATATACTTTAATTTTTTTCTTTTGGTTTTGCAGTTATAATAATGCAAGTTCCCTGAAGGGAGGGTTGCTGCTTGCCTTGTTCACTGTTGTATCCTAGAACTGTCTGAGTATTTGGTACAGAATGGGTGCTCAATAAATATTTTATTGACTGAATGAATGAATAGATGAATGAATGAAAATTTAATGGTTGGTGATCACTATTATCTTTGTATAGAGTAGAACACACTTCCTTTGTACTATTCAAAATACATCTTTTATTGTATGTCTGTGAGGAAAACAATGTAATACACATGGTAAATCATAGAAGCAAAAATAACATGGGGTGCTTTTGAAAAGACTAATGAAAAAGGTGCATCTCCTTATGGAAAAGATCAGGTTAGAGGGGCAATATCAAACATGATACCTGGAAAGGTGAGTGGGTGAACCAGATAAAGTGGAATGGGGTAAGGAAGAGGAGAAAAGGTGTACCAGGTGGAGGAAAGAGCTTTTCTTTGAACGCACAGCTAGAAGTGAGTAAGCTTTTAGGACATTTGAGGGGGCTAAAACGTTCCAGAAGGTGAGGAGCAAAAGAGACTTTTCTTCTACGTTGATGGAACTAGTGTCTTACTTTGCAACAGAATTGCCTCTGTGTCTTAACTGAAAGTAGGTAAAGAGAAGGAAAAGGTTTTTGTCATTTAGAATTTCATGAGACCCTTAGAACATCTGAGTTTCTTTCTCTCTGGTGCCTCTCTTTCACTCACAATGCACAGACACAGACATGCATACATATTTTCAGGAATCAGGATTCTGTTCAGTCTGAATCTCAAGCCTATTTTACTCTGCTTGCTTGAAGCCCTGAGTTCTAAAGCACAGTGTTTTCCATGGATACTTACCATAATGGTTTGTTTGACAAAAAGCAGTGTATTTCAAGGCATATTTGAATAGCATCTCATTTGTAACAAATTTTCACTTTCTCACCAATGTATTTCTTATATTTTCAAGGAGTTGAAAATATATTATTTTTCTTTAATATATATATATGTGTGTGTTTGTAAGTTGGATCAGTTTCTCTACGTAGGAATTGTCCAATCTCCAATTTGGGGAGTGTTTCTGGCTACTGATTATCCTGAGCTGTGTTGGAGAAAGATACTGTGGGGTCTCATGGTTATTTATGTAGATTGGTACTTAATCCAATTCTTGTCACCTTTGTTCTCTGCTGTGCTAAGAATCACAGTCATGTGCTTCTCTAGTTCCTTTGAACTAGTGAACTTATTTTCCATCTTCCAGGGTGGGGGTTGGTGGTAGTTTCCTAGCTATATTTGCCAAGAGGAAGAATTTGGGAGCTAACTGTTTTTATTCATACTTTCATCCCGTCCTCCTCATTTTAGCCCGGAGTTTACTACTGCCGTCCGAAAAAGTGGATGTTTCTCATTTCTGAGCCTTTTTCCGGTTCTGCAGCATTGATCCACTTCCCTTGTCCCCTGTTGCCACCATTCTTTGCAGGCACTTAGATTTCACCTTTCTCTGCTTTAAAAAATAATAATATGTTAAATACTATTCATGCAACATTAAGGCTATAAAAGTTTGCTGTCCTTCTGGGTTTATCACCTTTTAAAATCCCTTTATTAAGGTTTAAAGAGAAAACAGAGATAAATACATTTATTCAGTCTGCATTTTTCACCCCATGCCCCGCAGGCCATTTTTTCTGCAGTGCCTTTGAGATTTGAAAATAAGAATTAAAGCATGCGATATAGTAAAATGCATAGACTTTGTTGTCCCTACTTCCTCTTTTACAGAAGATAAAAAGGGGGTTCAAAAAAGTCAAAATACAGGAATAAAGACGCAGATGTAGAGAATGCGCTTGAGGACACGGGGAGGGGGAAGGGTAAGCTGGGACGAAGTGAGAGAGTGGCGTGGACATATATACACTACCAAATGTAAAATAGCTAGTGGGAAGCAGCCTCATAGCACAGGGAGATCAGCTCGGTGCTTTGTGACCACCTAGAGGGATGGGAGGGAGACGCACGAGGGAGGGGATATGGGGATATATGTATACGTATAGCTGATTCACTTTGTTATGCAGCAGAAACTAACACACCACTGTAAAGAAATTATGCTCCAATAAAGATGTTAAAAAAAAAATCTTAGCTTGAAATAAAAAAGTCAATGTGATACAACACTAGCAAAATGTCAAACTTTGGCCAAAAAAGCAAAGTGTAAGAACCAGAATTTGAACTGCACGTTTCCCCCTATGTCCATTTCTTACAAAATTTGATTCCCTATGTTTCTGAATTGCTTGAGCCAATACGTGTCTATGATTTTCTTAAACATCAAAAATAGCCCAAAGTTTGAAATAACAGATCTAGACAACTAAGTGGACACTTGCTGGTTTGCCTGAGAAAAATAATCTTTGAAGTGTTCTCATTCATTTAGATAAAATGTTTTGGCATCCTGGGCCCTTGTCACAGATATTTAGTGAAAGACTTTCTATCTATTTCTGTCATATTTAATAAAAATCCCCCATTTTTGAAATATTATGAAATATTTATTTCATTTTATATATTTGAAGTAAAAAACAAATTTTGCTTTTTGCATGTATAATCTGTTTTTAATAAGACTGTAAACATTTAAGCAACACTTTAAACAACTTTTCACATTATATTTCACAAACTTCATCTATCGTACTCTACATTTCTCTTTTACCAATTTGGGGAGTGTTCTCTTTTACCAAAGTGTAGAGTGTTACTCTACATTTCTCTTTTACCTATTAGTTAGGGGTGAATTTTTCAAAAGTTTTTCAATTATTGGTCTTCTGTATTTGTTTTATATTATTAATTTCTAGTTTTTAAGAATCGTCCTTAGGATCTGGAGAACACAAATTTTCTTTTCTGCAATTTAGCTGGTAAATTTTAAATTTTATTTATATAAGCTCTATTTATAGAAAAAGAACATGTGTTCCCTATAAAGGGTTATATATATAATCACATTTTTAAAATAAACAAACAACTTCTGTGGTTTTCAGCTGTTCTCCCATTCTGTGAACCTGAGGAAATTGACATACTTCCCTTAATAAGTGAGGCTGTGATGGTAATCACATCACTTTTTGGATGTGACATTTAAAACAAAGAAGAGAAATGAGCTATAAGGATGCCTGGACTGAGGCAAAGTCATTTAATTTGGAAAATAATCTTTTGAGGATCATGATATGTCCCACCCGCCCCATAAGAATAACTTCTCCAAGCATTTTTTCCTACTATAACTGACACTCGGTTATAACAATGAGGTGAATCTGATAACTAATTACATTTCTGGCATTCCCCATATATTTTGAGCAGGTTTGCTTTATGTATTATGATATTTTATTTCATTCTTACAAGATTATCAATACTACATAATTGTCACCAAGTGTCCCTGTTTTCACAGTACAATGACCATCTTTATATCATATTTTATCAATTTTGAGTGTATGCTTTCATCATACTTGTTTTCATTTTGTAAGAGTTTATTTGCCTATATGTTTATTATCATTTCCATTGCTTTGGATCAGACAAATTCCTGGTAAGAAGCTATTGATTTTTCCATTCAATCATATCTATTACAGCTTTGATGAGTGAACTTAGGACAGCTTTGTAGAGTATTGTAACAATATGTCAGCCATCATCTTTTTAACTGAGTTAAAAATGCATTCAATTTTTGTTTATTTTCTTATTTGCCTTTGGCTGTCTAGATTTTTATTTATTTGTTTATATTTGATGATTCAGATTTAGAGGGTAAACATTCCATTTTGGAATTATTCATCATTATCTTAAAATAGTCAATAAACATTTTTATACCACATAAACATAATAATGACATATATTCATTAATGACTTTTTAAAATATTTTGTTTTTGCCTTTTTCCTTTCCCACATTTCCATAAGTTATTAGTATAATTTGATAGCATACAATTCTATGTTTTTCAAACAATTATTTCATTGGAATTAAAAAAAGAACTTCCATTTATTGTGTTTTCATTAATATTTCCTTTTTATCTATAATTTTTTTTTAAATAAATTTATTTATTTATTTATTTTTGGCTGTGTTGGGTTTTCGTTGCTGTGCGTGGGCTTTCTCTAGTTGTGGCGAGAGGGGGCTACCTGTTGTTGTGGTGCGAGGGCTGTTCATTGTGGTGGCTTCTCTTGTTGCGGAGCGCAGGCTCTAGGCACGCGAGCTTCAGTAGTTGTGGCACGCAGGCTCAATAGTTGTGGCACACGGGCTTAGTTGCTCTGCAGCATGTGGGATCTTCCTGGACCAAGGCTCGAACCCGTGTCCCTTGCACTGGCAGGCAGATTCTTAACCACTGCACCACCAGGGAAGTCCTAATTTTTTTATCTTTCAAAATGCATAGTATTTTTGGATAGGAATACACTAATGGTTCAATTTAGGAGAATGCACTGATATAATAAACCATAGAAATAGGGAGAACAAGAAAATGTACAAGCATGTATCAATGCATGGCCAAATGCAATTAATTAAGTCAAACAGAACTTTTTTTAAAAAAACATGGTTTTAAAATAGGAATATAAGTATTAGAACATTTTCAGAGAGCAGTTTATCAGAAATTGTCAAATAAAAATGTACAAATCCATTGTTCCATCAGTTAACCTCTTTATTTTTCTCCTATTGAGTCATTTACATATGCCAACAAGTGATATATACAAGGGTGTTCACGACAGCACTATTTGTAATAGTGAAAAACTAAAATCTCTACATATCCAATTATAGGGATATTATTAAATACATTGTCATGTACTGCTATGGATTATGATGAAGCTACCACGGAGTATTATGCAGCAGTTAAAAAGAATGTGGCTATCAATCTGGACAAAAATTAGAAGGTTAGAAAAATAAATTGCCAGGAAAAACAAACCCTACAAATTATATTTTTGTGTGTATGTGTATGTATAAGTTATAGAAACACAAATTTAAAAGATGCGTATTGAATTCTTTTTTTAATTTTATTGAAGTACATTTGATTTATAATATTGTATTAGTTTCAGGTGTACAGCAAAGTGATTCAGTTATACATATACATGTATTCATTCTTTTTCAGATCCTTTACCCATATAGGTTATTATAGAATATTGAGTCAAGTTCCCTGTGCTATACCTACTGGTCCTTATTAGTTATCTATTTTATATATAGTAGTCTGTATATCCTAATCCCAAGCTCCTAATTTATCCCTCCCCGCCATGTTTCCCCTTTGGTAACTATATATATGGCAAGAGAGAGGCAGAGAGAGAAATATCAATCCAAGTTCAGGTTTCAAAGGACATAAAGGTATTTAGTGGCTGACCCATGATTTGATCCAGGTGGTCTGCTTCTAAGATACTGTGCTTTCTGGAAACTACTGTAAACTGCCAAGAAGAATATTAGTATAATAACTTACCATTTGGGAAAAAATATACTTAAACATCCTTTACTAAGAGCAATAAAATGTGATAGAGGCATAAATTGAATAACTTAACATTTGGGAAAAAATATACTTAAACATCCTTTACTAAGAGCAATAAAATGTGATAGAGGCATAAATTGAATGGGTAATATGTAGTCATAAATAAATCTATAAACTCATATTAGGGAGAATTTAAAAGAAGATTTGATTAAATGGTTGGATACACTATGTTCCTGAATAGGACGAGAAAATATTGGAAAATTGTCTATTAACCTTGATTTTTATTTAATTCAAGTCAAAATCTAAACCATCCTTATCTTTGAAATTTAATTAAATAATTTTATATTTATTTGGAAATGTAATTAGGTGGAAGTTCCAATGTTCAATAAAAGAATAGCAGTAACAGTAGTCTAGTCTTATATCAGATAAAAAAAGATATTGTTACAAATATAGAAACATAAAATAGTAACATTGAATGGAAAGTGTATTATCACAAAAGTAATGAGTATTATTTAGCTTGCTTTTGGTAGGTTGTCACTATAACCACTTGTGATTAGGTTCAAAGATAAGGGATTGATTATTTCACATAATTGAAAAAGCCAGAAATATATGGGCCCAGGAACAGTTTGGTCAAGGATTTAATCTTTATTTCTTTGTGGTTTTCTTGACTTGGCATTCTTCCTAGTGCCAGACTGGTTTTCCATATGGTTGCAAGGTGGCTACCATCAGCAATTAGGGCTTCTTGCTTCCTTATTCATATCAAGGGAATAGACCAGGTGGGTTTCCACATCACGTGAATTTTCCTGTTTTACCTCTAACTGGCCCGTTGTGAACCAACATTATGTCAGGAGAATGCTGCACATTGAGTTAGTTTGCAACAGGTTAGGGCTAAAGTCAATCCTACATCTCACCTGGTTGTTATGCAACAGGAGAGGGGGGCTTCCCAAAGAAAAACATATATCAGTGTGGTCAGAATAGTAAAACAGGAATAGTAATTTGGGTAGGCAAGGAGGAAGAAGCAAGTTTATATGCACGCGTGTGTATGTGATTTTATATTATAATCATAGATAGTCAAGGAGGAAGAAAACCATTTTATGTACTTATGTTTTTATTTATTTTTAATAAATATTTACTATAAATATAAATTTTAAAATATATAAATATTTATATTTAAACATAACACATATATTAATTTTTTTCTTTATTTAAAATGATACACTAAAAGATAAGTATAAAATCACAATTTCTGGGCTAACAGTATTTTTTGCATATTTAACAAGTAAAATAATAATAAATTTTATTTTCTTGAAATCAGTAGTATTATTTGCTGAGGAATTGTCGAGTTCCAAGCTCTGGTACTATAGCAAATATAGAAACATAGATTAAGTGAACTGAGAGGATGGTACTAAAATAGGAAAAGCCATGTATCAATACATCAGGTAATAACAGTGGGTTATTAAGCTTTTGATGGTGAGCAAAAAACAAAGCATTTCATATTGGCTTAAACAGTGAAGTGATTTACTATTTCATGTAACTAAAAAATCCAAAAGCATTTTTATTCTTATTTCACAGATAGGAAAACGGAATATTAGAGAGTTTAAATAACTTACCTGCAGTCCCACAGGTTGTTGATTCAAGGATATTTTAACCCAGATTTATATGTCTCCCTAGCTATTGCTTTTAAGTGTTATACTTAATTCAATTATTACTTTGTTTTTCATTTGGAAGAATTCACTCAAATTTCTACAGTATACACCATTTGGGAAGAAAATATGACACAAATTAAATTATTTAAAGAGGGGATAACAGTAAGATGAAAACAATAAACACCATCTTACTGTCTGACAATGAGATTCTTCTTGGGAAGGAAATTATCTTTGTTTGGAGAAATAACCCAAAATACAATTCAGAAAGAATCAGATTCATTTTTGCAATATGGCAAGATGTTAAAAGAGGGGAAACTTTGTTTGTTGAATAATGGGAGAGCAGTTTCTTTGTAACTCCTGAGATCAAACAGGAGACATGGATGAGAAGAAAAGAGTAGGGAAAAAAAAAAAAATAATGGGAGGCTGAGAGAAGATGAAGGAAAGAGCTGAGAACATACACGTAGTAGCGGGGGGAACTCTTAGTGGGGAGAGACCTGCATGGTGTTAGGGGACTTCTAAGGTGGTGGCTGGAGACTTTAGAAGTTGTTTATACTACTGTGATGTCAACACTTTTTCTGACTTTTCCCACCCCTTGAAATATTCAGCAATACTGTCCATGTTCAGAAATGGTTTAGATACATCCACATATTTATAAAGTGAAAGAAAGGAGTGAGTCTTACATCTAAATTTTTAGAGGAGAGTGGCAAGTCTGAAAGCAGAGATTGAAGGCCAACATTCCCAAGGAGGGGGGGAAAATCTTCTAAAAATGTGCAGGAAAAATTTTCAGGAATAAGTGCATTCAGACATCCAAGGCTGCTAACAATTCTACCTAGATTTTGTAGATCAGAGAGGATTCCTGCTGTTCTGCTAATTTATACAAATTGGCAAACGAAGACCAAAGGAAAGCAACACAGAGGCTTTTCCTGCAAACATGCTTCACTTCTGTTTGCTATTTGTTCAAAAAACATTTATTGAGCTCCTGACATCCTACTAAACTCTGGTGATGCTAAACACAAGACTAGTACCCTATCCTCACAGAGTTGACATTGTACTACAGAATTTAACAATAATCTAAGCAACTAATTCCATAGTTGTTGTTATCTTAATTATAATTGTAGTAAGTGACACAAAGGAGAAATACAGGAGCTAAGAGACCATTAATTTCACCCAGAGAGCATGCGCTGTCCTGAGTACAGCTTCTTGAGGAAACAAAGTTTGGCTGAGTCTCGACTAGAGGCTAGGAGATAAGAGAAAACTGTGAGTGAGTGGGAGATGGACAAGTGGTGGAGGGTGATGGGCAAGCTTTAACCATTGCAGGGGCCAGATTGTACACATCATTGCAGGCTCTTGAGTAATTCTAGTCTTCATTAGAGGAGCACTGGAAGCCATTAAAATTGTAAAGTCCGTCAGATTTGGGAGAAGAGCGGAATCTGTGGTGTACATGATATGAACCTAGATGTATTTTCAAAAGTATCTTTTAGGTTGATCACCCTGTCTTCAGTTCTTTGCCCTGAACCAGAAAGCAACTCCTAAATGGTGTCCATAGGTAGCAGGCAGCAAATTGAACCATTTTATATTTGGATCTAAAGAGAGAGGTGTCAAAATGAACATTCAGACTTGGTCCCTGTTTGACCATGTTTCAGAAGACTCTAAGAAAGGAAAGCTTCATCACAGGAGAAAGAGTAGAGAGCTTCCAGCAAGGGACGCACAGCTGAAGTCTGCATGAAATCCCACCATCTGTCTCAGATGCTAAATCTCGAGGCTCTCCTCATGCTAAAGGACTTCCACTGATGGAGCAAATGTACAGGTGGCTGCTATCCTCACCCATCACCATCCTCCGGCCATCCCCCTCCCCTCAAGACCCCTCTGGTGCTGACTTAACACATGTGCTCTAAAGTTCGTTTTCTTTCACTGATGATTGTACCTGAGCTGGGTAAAGTTAACACACAGGCGATTGGGAGGCTTAATGATTCAGAAAAGTCTGGTGTGGGCTAGATTCTATCTTAGTTTAGGCTGCTATAACAGGATACCATAGACTGGGTGACTTAAACAACAAACATTTATTTCTCACAGTTCTGGGGGCTGGGAAGTCCAAAATTAAGGGTCCAGTAGGCTCATTTTCTGATGAAGCCTTTCTTCCTGGTGTTCAGATGGCCATCTTCTACCTGTGTGATAATCTCTCTCAAGTCTTTTCGTATAAGAGCAGTAATCTCATTCAGGAAGGCTCCCATCAAGATCTAATTACCTCACAAAGACCCCCCACCTCCAAATACCATCACATTCAGGATTTAAGCTTCATCATATGCATTTGGAAGGAGGAGACACAAACATTTATAGATCAGATCTGGAAAAGCATTATAGTTTGCCTGGGTAAATGCTTTCTTTTCTTTTTACCTACCCCTTTCTTTAGTGCATTTCTTTTTTTTTTTCTTTTTCCCAGGCCTCATTTCAGAGGAAGGATCCTATATTGCTCAGAGTTAAAATCTTACAATAGATGTGAGTTGAGGGGCTCTGGAAAATACCTCACGATTATCTAAACATCTATCCTTCTCATTCTAAGGCAGGAATTTCTTGTGGTGGTGCACAGATATTTTACACTTTCAGACCATAGGCTTACACTACATTCACTTGCCCCATAAACATGTGGGAGAGATACATCACATTTGGACTGCAAGGTTTTCTGACATCCATATATATTTTTCTCGCTTAAAAAGAACTTTAAATAGTCGGTTACTTTTCCCCTCCCTCCCTCCCTCCCTCCCTCCCTCCCTTTCTTCTTTCCTTCCTTCCTTCCTTCCTTCCTTCCTTTTCTTCCCCTCCTTCTCCTTCTCCTTTTCTTTCTAATTATCCCCCAATTCTACATTTTCCTCCAGTATCTAATTAATAATCCAAGCCATTGCATGGAGTGACTTCAGAAAGTCTGTGTCTCTCCCAAAATATTTTAAAATAGCTCTAGGGCAGTAGAGGAGAGGGCAGAAATTTCAGGACCTTTTGTGAGAAGTGGAATTCAAATTGACAGTAGACAGTGGAGAGAAAGAGAGGTAGAAGTGCAGAGGGTGCAGGAAATAAAGATTCATTCCATCCTAGACCCATTCTTCCTTACATTTGAACAATAGACCACAGACAACAGCTGGAGAGAGGGAGAGATATTTGTTAAAAATGCAACTCCTCAGTTACCCCATAAACACAGTAAATTAGAAATTTTATTGAAGGCTGTTGCCAGGAATTTCTTTTTTCATAAGCTCCATGGGTGATACTTATGTATACATGTGTTTGAGGACCAGTGACCCATAGTACTTCTCCTAATAAGCTGATTACAGTAATCACCTGTACTGCTTATTTAAATGTATACAGATTCCTTGGCTTATGATTCAGATTCAGTGAGAAAGGAATTGTGTCTCGGAATCTGGGTATTTATCAGGTCTCCATGAGCCCCTGTATGATTCTTAAAATGGGATGGTGGTAGGAGGGGAGGAGGCTGGCTGGCATGCCCCTTACCCTGGAGGCAATAGGGAGTGAACTATTGTTTGTCAGCAATTTGTGATCAGGGCTGTTTTAGGAATCTAACCAGGTAAAATCTTCTGGAAGAGGTTTAACCTATTGGGTTAACATGACAGACATGGAATGCATTTTCCTATCAGAGGTTTTTGCTGTTTTCAGTTATCTCTTAGATTCATATAGCACATTCAAAAGCATTTTCACATACACTGCCCCGTGGATCCTGAGAACAGTGCTATAAGTTTAACAAGGCAGATTTGAAAGTTGAAGCTCAGAAAGATGAAATGAATTTCCTAAAGACACCAGCTATTAAGTGTCACAGAAAGGTCTTACAATTTGGTTCTTCTATCCTTGGCTCTGTACTTAAATTCCTAACTTTTAACTGTGGTAAAAAGGAGAATGTGTCAGCTTCTGCACCTGAAAATTACACAGGTTCTTCATGATCAGATACAGAGACTTAAACTGTATCACCACGACTTTGTCTCCATGTTGTCCTCTGGACAGATGGCTACTTTTCACCCTTAGTTTCCTGATTAAGTACACTTCCTAATCCACCTACTTGAATTTTTACCACTCCTTCTGTGAAACCCCTTCATGGAACTTAAATCTGTGTTTATTTGCATGTTTGTTTGTTGTCTGCTCCCCCTCTAAGATCTTTAATTCCATGTTGTGAGTGGCTGTGTTGTGAATTTCCTTTGGAAAACAAAAACAATATGCATAAATATATTTGCTCCTTTATTTCAGATGGTCTGCTTCCCCAGCAAGATTGCAAGTTGTATTCTTCAGCATATACTCAGGAATTAGCAAACAAAAAGTGTTCAACTAATAACCTGTCAAATACATGGATGGAAGGTAACTGACCTCTCTAAGCTTCAATTTACTTAAATATAAGATGGAGCTATTAATTCCTACCTTAAGGGACTGACATGAGATACTGCATTTATGTTCAATGTCTAGCACATTTCCTAGCACTTATGGATGTTCTATAGTTAATGCATCCCTGATCCCATGGATATTGAAATGAGAGGTTCAGGCTTCACATATATGCCTAAGCTCAGCTCCAGGGGAACGTTGTGTTGGCCACTTTTCATGAGCTAGTAGAAGTGAAGAAAGTGGTGGAGGAATTGAGTTCTTAGTAGCAGCAAGTATTAATTTAGCTGATAGCTGGTGCTGGCTGTTTTGTGTGGCAATCTTCCAGCTGGTGAATGGAAAATGCATGATTCCTGATATTTGAAAATACCCTGAGATGGATTAATCGTTGGTTGCTGACAGGTGGACGGGAGTGTGTGCCACTTTACACCCTGACCCTGCACTCAAAACAAAATAACACACTAGTTGATTTCCTCCCCCCACCATTAACAGTTTTGTAGATGTTGTGATTGAATTAATGAGCATTTTATAACACTTTAGAATTTAGAAAGTGCTTTCACATAGATTCTCTCATTTAAGCCTCACAGGCCTTCAGAGGTTGGCGTGAGACTCATGTGAGCAAATAAATGGTTACCTTCTGTAATGAAGTAGTTTCCCCGTTAGTATTCCCATTTTATACCTGTAGAAACCTTTTTGGAAAACCAAGGTCACTTTCCCAAGATCACACACTAGTAAGGGTTAAAGCCAGTCCCCGATAAAATATGTGGGGATCCGGAGCCAGTGATCACCAAGCTTCCTATATGTCACTGAATGTTGGAATGGGCCATTTCCTCCCTAAGTTTCCACTGAGGGGCTGCATTAGTTTGCTCAGGCTGCCATAACAAAATACCACAGACTGGGTGGCTTAAGCAACAGAAATTTATTTTCTCACAGTTCTGGAGGCTGAAAGTACAAGATCAAGGTGTGGGCAGGTTTGGTTTCCTATGAGGCCTCTCTCCTTGGCTTGCAGACAGCTGTCCTCTTGCTGCCTCTTCACATGGTCATCCCTCTGTGCACGTGGGCCCCTGGTGTCCTTTTGTGTGTCCAATTTCCTCTTTTGATAGGGACACCAGTCAGATTGGATTAGGGCCTACCCTAAGGGCCTCATTGTAACTTAATCACCTCTTTAAAGAAACTGTCTCCAAATCCAGTCACATTTTGAGCTACTGGGGGCTAGAATTTCAACATATTAATTTTGAAGGAACATAATTCAGCCCATAATAGGGGCCAGTAATAAACTGAATGTGCAAAAAATCCTCATTATGTTCATATATAGAATTTGTAAAGTAAATGTAAGGGGACAGCTTCCATAACTCTTAACCCTGCAAACAGGAGTACATCAAAAAGAGAGTGTGGGGCGGAGAGGGATCTGTAAAGAGAAGCCTTTATAGAGAGCCCTCAAAGTACTTTTGAGGCCGAGTCTCTTCCAAATCTGCTGGGGGGAGAGATGGTGGGGAGGTGAGGGGAGGGGGCAGCCTCCTTCACCCCAAGCCTAGAGAGAGTAGGTTTCCTTGGGATTATCCAGAGAACTTGATAACATATGTCCCTGTGGTTGATGGACATTATGATCTGAAGTAAGTCTACTGCCCAAGATAACTAGAGGGTGAGCATGGGTGGCCAACAGCTTTGACAGCAAGTGTGAGAATTCTGCTATAGTCAGCTCAGCCTGCACAAGAGATGATCTGGGCAAGGATGCACTAGTGTTTTTGCGTGGACCAAATGCAGAAAGCTGAGATAGATATGCCTTGGATCCTGTTTAATGGGGCTACCTATTTAAGGCAGAAGAACCATACCTCAAACTCGAGGTGCATGCCTGAAGGGTGAGGAAGGAATTCCAAGCATCACCTAGCCAGAGGGAGTCTTCTGAGAAACACAGGAAAGATGCTGGATAGAGAAAAAGACAAGATGCCAACAACCCAGCCATCTTCCACTTTCTTAGTGCCGGCTTACAGGTAGATGAGGTCTGAATTGGGAGAAAGAAGAAATCTGATGTGGCATAAAGTTCAGGGTTTTGATGGGTGCAACCATTAGTCACGAGGCATATGATTATCAGAATCTCAAAGACATACCACTTCACATTACCTAGGATCTATAATGAAAAAAATGAAAAATAATGTGTTGGTGAGGATGTGGAGAAATTGGACACCTTATACCTTGCTAGTGGGAATGTAAAATGATTCAGCCATCTGTGGGAAGCATCGGTGTTTCCTCAAGAAGTTAAATATAGGGTCACCATATGACCCCACAATTCTGCTTCTAGATGGATAACCAGAAGGACTGAAAAGAAGTGATTTACAATATAGCCAAAAAGCAGAAGCAGCCTAAATATCTGTCAGCTGATGAATGGATTAAAAAATGTGTATATTCATACAATGAAATATTAGAAAGAATGAAGTACAACAGAAAGGAACTTGACAGCACGATGCCATGTGAAATAAGCCAGGTACAAAAGGCCATAAAACATATGATTCCATTTCTATGAAATATTCATAGTAGATAAAATTCATAGAGACAGAAGGCATAGTAGTCATTGCCAGGAGCTGAGAACGGGGGAGAATGGGGAATGACTGCTCATTGGGTGTGGGGTTTCTTTTTGAGGTGATGAAAATGTTCTTGCATTACTGGTGATGATTGTACAACATTGTAAGTGTACTAAATGCCACTGAACTATACATTTTAAAATATTAATAGTTAAAATAGTAAATTTTGTTATGTGTATTTTACCACAATTTAAAAAAAAAGCCAACAAAAAATCTTGGATGCATTGGGACAAATTCTGAGTTGAGCTTTTGTATGCAATTTTAAATGATGCCTGATTGACTGTTATCTAAGAATGAGCTGAAAAGACATGAGCCTGCTGGAGTTTTCTTTGAGGGCGGTTGGTGACTGTTTTCACTGAAGAGAGAGAAACTCTGCTTGTTTCTAATGCCAGGTAAATATGGATGGATAGATAAAAGGAAATACAGGTAGAGATGTTTTTTTCAAAACAAGGTGAAACATTCATACAGGCAGAGAGCTACCTAGAGATGACCTTCAATAAATAAATTTATTCAAGCAATAAATCAACCTTTATTGTATAAAGTATACAATACTTTAAGTATTGTATACCTGAAACAGTTGCCTAAGTATACCTGAAACATTTACCTGCAGCAATCTAAGTGCATGTACCTGGATGTGTATTTTTCAGGAATTGTAATTTGGAGACATAAGATAGCTTATTTTTTTGTATTATCAGACTCTCTTGCTCATTAGCTGTGTGACCTTGGATAAGTTACTGAACATCCAGAAGTCTCAGTTTCCTTCTCTAAAAAAAGGGGTGGAATAGCATCTATGCAGTGGGTCGATATGAGGATTTGATCCTTGCTGCTACAGGTATGGTACATAAATGAGCATCATCACCTGGAAGCTTGATAGAAATGCAGAATCTCAGACCCCACCCCAAGCCTGAAGAGAACCTTCATTTTAACAAGGTGTCAGGAGATGCATACACACACTCAAGTTTGATCAAATGGCACAATATGTATTAAATCGTTTTGTGCAGTGCCGGCATATTTCAAAAAAACTCAATGTAAGGGTGTTCATTTGTCTAACAAATAGTTATTGATCACCTACTAGGGACCAAGAACCATTTTAAGCATTGGGAACATTCAGTAAATAAAACTGTCAAGGACCCCAAAACTCACGGAGTGTATATTCTAGGAGGGAGACAGATAAAAAACAGATAAGCAAATAAATATATAATTTAAAAGCAAGTATTATGTTATTATTAATAGAGCCATTTAGAGTCACAGCCAGTTGAGTTCAATACAATTAAACAAATATGCATTAAGTAAATATTATGTACATGGAACCTCACAGGTATCTGTAGGGGATGGAAAGAGGCCAGATCTCCTCCCTCTTAGAGCAGAGCTCTTTCCAAAGCACCATGCTGATTTCCTACTTAAGATGAGAGGTAAATAGTTCATTAGGGCCAGAAACAACAGGGAATCACCAAGTCACTTTATAAGCAACATTACTATAGGGACGCATCTGGGGGGGTCCCTGCTAAAGAACCCCAGGCTTACATTCCAGCTGTCAGTGTGCACACTGCAACTATTGATTAAACATATTGTTATACGTATTCTTTTCTTCACAATATGTGGGGATCGCAGAGTCCTCCAAGTAGGAGGGAGTTTGGCAGAACTAGTGAGTATGGTCCATTTCTTAAGGGTTAATGGCTGGCAGGAGAATTCATGGTCCAAACTCATGGCTCACATCACTAACCTCAGCTGACCATTAGTCCGTTTTGACTAGGTCCAAGATCACTGTAGAGGCTGGGAGCTAATTGGTGAGAACCTATGCACCTGTGTGCCCACATACAAATGTGCGCATGCACACACACACACACACACACACACACACACACACACACTATAAATGTGCATGAGCAAACACATGCTATAAGTGAGATTGTTTAGAATAAATGCAAAACACAACAGATTAAAGAGAATGAAGATGATTCTTGAAGAATACTGGTTTACAGCAAGTGCTCCAGGTTTATGTGTCAGTCTGGGAGATGGGAATCTCTGATGTCCTTACTCCCTTTCTGATCCCGCAGCATGAGACTTACTGCCTTTTTTTCACCCACTTTCTGTTCCTGTAGCATGGGAAATTGTTTCTGCTCTAGCCTTTTTCAATCAGGGTTCTGAACGAGAATTAAGCCCAGAGGTCCCCAAGGAATCCCTAACGTGTAATTAAATAGCTTCTCTCCCATGAATCTAGAATGCCCTCCTTATGTGCCATCCTTGAAAAAATTTGCTAAATCACTACTCACATCATTTTTGTGATCTGTGGTTCAGATGAAGAACCCAGGTTGAGAAAGACTACATGGCAGGAAGTCCTAACAAGGTCGTTTACGGTCCTCAGTCATCACTTTCTGCTTGTGCTCCTGAGTGCACATCTCACTCACTGCAGTGGATCTCACTGGATAGCAAATCTGATAGCCCCATACCTATCTATCTTGCCCCCTTGCATTGTAACTGGACCATGAACTTACTTCTTTCCCACCAAGGCAAGAGCACATGTTTGAGCTCGTTCTCCTAAATTTGGTTTCTCTAGTTCAGGTTGTTGGAGCCACATGGACCAGGATTATCAGGTATATATATTTTTAAGAAAGTTTCCGGTTTTCTTCACCAGTTTTTTTTCCATACATTGGGAAAAATAACTATTCTGATTGTTTGTTGTGAAAGTTTGAGAAAATAAATATAATCATCCTATACTTTGTTTATAATACATGATTAATGAAACAGTAGCAGCTATGATTATTTTGTTAATAACTTCAGAGGACCAAATGGTGAATTGTTGTACTGACTAAAAGTGCAATAGGACTTTAAAAAGAGATAACTTTGTGTTGTCAAAGTACTAAGAATGATTTTCAGGGAATGCAAAATTCATGCTGCGTTTAGCGGTAAAGAAAGAAGCAATATTGATTGAGAGCTTGCTATAGGCCAAGTCCTGAGCTGTTTCACTCCTTAAGTTCCTGTCAGGTTTCTATTATTGCCGCCTTGAGGATGAAGAAACTGAGGGTCAGAATTTAAGCAGCTTCCCTGGTAGCTCTTGAATAACATGCGGCTAAGCCAGACCAAAGAGATTTTCAAGCTGTGTTTTCTGATCTGTTGGGTTTCCCTGGGGCGTCCCAGGGCAACTGTCAGGGCCAGGAAGCTAGGAGAAGAGATTGGATCTGAGTCTCTACTTTTCTTTAAATGTGATAGATCTGTTTTAATGTGTTTTGTGTTTTGTGTTTTGGACTTCAAGACAAGTTTTCATGGATACATGGCTTCTGACATTTCATAAAATGGGAAAAACCTTAAACTACACTACCTTTTTTTTTTGCTACATGGAGACAGAAGAATAATACTTAATATATCTAAAATATCTTTCCCTTCCCTTTACAAACAACGGGGTTTGTAATCAAGAGATTCATCTCTTTTGTTATTTCTGTTTGCTGTGTGTAATGAGATTTGTATGTTTACTGCCCTTCCTTTCATGCAGTTGAATTTTTTCCATTAGTATCTTATTCAGACCTCAAAGGACGCCCCAGCTCTCCTGTGGCAGGAGGGGCTGTGTGCTCCTATGCCCCTTCCCCTCCCTTCTCCATCCTTTTTTTTATTTTATAGAAGCTAAAATGGCTTTTGCCAAACATCTGGCTTGCCTTTCCTGGGCTTTGCACTTTCCTATTAGTGAAAGGCAGCCACAGGAGAAAGACCTTTACTCCCTCACCAAACTGCCTTCTTCAGCAATCAGCCATAATAGCCACCCCCTCCCCAACTTCATCAGCACTTTTCTCAGAATGTTTAGGGCCATTACAGTAGACTGCCACTGGAGAGTCTGAATGGGAAACTCATTAGCTTTGTGAGACGGCCTGTGTCCAAAGAGAGTTTATTTGTAATCCCAACAATTTTCTTTTGTTTGTTCTTTAGGTTGCATTCTCTTTGACTAGGGTTGATTACACTAGAATCATTAACTCACACACAACTGGAAATAACCCTTTGGGGAATCATCCCAGCCCAGACCCCAGGGAGGAGCTACATAATAGTTCCTCTCCATCGCCAATGGCTCTGTTTCTAATTAATGATAGTCTCAATGCTGTTTTTAGAGGTTCTTCTTAGTTCACTACGACATCAGCTCCTCAAGGGAAAAAGAGCTACTTAAAATCTCCCTCATGAGTTTAAGTTCCTATTACTCCTTTGCAGCTTCATTTTCAGACTAGCCCATACTCTGTGATTTACCATTAGAAAGTCTAAGGATGCCACACGTTTTTTATTTACCTTGACTCCTTTTAAGATATTTCTTGACACATGCAATAGTTTCATGTTCAGAATATCACATGGAAGATTTTCTTATTCAAGCTCAGATTTTTTTTTTTTTTTTTTTTTCCTGAGAGTCAAGAATTTAGATGGTAATTTTAAATTCCCTAGTGCAAAGCCATAGCAATTGCCTGGCACATAGTAGGTGCTCAATAAATGGAAACATCTCCACTTTTTCTACTGGAGCTCTAAAATGTCATTATTCTGTTACTTGAATTGAATTATTAGGGTGAAGCACTATAGAATTTAAATGACCCAAAAACAGTGAGAAAAACCATGTCAGGTGACTCAGACATCAAACTGCAAGACTTGGATCCAGGAAGTAAAAATGATTTGAATGGCGACTTGCAATCCCAGTCTGGTGCTAATATTCTTACTTCCACTGCCGTTTCTGTGATGACTGTCACTGACAATAACTAAATGCTTACTATGAGCCATGCACATGGCCAAGCTCTCAATGTGCATCATTTCATTTATTTCTTCAACAATACCTATTAACTCCACTTTTAAAATGAGGAAAATTAGACTTGGTAAGGTTAAGTAAAATGACCAAGATCACAAGGAAGCAGGTAACAAAGACAGGGTTTGAACCAAGATAGTCTAACTCCAGGACCCATGGACATATTTGGTCTGCCTCATCTCATCCAGCCACCCAATGTTCTCCCTTTCCCTCAACCCCACTCCTCCCCACTCTCCCCCTAAATACCAGCGAGTGTCCATTATGCCATGTTTCTAATTTGAACGAACTGAGGGAATGAAAAATAAGATGATGGTGATAGAAAAATATCGGAGGTATTCATTGATCAGAAGTAGAAGGGTTGAAACAATCATCCTGAAAATTGCTTTACAACAGTCATAACATAAATAAATACTTGTAAGAATCAATGGAAAAATTTAATAAAATTATGAACAAAAAAAAAAAAAGTAGAAGGGTTAAGTAGTTATTTAATATATTTAAGGTGAGATGCTAGGAACTTGAATGCTAGTTCTGATGGTCATTTATGATCTTCTATGCTCTGTGATAAGTTATGGAGATAGAGCACTGAGAAAAGCTATATCTCTGTCCTCAAGGACCATATAGTTTAGCTGGGAAAATGGGCAGTAAACTATTGATTATTCAGAAATACTTCCTATGATACTACCAGAAAACTACTAGAGCTAATCAATGAATTTGGTAAAGTAGAAGGATACACAATTAATGCACAGAAATCTCTGGCATTCCTATACACTAATGATGAAAAATCTGAAAGTGAAATCAAGAAAACACTCCCATTTACCATTGCAACAAAAAGAATAAAATATCTAGGAATAAACCTACCTAAGGAGACAAAAGACCTGTATGCAAAAAATTATAAGACACTGATGAAAGAAATTAAAGATTATACAAATAGATGGAGAGATATACCATGTTCTTGGATTGGAAGAATCAACATTTTGAAAATGACTCTACTACCCAAAGCAATCTACAGATTCAATGCAATCCCTATCAAACTACCACTGGTATTTTTCACAGAACTAGAACAAAAAATTTCACAATTTGTATGGAAACACAAAAGACCCCGAATAGCAAAAGCAATCTTGAGAATGAAAAACGGAGCTGGAGGAATCAGGCTCCCTGACTTCAGACTATACTACAAAGCTACAGTAATCAAGACAGTATGGTATTGGCACAAAAACAGAAAGATAGATCAATGGAACAGGATAGAAAGCCCAGAGATAAACCCATGCACATATGGTCACCTTATCTTTGATAAAGGAGGCAGGAATGTGCACTGGAGAAAGGACAGCCTCTTCAATAAGTGGTGCTGGGAAAACTGGACAGGTACATGTAAAAGTATGAGATTAGATCACTCCCTAACACCGTACACAAAACTAAGCTCAAAATGGATTAAAGACCTAAGTGTAAGGCCAGAAACTCTCAAAGTCTTAGAGGAAAACATAGGCAGAACACTCTGACATAAATCACAGCAAGATTCTTTTTGACTCACCTTCTAGAGAAATGGAAATGAAAACAAAAATAAACAAATAGGACCTAATGAAACTTCAAAGCTTTTGCACAGCAAAGGAAACCATAAACAAGACCAAAAGACAACCCTCAGAATGGGAGAAAATATTTGCAAATGAAGCGACTGACAAAGGATTAATCTCCAAAATGTATAGGCAGCTCATGCAGCTCAATAACAAAAAAAAACCCAATCCAAAAATGGGCAGAAGACCTAAATAGACATTTCTCCAAAGAAGCTATACAGATTGCCAACAAACACATGAAAGGATGCTCAACATCACTAATCATTAGAGAAATGCAGATCAAAACTACCATGAGATATCATCTCACACCAGTCAGAATGGCCATCATCAAAAAATCTAGAAACAATAAATGCTGGAGAGGATGTGGACAAAAGGGAACACTCTTGCACTGCTGGTGGGAATGTGAATTGGTACAGCCACTATGGAGAACAGTATAGAGGTTCCTTAAAAAACTACAAATAGAACTACCATATGACCCAGCAATCCCACTACTGGACATATACCCTGAGAAAACCATAATTCAAAAAGAGTCATGTACCAAAATGTTCATTGCAGCTCTATTTACAATAGCCCGGAGATGGAAGCAACCTAAGTGTCCATCATCGGATGAATGGATAAAGAAGATGTGGCACATATATACAATGGAATATTACTCAGCCATAAAAAGAAACGATATTGAGCTATTTGTAATGAGGTGGATGGACCTAGAGTCTGTCATACAGAGTGAAGTAAGTCAGAAAGAGAAAGACAAATACCGTATGCTAACACATATATATGGAATTTAAGAAAAAAAAAATGTGATGAAGAACCTAGGGGTAAGACAGGAATAAAGACACAGACCTACTAGAGAATGGACTTGAGGATATGGGGAGGGGGAAGGGTAAGCTGTGACAAAGTGAGAGAGTGGCATGGACATGTATACAGTACCAAACGTAAAATAGATAGCTAGTGGGAAGCAGCCGCATAGCACAGGGAGATCAGCTCGGTGCTTTGTGACCACCTAGAGGGGTGGGATAGGGAGGGTGGGAGGGAGGGAAATGCAAGAGGGAAGAGATATGGGAACATATGTATAGGTATAACTGATTCACTTTGTTATAAATCTAACACACCATTGTAAAACTAACACACCATTGTAAAGCAATTATACTCCAATATAGATATAAAAAAAAAATTGTAGAGATCATGGGAAACTTTCTAGGTGAAAGTAAATCTGGGTTGATTACCTGAAGGATGAGTGTGAAGCAGGAAGGCTAAAGGGGATGCTGAATATTAACACATCAATCCAGGAAGAGGGAACACTATAGGTAATGTCTGAGCATTTCTCCATGCTCAAAGTAAATGTGATCTTCTGTAAAATGAGGTCCAGAATGAAAATGTCTAATGTCTCTAAAGCAAAGCACATATTGGGTGGGCCAAACAGTGCCTTTGGTTTTTTAAGTAAGAATGAAAGACACATTTTTCATTTTCACCAAGAACTTTATTGAACAATGTATTCACCCTTTTGTTCCACTACCTTCTGCCATTTTTCAGGCAACTTCATAATTCTGTCTTCCCAAAACTTTTTATCTTTTTGAGCAAAGAACTGTTCCAGGTGCCTTTTACAGTCTTCCAGGGAATTGAAATATTTTCCACTAAGAGAATTTTGTAAGGACCTAAATAAATGGAAATCCGAAGATTCAATGTCTGATGAATACGGCAGATGAATCAGAACTTTCCAGCCAAGCTGTAACAGTTTTGCCTGTTCATCAAAAAAACATGCGGTCTTGCATTACCCTGATGAAAGATTATGCGTTTTCTGTTTAATTCTGGATGCTTTTCATCGAGTGCTGCTTTCAGTTGGTCTAATTGGGAGTGGTACTTGTTGGAATTCATCATTTGGTTTTCCGGAAGGAACTCATAATAGAGGACTCCCTTCTAATCCCACCGTATACACAACATCTCCTTCTTTGGATGAAGACCGGTCTTTGGTGTGGTTAGTGGTGGTTCATTTTGCTTTGTGCCACGATCTCTTCCGTTCCACATAGTTATACAGTATCCACTTTTCATCACCCGTCACAATTTGTTTTAAAACCGGAACGTTTTCATTATGTTTCAGTAGAGAATCGCATGTGGAAATATGGTCAAGAAGGTTGTTTTCGCTTAACTTGTGTGGAACCCAAACATCAAAGCTATTCACATAACCAAGCTGGTGCAAGTGATTTTCAACGCTTGATTTGGATATTTCGAGTATGTCAGCTATCTCCCACGTGGTATAATGTTGATCGTTCTCAATTATTGTTTCGATTTGATTGCTATCAACTTCAACTGGTCTACCCAACCGTGGAGCATTGTCCAGCAAGAAATCTCCAGCACGAAACTTCGAAAACCGCTTTTGACACATTCAATCAGTCACAGCACCTTCTCCATACACTGCACAAATCTTTTTGTGGGTTTCAGTTGCATTTTTACCTTCCTTGAAATAATAAATCATAATATGCCAGAAACATTGTTTTTTTTCTTCCATCTTCAATATTAAAATGGCTACACAAAAATCCACCAATTTTGATGAGTCTTTTTTTTTTTTTTGCGGTACGCGAGCCTCTCACTGCTGTGGCCTCTCCCCCTGCGGAGCACAGGCTCCGGACGCGCAGGCCCAGCGGCCATGGCTCATGGGCCCAGCTGCTCCGCGGCATGTGGGATCCTCCCAGACCGGGGCACGAATACGTGTCCCCTGCATCGGCAGGCGGACTTTCAACCACTGCGCCACCAGGGAAGCCCGATGAGTCTTTTTTTAAATGCACGCTGATATGACAGCTGTCACATACAATCTAACATAATTGTTTAGAATGAAGTTGAAGACAACTAAGTGCTACTAGAGTCATCTTATGGAAAAAACCAAATGAACATTTTGGCCCACCCAATAGTAAACTCTAAAAAATTAGAGTGTAAAATTAGCTCTGTAAATTTTACTATCCCCTTCTTTCAGTAAGAGCTAATAAACTGATCCTTGAGGGATGTGGACTTTTGTTACAATTAACAGTCAGATTGGGGGAGACTTATTCTAGATAGCTATTGGTGAATAATAAACAACCCCAAACATTGTGGTGTAACAAATAAACCATTCTATTATGTTATGTATTCTATAGGTCAAGAATTCAGCCAGATACTCATACAGAATGACAAATTAAGTTGACCGTTGGCTAAAATAACTTATAGTGTCTGCATGGAGACATGCAACCATATTTGGGTTTCAGTCTCAGCCCTACTGTTTACCAGCTATGTCACCTTGGGCAAGTCACATCCTCTAAAAGCCTCTGTTTCACCATCTGTAAAATGGAAATTATAAGAATAAGCAACATTACGTGGTGATTTTAAGGTTTAAATGAGCAGAGAGCTAATTATGTAAATCCCTAGCAGAGTGCCTGACAAGTAATGAGACCAACAAATGTTAACTATTATTATTTTTTTTTAATTCAGCCAGAGTATAGTGGGAATAACTGATCTGTGCCCTATGAGGTTTGGGCTCTTATCTGAGAAGACTTGAATGGTTGGGAGCTAGAAGTACCTAAAGGCTTCTTTTCTTGATTATCTGGAATCTGAGCAGGAATGTCTCCAACTCTCAGGGCAACTGGCACTGTGAACAAGATGATGTGTGTGGGACTCACCGTGTGACTTGGGCTGTTCAAAGATGGCAGTTGAATTCCGAGAGAGTGGTCCAAAAAGGGAGCATGCAAGGAGCATATGAAATAGAAACTTTCTGGCTACCTTTAGAAATTAAAATCTGTTGCAAGACCACCCCAGAAAGAAAGTTGCTTTTTCAAATTGAAGTATAGTTGATTTACAATGTTGTGTTAGTTTCAGGTGTGCAGCAAAGCGATTCAGATTTTTACATATATTTAAAAGTACATATATATATATATATACTCTTTCAGATTCTTTTCCATGAAAGTTTCTTTTTTTAAGCAATGTCACAGTGTCTGAATAGACTTATACCACCTAGTCAAGTATATTCATATGAGCACAGGACCTGGCCACCATACCAGATAGGATTTCCTTGAGAGCAGGATTTGTGTTTTAGTCACCAGTGTACCTTTAGTGTGCATTACAGTGGCTGCTGTATACCAGGTGCTCTATAGACATATGTTGAATAAAGAAATGAATTAATTCAAGCTCTGTTGAAAGAATGTCAAATAGTGAACACATGTGTAAAATACTTACTTTATTATTTTGACCAGGAAGGCTAAAACTGTGTGGCCTGATGTGGGTATAGTTTCCCTGTCCAAGAAGAGTCACTAGTGGTGGCATTTCAAATATTATGATGCCAAGGGAGAAAAAGGAAATTATTTATGGACAGAAGACTTTGCCAATAGTCCTCTCACTCCAGATCCTATCATTTTTCCTAGAACAGTTTACGCTGGTACAGGAAAGCAATATAATTTCCATCTAAACCATTAAATACTTCTGTTGGTTTGTGCTGTTGCTTTGCCTTGGGAGACTAGTTACATAATTAAGAACAAAGAGTCCATGGCTGAACACCATTTTGGTCCGTGACTCATCGTGTGACCTTGAACCCATGGTACGCTTTTGACATCAGCTTCCCCCTCACTTAGCACAACTTTATAGCTAGAAGACACAGCCACAAGTGATCAAAATTTTATTCCAAAGTGACAACACAGGGAGCTTTACAAAAATAATGTATGGTGATCCTAAACACCTTCTCTCTGTGCCTAAACACTCTCTTGACCATAAGTCATGTCACCCTGGAAGATGCATTGTCTCTCTCAAACAATCAGAATATGAGCCCTCAATGCATAGCAGCTGGGATAATTTGGTGCCAATATTTTTTTTTTATTTGCTAATATCGTTTGGCTTTCTCCTCAAATGAAATTTAAAATGAAACAATTTGGCAATCCACATTAGCACCATCTAGCAATGGTCCCATGGTCCCACTGAAGTCTGATAATTTACAGACTCATTGGACTGAAAGGAACTTGGCAAGCTTAGCTAATTCAGTGGTTGCTAAACCTGGCTGAACATCAACATTTAATGGGGACCTTTAAAAAATACAGATTCCTGGGCACAAAGCCCTACTGATCTGTAGGTTAGAATCTGCACAAGTGGGACCGAGAAATCTTAGTCTTTACAAAGCTTTCCAAATGATTCTGATAAGGTGGGATTTGAAAACATTGCTTTAATCTGTATCTCATTTTCAACTGAAACTCTGAGAGTCGTTTTATTTGCTTATTTACATGTTCGTTCATTCAATTATTCACTTACCTGAGTAAAGAAAATGTTGCAATAAAACTCTCCAGATCCCCGTTGGTAATTTTCAGACCTCTCATGTGTGAGTGGCCAGGATGTGCTTTAATCAGTTTTAGAGATAAGAGGCTAGAAGTTCTTCAAAGCATGGGTGCTTCCAGGAGCTTACCATCAGCAACATTTCTTCTTTGTAAATTCCTAACACTAGGTCACTCTCTTTCCCTTCTAAACTCTGATCTTGTTTTAAATTTGCTTATTCCCATTGGACTCTGGTGCTTCCCTTAAAGCAGAAACTTTATCAAACTTTCTTAATGTCCGTCTCTCTCTCTGTTTTTTTTTTTTTTTTTTTTTTTTTTTTTTGCGGTACGCGGGCCTCTCACTGCTGTGGCCTCTCCCGTTGAGGAGCACAGGCTCCGGACGCGCAGGCTCAGCGGCCATGGCTTACGGGCCCAGCCGCTCCGCGGCATGTGGGATCTTCCCGGACTGGGGCACAAACCCGTGTCCCCTGCATCGGCAGGCGGACTCTCAACCACTGCGCCACCAGGGAAGCCCAATGTCCGTCTCTCTTAACAGCATTACTCTTTCAGTCTAGATATCATAGATTAAAAGAAAACGTATGAGATTATAATTGTCGACTGAAAAAAATGCACAGCCTAAAAGTTGAGAATTATGTTTTATTTGGTGGACAAAACTGAGGACTTAAGCCGGGGACACCACCCCTCAGCTCTGAGAGATTGCTCCAAAGAGGTTAGGGAGGAGCCAGGTTATGTTTTTGCAGCAAAGAACAGGAGGTTGGAACTTCGAAAGATTACTGATTACTAAAGAAAACCAGATACCTCAAGTTAATGAATTTAGCTCTTTTCTTTGTATGGGAAGATGCAAGAGTGTGGGCTTATTGAAATCATTCCTTTGATATGCACCTTAACTTTCTAGGGCCAGTATACTGCATTCAGGATGCATCCTGAATCCCTCGGGGTACACAGTTGGGGGTGGCTTCAGCGGCTGAGGGCTTGATGGCGGCAACATTTTTCATTCACAAATATCTCCCTGTTTAAAACCCTTTAATGATTCCTCATTTAATGAAGAAAACCAGACTTCTTAACCTGTTCTTGTGCACCTGCATGACTTTGCTCATGCTGGCTTTTTGACTGTATCGTGTCTCATTTTCCTTCTTGTTCTCTAGCTTCAGAACCTCCATTCTGTTTTGTGGACATAAATGTCCTGCCTCCGGAGTTTGACCCTTATTATTTTGCTCTGCCTTGAATATTTGTCTAATATATAACTTAGCCCAGTATTCAGATCTAACTTAACTCTCACCTCCTCAGAGAGCACTTCCCTGATCAATCTCTTGTATATCTCCCGCACACCTCATCACTCCCCGGTTTATCACCCAGTATATATTTCTTCTTCTACAGCAGCAGCAATCAGAAGCTGTTATGCTTTGTTTATTGATATATTCATTGTTTTTGGTCTGTCACCCTATTAGAATATATGCTTCCTGAGGGCAGAGATTTTGCCCCTCTTCTCTACTGTGGAATTCCTGGCTTTCAGCAGGGGGCCTGGTAGAAAACAGGCATTCAATACATACTCACTGAATGAGTAACTTAGTGTTGCAGGTTTTACCAATGCAGGCTCCGCTGAAATCAGAAGTAGCTTCTTGTCTAATCTGCTATGTCATAGGAAACTCTGCTCTCTTGGTACATCTGGTTGACTGAACAGTTACAATTTTACTTAGTCATAGTAACTCATATCTTAATGTAATCATCTTACTAACTAACCTAAACCTTTCTTTCTCCAACATAAAGCTACACTCTTTTCATAGTGACTTCAGGGAGAAAAAAATCCACTGGCACACTTACAGTGTATTCTCAATAACTTACTATTAGTAAATAACACACTTTGCTTTGAACATCAAAGTCACCACAGCAATTGTATGAACCACCTAATGAAGATGTATGAATAATGAAAGATCATTTCATTATTTGTACACAGCAAACATTTATTTTTATGAACTACCCAGTCTGACAGCATTTAGAAAGTTTTTAACCTTTTCATATTGAAGTTTATATGATTCTAAACTTGAAGCATGACATTGTGGAAAAAGCACTGGGTGAAGTCATGGCTTGAAGTAATTATTTCACTCTTTGTGTGATCTTGGAAATGTCATGTCACATACCTGAGCATAAATTTCCTCCTCAATAAAATGGGGATAAAAACCTAACCCACGGAGTTACTGTGACATTCAACATCCAAATAAATTTCTGTACATGGATATATTTTATAAGTAAGAATACTGTATTTAAATTGAAGGAAGTATGTGAATGGTAGCTGCTGTTCATTCATGTAAGGGGACTTATTGGGCACTTAGTGTGTGTAATCTTTGTGCTAAGTGCAGGAGACACAGTGAATGTAACAGGCATGGTTTTCATGATCTAAGAAAAGGACAGATGGTAAATATTCATAAATAAATATATCATCATTATTTTTAATAAGCATTACAAAGGAATACTATATAAGATTATCAGAGACATAACATTCATCAATAAATAATAACATAGTTATGAAATTGATACAGTCCTAAAACAATCCTCTATTATGTCAACATTATTAAAGCTCTCATTCTCTAAGGAGAGGAAAAGAAGTAGTTGACATCTGAAAAAGGGAGTAGCATTGTTCATTGAAAATATTCTAATACGTTAGAATTGTTTCCAAGTCCAGATTAATGCAGTTCATGGAAGACTGGAAAATAAAGGAATTTCCTTAGAGAAAATGTATGTATCAACTCCCAGTTCTATCTACATTCTAACCTTGGAATTTTACTCGTTTTAATTTTCACTCACCTTCTATTCTTCCTTAATAACACCTATTTTCTGAATAAGTTCACACTCATTTTCTTCTATTTCTTTACCATTACCATAGTCTTGACCACTTATTAAAGTCATTGTAATAGTCCATCAATTCATATCTGTGTTTCTAGTATTTCCTTTTCAAATCTAAGTGGTATTTCCTCTTAGGGATCAATGTAGATAAGTCATAAAAGCAATTGGAAATTTGACTACATGATAGTTGACCAAAAAAAAAAAAAAATGCCTACACATAACCAAAAGACAAATAATAAATGGAAAAATTATTTACAGAACATAACATAGGGAAATGGCTGACTTTATTAATATGCAGAGAGCTCTTAAAAATCAATAACAGAAAGACAAATTATTTAATAGAAAAATGGGCAAAGAAGATGAACAGGCAGTCCCCAGAAAGAATCATACATATGGCCTATAAACATGAAAAAGAGCACAATCTCACATATAATTAAGGAAATGCAAATTAATATTTTAATGACATGCCTTTTGTCACCTATTCAGAAGGGTATACATCAGTTTGAGAATACCGCATACTGGCAGTGGTTGAGAAAATCCGATCTTGCATTAACTATTGATGAGATTGTAAATTTGTAAAATATATAACACGTAAAAAAAATAGAAGTCAATTTGGCTCTATCAAAATTTAAGGAATGCATACCCTTTCATAGAATAATTCCACTTGTTAGGTTATACCTTACAGATATACTCACATTTACTTACGTTAGTGTATTTTGTGTGATTTAAAAGAAAATCTGCAAACAACATAAATGTCCATCAACAGAAGCCTGGTTAACTAAATTTCCTACATTTATATGCATTGGGTTCTTGGAGAGAGTGCCCAGCAAATAGCACACCTTTCTCCTGCCTAAGTGAAGAATCAACTGAGAAATAAGACAAGAAATAGCATATATAAAGACTAAAATAACCCCTTGAAATAAATAAACAATAAAGGCTGTGCTAAAGAACAATAAACAATAAAGGCTGTGGCTTTTATCTACAGGCAGATTGGCTTCCTAGTATGCCCTGTGTATCTCTGGACCAGTAGAGGGCTTCCCACTGGGCAGGGCTTGCTCCTGTAGGGACTTCCTAGTGCATGCTCCCTGGGGCAGAACTTCCTAAAGAGAAGAAAGGAAGAAGCTGAGACAAGTGTGTGAAATTCATTCTTCTCAAGTGACCAATTAATAAGTGATCTCATTTTGGTAAAAAAAAAAAAAAAAAAAAAACAACAAATCCAAGGCCACAAAGCAAACTTGAGTAACTCAAACTCTTCTGGAACTAAGACCAACTACCCTTTATTGGTTACATTTGTGGAAGACAACAGATCAAGGACTCGGAGCAACTATTATCGTTCATTTTATATCCTTTGTATTTTTCAGATTTGTTTTTATTATGTACATATATTATTTATTACAGAGATAAAACTAATTTAAAACATTTGTCAGTGCCTGATTTTTGCTGTTGAATAAAAAAAGCAAATTTATTTTTACTCACTTGCTCCAAACCTCCCTTCAAACTTTGTCTCCAGCTAACACCTAGACATAAGGCCTGAATACCACCAAATATTTACATTACCTCTGCCAAGGTTATTTTATCAGTGGACAAAACATTCCCCATCAACTCTGCCTGTCAGAAAACTGTCTAAGAAGTCACACTCCTATCTACTGTTGGGAAAGAAGATTGATAGAATATTTATCAAAAATGACATAGCAGTATCTATCAACAACTTTAAAAATGTCTTTTTATCTGGTAATTTTAGCTTTAGAAATTTATCCTAAAGTAATCATCATGGATGTAAGTAAAGACTTTGTTTCTAGGATGTTCATTAGAATATTGTTTTTAATCCCAGTGACATTCTTAATACTAAATGTCCAGTATCAGGAAATTGGTTAGATAAGGTATGAGATATCCCTATAAAGGATACCTTGCAGTCATTAGAATGATGGAGCAGAATATACCGTGACCTAAAAAGCTGTTCACAACATATTCTTAAGTGGAAAACATGTAGGTACGAAACATTATGTAAAATATATATGTTTTTGTATATAAAATCTAAATAGGAATAGCTGTAGAAGAAAACATACTAAACTATCAATAGTGGTTATCTCTGTATGATGAGCTATTGACCTAGTTTTCATTTTCTTACATAGATACACTTTTTTCAATTTTCTCTAATAAACATATATTACTCTTTTATTAAAATAATTAAGCAATTTTTAAAATAAAAATGTAGCAGAAGAATACTGCCAGTTTCATGACCCAGCTAAGGAATCATCTATCACAGGATGCTTTCCCATGTCTCCATGTTGTAATTATTTCTCCCTTCCCTAAATTCTCCCTTTACAAGTGTTTAGACCTTCTTGCTATACCTATGACTCCTGCCCTTGGCTGAAGACTCCTTGATGGCAGGGACCATGTCTTATCTAACTGGGAAACCCTTATAGCTCCCGAGAGCAATGCAAAGAATATGTATATACGATAACTCCTGGTTGACCTGAATTGAATTACCTGTGTGGGGTTTACATTTAAAAGGAGATTACCACAGTACCGATGACATGACAGTAGATATAGGTCATGTTAACTATGGAAATTACCCATTGGTGGTAAAAAACAAAAACAAAAAACAAAACTCTGATGAATTTTTCAGTTTCTGCTGAATGTGATTCCATTTGAATGGACACTCAGATGGATATTTGACATTGTCAAACACAAGTGCCACAAGGCACCCAAAAAAGCTCTCTATACCTTGAGCAGAGGCAGTGGCCTGGCACAGTAAAAATCAGCTTTCCATAAGAAAAGTTTTGCTATGAAGAAAGTTCTGAGTCCTCCATCAATCCAACCCTTGTACAAGTCTGGAGTTATTAAATAAAGAGCCCAGTAATCGAGTACCTGCTCTCATTCTTGCCTTCTGGGGAATAAAAGCAGCAAGATGAGGCTTGGCAGTTTTGTGCCTCTGTAGGACTTGTTAAATTTCTCTCTCTCTCTCTCTTCTACCGCTTGAAATCTTTTTTTTTTTTTTTAAACATCTTTATTGGAGTATAATTGCTTTACAATGTTGTGTTAGTTTCTGCTGTATAACAAAGTGAATCAGCTATATGTATACATATATCCCCATATCCCCTCCCTCTTGCGTCTCCCTCCCACCCTCCCTACCCCACCCCTCTAGGTGGTCACAAAGCACCGAGCTGACCTCCCTATGCTATGTGGCTGCTTCCCACTAGCTATCTATTTTACATTTCGTAGTGTATATATGTCAGTGCTACTCTCTCACTTCATCCCAGCTTATCCTTCCCCCTCCCAGTGTCCTCAAGTCCATTCTCTATGTCTGCATCTTTAGTTCCATCCTGCCCCTAGGTTCATTAGAACCTTTTTTTTTTTTTTAGATTCCATATATATGTGTTAGCATACAGTATTTGTTTTTCTCTTTCTGACTTCACTCTGTATGACAGACTCTAGGTCCATCCACCTCACTACAAATAACTCAATTTTGTTTCTTTTTATGGCTGAGTAATATTCCATTGTATATATGTGCCACATATTTTTTATCCATTCATCTGTTAATGGACACTTGGGTTGCTTCCATGTCCTGGCTATTGTAAATAGAGCTGCAATGAACATTGTGGTACATGACTCTTTTTGAATTATGGTTTTCTCAGGGTATATGCCCAGCAGTGGTATTGCTGCGTCATATGGTAGTTCTATTTGTAGTTTTTTAAGGAACCTCCATGCTGTTCTCCATAGTGGCTGTATCAATTTACATTCCCACCAACAGTGCAAGAGGACTCCCTTTTCTCCACACCCCCTCCAACATTTATTGTTTGTAGATTTTTGGATGATGGCCATTCTGACTGGTGTGAGGTGATACCTCACTGTAGCTTTGATTTGCATTTCTCTAATGATTAGTGATGTTGAGCATCCTTTCATGTGTTTGTTAGCAATCTGTGTATCTTCTTTGGAGAAATGTCTGTTTAGGTCTTCTGCCCATTTTTGGATTAGGTTGTTTGTTTTTTGATGTTGAGCTGTATGAGCGCTGATGCTTTATGTTCTGGCTTGTAAATGAAGCCTGTTATTATCATTGAGATATTGTTTTATGGCATAAATAATGAGCTCAAACAGGAGAAGCAGCGTTGGGTGGAATTACTGCCTGAGCTGAGATGAAAATAGTCAATATGTCCTCACTTACAAATCTCATCTTCATGTCAACTCCATCCTGCTGGCTGTCTCACTACAGATTCATTTCACAGGAGACCCAATAAAACATGCATGTGGCATTGATCTGTTTTATTCATCGCCAGAGATAGAAATGCGTCATTTGAAAGTAATAGGAGAGCTTGGGTTTATAATCCAATCCAGAATGGATTGGCCTGCAGTGCAGACCATTAAGAAAAGACTCATCCACCTGAAGGAAGAGATGACTCCAGGGACCCATGTTTGAAATCCTCTGTGATGTCATGCCTGTTATCACTCACCATGCCTCAGGGTTTTGCAACCTGAATGATGCAATTACTCATTAGAACAAGTCCTTAAATCAACCCAAGATGCTATGATCAATTTCCAGATATTTCTCCCAAATCTGCCTGCCCTTTTCTTCTTTAATCCTGTGCAAAAAGAACACTAAGACATAATCTTATAGAAATGGAAAGGAAACCTAGGTATCATCTATTTCAATATTGTTCCTAATCATTATATATGTCCAAAATTATAATGGTCAACCACTCTTATTGAATAGTTTCAGATAAGGGAAATTCACTATATTATAATACAGCCCCCGGCCACACACACACACAAAATATTTTTTGAAAGCTTTTGTTTTAGAAAGTAATAATAAAAATCATCCCGTTGGTATTTCTAGGGAAGACAGTTTTATTCCCTAGAGTCACCAGAGTAACCCATTGCATTCCTTGTATGATAGTGTTTTAAGAAAGTGCAAAATAAAGGAACAGTCCTTAAAATGGCCTATAATGGCAATCTTGCTTACCTCTGTAATTTATCCTATACTATTCTATATCCTTTCTTTCAGTTCTAAGAACACGTCATGCCCCCTCCTCCTAGGTGTCCCTTACTGTTTCCCCAGATAACACATACTCATCCTCAGATCAAATGTCATCTCTTCAGGAGAGATTTTACTGGTTCCCCCAGGCTGGACCAAATTCCTGTGTCATATACCTTAATCCTATCAAATAAATACCATTATAGCTCATGTTGTATTTTAATTAAACTTTTTATTTTGAGATAATTGTAAATTCACATGCAGTTATAATACAGTAAGATCCTCTGTACACTTTTCCAAAGTTCCCCCAAGAGTAACCTCTGGCAAAGCCACAGTGCAATGTCACAGCCACTATATTGATACTGATATACTTCACCAACCTTATTTATATTTCCCCAATTTTACTTTTTGCACGTGTGTCTTTAGTTCCATGCAATTTTATTACATATGTAGGGTCATGTATCTACCACTACAGTCAAAACACTAAAGAGTCCATCACTATAAGGGTCCCAGATATTGACTTCTATAGTCACATGTCCACTTCCTTTTCCTCACATATAACCGTGAGCCATCCCTAACCCCCTAGCAACCACTAATTTTTTCTCCATTTTGTCATTTTAAAATTCTATGTAAATGGAATACATTATGTAATTTGGGGGTTGGATTTTTTCACTCAGAACAAATTTCTTGAGATGAAACCAAGTCTTTGTGTGTATCAATTGTTCACCCTTTTTATTGCTGAGTAGTATTACATGGTATGGACATTCCACAGTTTGTTTACCATTCACCCCCACTGAACAACATCTAAAGGTTTATTTTTCCCTTGGCTTTTGGTGATTACAAACAAGGCTCTATGTGAACAAATGTTTTTATTTATCTGAAAAAAAAAATGCCCAAGAAGGTAATTGCTGGGTTGCATTCCTATTGCATTTTATAATTATGTATTTGAGCTTTTTAATTCACTTACAGCTGTGTTAGCCACTTGGCTGTGAGCTCTGTAAAAGCAAAAGACTAAATAGTTTTGTATCTCTGGCACCCAGCATGATGCCTGGCACTTAATCATTATTAAATACATATAAACACAGTGTATGTAGGTATATTTTTAATACTCTCCTAACTGGTGTAGGGGGTTGATATTGAGCCCAAGCTTTTCAGGCCCACAAGTCCCACTAGACTTCTCAGTTTACACCTTGCTTTTCTAGAATCTGTGAGTGTCCTGAGATCTGGCAGCTAAGAATTCAGAAAAAGGAAGGCTTGTCTGGATGAGTCCTACGATTCTTTTCTTCCATGTTGTTTATCTTCAATCCATGGTCTTCTACTGAAATAATGTCTGTTGTGTCCTCTTGACTCTAGGAAGTTCACTGTGTAGAACTTAAAGAGGAAGGGAAAAAATAAATAAAAAGACACCAGAGATCCAATTTTGATAATAGTAACCTTTGATCTGCAAGTAGGTAGTAAATGACCTGAAAGATCTAACAGTGAACTAAAGACAAGAAAAATATTTTAAAAACAAAAAGTGTGTCTCCTCTGTTGTTTTTTGTTTGTTTGTTTGTTTTTCCTCTGTGTTTCTGACAAAAGTAACATTCTTACAGAGAGGTTTTCTAGAGAAGTTCATTTTTAGGTGAGACCTGGGTTTCTTTCATAATTTTCTGTTACCTTTGTTGGGTAAATCTATATCCCAGAGCCTCAGTTTCACAATAAAATAAATGTTGATAATAATTCCTAAGACGGTCACATGAAGTGAGGCATGAAAAGGTAATATTACAATCATAGAGTGTCGTGTGAATGCCTATGTCCATTTTTGCCCATTAGACTGAAATCAGGTTCCTACAGCACCTCCATTTCTATTTAGTTCAGAAGACTTGAACTGGTCATCTACTATGTTCTAGGCACTAAGGATAATTATGTGTGTGTGGTTAGGGATGGGGGTTGGTATAAAGGTAGAGGCTCTGTACGACTTTGTTACCATGGAAAGAAATACTGGTGATAGTGTAATGATAGATGGAAACAGAAAGTGTAACAGAAAACCAGAGGAGAGACACCTAATCCAACTTGGGAAAGATGAGGGAAGATTCTGGGCATAAGTAAGGATTCTTTGGAGAAGATGATATTGAGTGCGGCTTGAGCAAGGTAGTATATGGACCTTTAGAGACGGAGGAAGGAGATTTAAGAAAAGTGGCATTAGAGGATCAAAGGCATTAAGAATAAGTGAATTGGGCAGAAGAGTATAATGAGTGAACAGGAGTGGTTAGGTGAATGAAAACGTAGGTTTGGGCCACATCATGAAGGGCCAATAAATGTAGATGTAAAATTTTGGCATTGAACCATTGGCAGGGCAGCCAATTGAAGGCTTTTGAGCAAGGGCACCAAGGACACTGTGTGAGGAGTTGTGCTGAGGAGGTGATCATGGCAGCAGAAGGGGTTGGAGAAAAAGAAACTAGATGAACATATACTAGCCGAAGAGTGAAAAAGAGAATGAGTAAGCAAGATCAGAAGTCAGCGTGCTACAAGCAGAGTAGAATTTTCAGGAGGAGATTGGAAGAATTGAGGCAGGAACACTCCAGGAAGTGTTTAATAGGTGAAATTAGGTTATAGGCATGAATTCTACAGATATATCTCACTCAGCTTAAATACTCATTCTTCCACTTGATGTGTAACCTTAGTGTCCTCTCTGTGCCTTAGTGTCCTCATCTATAAGATGTGATCAATGACATAGAATCCAAAACAGATTCCTATTTTTATCATTAAATCAAATAAGTATAAACATAGTCATAACACATAATAGCTTCATAAATGTTAGCTATATTATTAATGTTTTAAAAATTTTGCTTATTATTATCCAGGAACTTAAATTCTATCTTGTGTGCTAGGAGGGACATGAAGGGTATTAAAATTTAAAAAGGTTACCTTCTCCACAACAGGGAGAGTGGATTTGAGGAAGGTAAGACCTACAAAAATGAGACCAATTAGGAGGCTGTTTCAATAACCTAGGAAAGAGATATTGAAAACCTGGACTAGAGGAGAGGTATTTTATGATAAACCTCATGGATTGCTCATAGTAGTAACCCCATGGCTTGGAAATGCACTCAGCACATGGTGGGCTCTCAAAATAACTGATAAATGAATGAATGAGTGAACAGAGTGGTGAATCTGAAAAAGTTACAGAGAATAAATTTTAAAAATTGAAGAATAATATGCACTCAGAAATGATCACGTCATAAATATATAGCTCCATGAACTTTTACAAACTGAACAAACCCATAAAACCATCTCCCAGATCAACAAAAAATTATCTCCACTCCCCATCTCTCTTTCTGTGGTCTTTCTGTCACTACCACCACACAAAGCAACTGCGTACGTTAGATTGCCTTTTAAATATAAAAATATATATATATATATATATATATAGTCATTTGCATCCATGTTGCTGCAGATGGCAATATATATACAAAAATTGAGGCATATAAGTATATAATTATTTGTGTCTTGTCTATTTCTTTTGCTCAATATTATAATATACTAGAATTGTTTATTCTGATGATTGCTGTCAGGGAGGAAGAAATTTTCCTCTACCCTTCTAGGTTTTAAGATCTAGGCTGATCTAGGAATTAGATTGACATGAGACAGATTAACAGGATAAAATCAAACAAAAGTTTAATAACATGCATACCTGGGAGAGACCCAGAAAAACTGAGCAAGTCATCAAAATGAAAAATTATTCTTAATTCTAAGGTTTAAAAAGTGTTCTCCTATGAATTCCTGATTGTTTGCTTTTCACTTTTAAGTGAGCAGTCTAGGTGGAATTTAATTTTGTGTAAGGTATGAGGTAGGAGCTCAAGAATTTTTTTTTTTTCTGTGATGATATCCCGTTGGCCTGCTACCCTTTGTTTTGGCAAGATCGTATTTTCCCAACACAGTGATATCACCAGTATAGTAAATTAGATAACCATATTCTTGAAAGTGTATTCTCTTCTGCTGGTCAACTTATCTAAAAAACACCATATTTAAAAGAAAATTTTATTGGGATATAGGTGACTTACAATGTTGTGTTAGTTTCTGCTGTACAGAAAACTGAATCAGTTCTACATATAAGTATATCCACTCTTTTTTAGATTCTTTTCCCATATAGGCCATTGCAGAGTATTGAGTAGAGTTCCCTCTGCTATATAGTAGGTCCTTATTAATTACCTATTTTATGTATAGTAGTGTGTATGTGTCAATCCCGATCTTGCAAATTATCCTGCCCCCCACCCCCCGCCTGCTTATCCACTTGTAACCATAAGCTTATTTTCTACATCTGTAACACTATTTCTGTTTGTAGATAACTTCATTTGTAGCCTTTTTTTTAATTCCACATATAAGCGATACCATATGATATTTGTCTTTCCCTGTCTGACTTACTTCATTCAATATGACAATCTCTAGGTCCATCCGTGTTGACATTATTTCATCCTTTTTTATGGCTGAGTAATATTCCATTGTATATATGTATCACATCTTCTTTATCCATTTCTCTGTTGATGAACATTTAGGTTGCTTCCATGTCCTAGCTATTGTAAATAGTGCTGCAATGAACACTGAGGTGCATGTATCTTTTTGAATTATGGTTTTCTCTGGATATATGCCCAGGAATGGGATTGCTGGATCATATGGTAACTCTATTTTTAGTTTTTTTAAGGAACCTCCATACTGTTCTACATAGTGACTGTACCAGTTTACATTCCCACCAACAGTGTAGGTGGGTTCTCTTTTCTCTACACCCTTTCCAGCATTTATTGTAAAAAAAACACCATTATTTTGCATGTTTGAGGAAACCAATTCTTTGGGAAGGGGCCTTGGTAGTATTTGATGGTTTCTCCAGGAAGCCCTAAGTTGCAGCAAGCCCTAAAGATTGGCTTTGAACACAACTACAGACAGTTGCAGCTTCTGTTATTTTAATATTCTTGGAATGAGATCTGTTTGAAAGCTCCATGCAAATGGCTGCAATTTCATTTGCCAAATGTGTGAAAAATATGTATCTTCACATTTTCCTGAGAACACATAGGTTAGGTTCATTTTTTCCCCATGCATTATCAGGCACAATAACTTTGTTCTGATGTTTCTTCGAAACCAAAGCTCAGCCTGGTCACAGAGAATAATGGTCAAGGCTTGGTTCTTTCAGAGAGCAGGGTTCTAATCTCAGTGCTCCCCTTGTTCAGTGGGAGACACGTGGTAAAGTCATCTGAGTGCTTAGTGCCTCATTTCCCTCAGAGTAAAATGAAGCTAATAAAAATTTAATTATATATATACCCCCAGCTAATTAAAGAACTAATCAATAATTCCCTCAAATAATTATTATAATTGTAAAATTGCAAAATATGTGTGACAGCACATTAGAATGTTAAAAACTCCTTTGCATAAAGATATTATTCTGGTGTGCTGCTTCCCTCCTAGATTATATTTTGTCGTGGGTCCATAAAGTCTTTAACTAAAGGTGATGTGCTATTAAAGAGTAATAAAGATTGTGATGCAGTGAAATTGTCAATTGCCTTCACTTCATCCATAAATTTCAAAGGAATTCATTCTAAATTTTTCCAACACAGCCTCCTCAGCATCTATAGTTTCCTCCTGGCTTCAAGCTGCTCCCTGTGGGGTTTACCAAACCTGAAGACATGATTACAACAATTATTTTCACATTTGAATCTTCTTTTCTGCCAGTGATATGTTTACTTCTCTCTTCCCAGAGTCAAATTTTTTTTTTTTTTTTTTTTTTTTTTTTCGGTACGTGAGCCTGTCACTGTTGTGGCCTCTCCCGTTGTGGAGCACAGGCTCCGGATGCGCAGGCCCAGCGACCATGGCTCACGGGCCCAGCCGCTCCGCGGCATGTGGGATTCTCCCAGACCGGGGCACGAACCCGTGTCCCCTGCATCGGCAGGCGGACTCTCAACCACTGCGCCATCAGGGAAGCCCCCAGAGTCAAATTTTTGAATCAGGAAATTGAAATATTTTTTAATGTGTTGATAGAGGAAAAAAGCCATGAGATTCCATATGGACACATAGCCTCTAGTCTTTCCCCATCACAAATCTAATGCAGGATATCTCAACTTCCTGAAGCATTAGAATTTAATCAAGGAGGGTGGGGGTACTTTCTCTCAACTTTTTATTTTGAAATAATTAGAGATTCAAGGGGAATTACAAAAATAGTACATAGAATCCCAAGAATCTTTCACCCAACTGCCCCCAATGGTGACATCTTATATGACTCTAGTACCATATCAAACCAGGAAATCACCATTGGTATAACCTTTTTAATAGACCACAGACCTTACTCAGTTTTCACCAGTTTTTAAGCACTTGTGTGTGTGTGTTGTCTGTGTGTGTGTGTATAATTCTATGTGATTTAATCCAGTGTCTAGATGAACGTAACCACAGTACACCCAAGATATAATAGTGTTCCCTCATCACAAAAGAACTCCCTTTTACTACCCCTTTTCCATGGTTGCCACGTGGGTATGATAGCTCTTTTTCCTGCAGAATAAAGTACAAACTTCTTAGCCTATTAATTAATCAAAGCCCTTCAAAAGGAAGAGGTTACTTTGAATTGGCAGTGCCTAAGTTATTCACTGGGACCTGGTTTACCTGTGGGCAGAGACATTGTGAGTGCAAAGGTTAACGCACAGATGTTAATCTTCCCCTAAACTTGCTCTAGTGACAAGGTAAACTTTTGCACAGTACTTCTGGACGTCCTCACCCTCTTGAGCCCTTTTCATCTCCATGCAGGTGGTGTGGCAAAAATATTTTGTAGAGACCTAAAAAATTGGGACAGGTCTGCAATTTTCAGATTTTCTTATTTCAGTTCTGTTACCTGCAACTGGATAAGTAAGCTGGGCCGGAATTTTCCCTACAGGGGGCATTTTAAATTCAGAATTAGGAAGTGGAATTCATGTTCTCCCACACAACTTGTTTCAAGGCTTTGCAATGAACACTGTTTGATGCTTTCCTGAGTATTAATCAAAAAGCGCTCTGTAATTAACAGTGGAATAGTCCATTTCTACTTGTCTTTAAGGGCACTTGCTTCCTGTATATCTCAAAGATATATCGTTAAGTTATGATATATTAATTATTGATACAAGCTATATTGTTACATGATATATCACTATGATATACTGATATATTGTTCATGGTAATGGTTGTTAAATCTTATTGTCAAATTGTAACTTTATCAAGTAAAATAATTATCTTTTTGTTTTGAAAAAAACAAAAGCGCTCTGTAAAAATTCAGCTATTTTCTTCACGTATATTTCTTGTTCAGATGAGATCATGGAGAGATTTTATCTTGCCTCCACTAAGGGAAAGACAAGGGGTGGGACCACCAAATCCCATCTAAATTCTTAATATCCACCATATTCTAGTTGTGTTGCTAGGTTCTGGAGACTTAATTGTGGGCAAAATAGGCACAGCATCTATCTTCAGAGAACTTATAGTCTAGTGGAGCAATTCTTAAGGGCAGCATTCACATATGATTATCTCATTATAGTAATATGGATTCCAATATATTATACATAGTAAATATTCATTATATATTGTACACATAGATTCAACAGCAAATGAGTGATTGAAGGAACAAATGCCAAACTGAGATATATTAACAAAAAGTTTTATTCTCTTTCTTCCTGCCCTTAATTCTATTTTGTAAGATTTGGTAACGAGTTGAGGTTTCATAAGAAAATGCTGTCTTTGGGTTTCAAGGGGAAACTGGAGGCCAAAGCCTGAAATTTTGCAGCAGTTTTTTGAAGCAGCTTTACAACCTGCCTTCTTTTCAAAGGCTGCATCCAGCTACCAATATTCAGCATTTCTCTCCTCCTCATTCTAATTTACAGTGCAACCAATTCAAATAAAATGCAAAAAGAAGCATTATTAAAAAATAATCAATTAGCATACAAAAGTGGAACTGCAGAAGCTGTTTCTGGATAAGAGGTCCTGAGAGAGCTCAATAGCCTATAGGCAAGAATAGTGCTAAACATTCAAGTTTACAATCCCTTTGGGGTGCTTGAGCAAAGAAAATCAACTCCCTATCGGTGGTCCTAAAGCAAACCAGTTTTATTTCCCTGCAAACTCATTTGGAAAATAGCATGATTTGGGGGGAAACCTCTATGGGTGTTGTTAAGAGAAAACTCTCACCCATCCAAAACTCTAGGTTGACCTATAAGAGCAGACCCTGACAAAATACTAATTGTGGACAGGTCATTTGTTATAAGTTTAGACTGAATGCTCTATTTAAAGCAAATGGGATTTAGGTATCTTAAGAGAAATGTGTGTGCACTCCAGCCAAAGGGCACTTGAGCCCTGAGAGTGGATGTGCTGTTATAACTGTTCCTTTTTAATTTTTTTTACATAATACCAAATTCAGAATGCTATCTCCTCTGTGAAATATTCACAGATCCTCATGTTCATCATGCATTCTGTTCTTCTGGGCTTCCTCAGTGCATTTTGTACATTAGATAGCCCCTTGCATGGTTTACAGTATAAGGCCCTGAGATCAGAACTTGTGTACAGCTCCATCTTCATCTCTCACTTCTCACCATGCTTCTTTTACACTTTGTATTTCAACCGACTCAAATGAATCATGGTTTCCTAAACATACGATGCCAAGTAATGCCACCTGTCTTTGCTCGTGTTGTTTCCCTCTATGTGGAATGTCTTTTTTTTTTTTTTGTGGTACGCGGGCCTCTCACTGCTGTGACCTCTCCTGTTGCGGAGCACAGGCTCCAGATGCACAGGCTCAGCGGCCATGGCTCACGGGCCTAGCCGCTACGCGGCATGTGGGATCTTCCCGGACCGGGGTACGAACCCGTGTCCCCTGCATCTGCAGGCGGACTCTTAACCACTGCACCACCAGGGAAGCCCCTATGTGGAATGTCTTACTTCATCATGTTCAACCAATAAACTTTCCATTTTCAACACTTACATCAAAACTCACCATCTTTTTTGACCACTCCTACAGAATTGGGTACTGCCCCTTTTCTGGCCTCCACAGTCCCATGGATATACTTTGGTTATTGCATCTAGGTTATCTTTGTTGAATTTTTAAACAACATCTTCTGTACTCTCAGTGCCTGCAAAAATGCATGCTTAGCAACAGGTAGCATCAAATATAAATGGAAGAAAGGAATGAATGTTGGTAAGGGAGCAAGCCATTTAAAACCTTTGTTAGCTTATAAACCTTGGGAAAGGAATACAAATGTGCCAAGCCTCGTTTTCTCCTGTGGGAAACACCAAGGAATAAATGAAAGGAGATAGATACAAAGGATCTGGCATATACAGATACTCAATACTTGCTAATTCCCTTCCTTTTCCACTCACCTTGAGTTGTGATGACTAAAGCAGAAACTGCATTAAGTAAGGCTAAGAGACATTTTTATTTTTTTAAAACATCTTTATTGGAGTATAATTGCTTTACAATGTTGTGTTAGTTGCTGCTGTGTAAGAAAGTGAAATCAGCTATACATATACATATATCCCCATATCCCCTCCCTCTTGCGTCTCCCTCTCACCCTCCCTATCCCACCCCTTTAGGTGGTCACAAAGCACCAAGCTGATCTCCCTTTGCTATGAAGTTGCTTCCCACTAGCTATCTGTTTTACATCTGGTAGCGTATATATGTCAGTGCTACCCTCTCACTTCGTCCCAGATTACCCTTCCCTTCCCCCTTCCCCCATGTCCTCAAGTCCATTCTCTACATCTGCATAAGAGACATTATTGACGAGAGGAAATAGAGAGCAGTATCTAAGGGATACTGAGCCAAACACTCTGTGTGTGTGTGTGTGTGTGTGTGTGTGAGAGTGAGTGTGTGTGTGTGTTGTTGAGAGGCAATCATCCACCTGTAGAATGGGAGAGAAAAGCCAATATCTGCTTTTAGGAGAAGTATATGTTATATCTATGTTTTGATTATTGTTGGAGAATGAAAATATCCAGATACTTAAACAAAAAGTTGTTTTCTTAGGCTATACAAATCATTAGGCTATGCCACTTGAAAATAACGACGCAGATGTGTTTGGGGGTGTCTCCAAAAGCCCAAGTGAGCATCTGTTATTGACACATCCCCCAACTCAAGGGCTCTGTCTGAGCAGTCATTTTCCAATGATGTGACCCCACAAGTCAAGCTCAATCACAATCCCAGCCTCATTATTAGGGCTGAAATGTTCAAATTACCCTGTACTGGGAGCTTGAAAGAAGGATACATAAACTGTGGAGCACTGAAGTAGTCCCCTTTTCCAGTATGCTTGGGGGAGCAGAGAAATCCAGTCTGGATTTTACAGACCATTACATCCACGGGATGCAACTGGGAAAGAAAAAAGGCTCTGCCTTTTTTTTAGATTGCTTAAAATCTATAAACTGGTAATATGTTTTGAGATTCCCCAAGATATACAGTTATTTCCATCTTCCATCATGGCAAACTCATGGGGCTAGTGGGCCATGGAATACACTTGGAATTACATGGGATATAGATTCTGGAGAAGCTGGGTTTTAATCCTGGTTCCACTAATGACTCTCTCTGTGACCTTGAGCAAAGCATTTGACCTCCCTAAGCCTCTACGCTACATATGTAAATTCAGATCTACTTATTTATGCCTTAGGTATTTTTATTGTCAAAATCTGACTGAACAAATAATCCCTACCCTTGAGTATTGTCCAGCGTACTGATAGGAAATGGCACATTCAAAGAGTATGTAAGGAGAGCTCAATAGAGACACTGTTAACAGGTCGGTAGGGTTAAAGGACATGAAAAAGAACTGGAAAGTACCCCAGTATGAGCAAGAGCAGGACGCTTTCAACACCCCTGGGTCTGAAGAGACAAGGTGATTAAGCAGTTTAGGGACCTGCAGAGATTAGTTAGTAGTAATAGGAGAGGGCTACCTAAAAGGAGCAGTGGCTACTGTAAAGGGACACAGCCAAGCCACAGTGACCAGAAAGGAAGAGACCTGAGGAATAAATACCCACCCCCCTCATTTCTCCCCTGACCTCCAGGTCAGCTGCCAGTGCCTCCCATTGGCTGAACCCACCAGAAGCCATAGGACAAAGGAGACCAGTAATATTCAATAACAGTCAGCTTCCTGGGGCACAGAGCAGGAGAGAAAAGGGTAGAGAGTACCCTACCCTTTTGTTTGTACCTACAAACAGTTGGCAGTTGGCAACCAAACTCGTTCATAGATAAAAGAAAGGTAGTCAAGATGATAACACAGCTCTTTGGGGAAATTGACTTTGATGTCATCCTCATTGGCATGATTCAAAACCTCCCTGTGTCTCTCAAAGTATGGCCCACACTACTAAATGTTTCAGAGAGTTTTCCCTAATTTGAGGAAATCAAATACAATTTAAAATCAGACCCACTTTGAAGTCTCCCAGCAAGTAGCAAATCTGGGACTTGATAGATCTAGTTATTAAGAGTCAGTCCATCTGAGCAATCTGTTTGCCTGCCTTTCTTGCTGTGTTGGTAATTTTGCAAAAAACTGCTGAATTTGCTCTTCTCTTCACGGCAGATTGTAGGCAGAGTCAAAGATGTCTCTTGGTTGTCTATCACCCTTCAGGAAGAGTCCCCACCCCCTTCTTTCAACTACTCCCATCTTTCTCACTCTAGACATTTAGAGAAGGAAATACAGGAAGAATTAACATTAGGTGAGTGATCGTGTGTTTCATGTGGTTGCAGGCAGAAAAATATCTCGTGCTCTAGCTGCAATCTTTGGTTTGCTGCTCTGGATTGAAGAATCTTCAGTCAGAGGGAGCTCAATGGCCTGTAAGATGAAAAAGAGACTGGGGAGTTGAGGGGAAATCTCAAAGATTGATTGAAAAGGAGAAAAAGAGAGAGTTAAAAAACAAGAGGGGGTGTGGTAGAGCACAGACAAAGAGAGGAGGAAAAAAAAAGAAAAATACAGCACAATTCCCCAAGTGAGACTTTATTTCTGGCTATTTGTTGCCGAGAATACACCTCTAGGAACTCAGAATCTTTTTGCATTTCTCTTTCCATCTGAATTACTATTGAGCTGTTGGGCACAATTAATTGTGAATTACATCCAACAAGCGCCTACCATCACCAGCATTGAAGAGAATGCTCACCATACGCCAGATCATAAATGTTTCTTTCCCACAGGAGTGACTTACCTCTTCAGCAAGAATCTATTCATCCCATTCTTAATGACGCTTGCCCCCTCCCCTTTTTTTTTTTTTTAAATAAGGCACTATTTGAAGCAGAGAATGTAGAAGACTACTGCCTTAGTCTTGGGAAGACATATTAGAATTGCAAGCAACCTTGACCAATTTGAAAGACAAAGTTGTTCTAATATAAAAACATTTAACAATAGGGAGCATTTCGTACCAGTTGACCTACAGAACTCCCCAAATTCCATGCTGGATGAGCCTGACCATATGCAAAATTCCAAAAGAGAAAAATCTAAGTATCTAAGTAAATATCACTGTATTTAACAATCAGAAATGTAGAATTGGTACTATTAATGTAAACAGGCTATAGGTGTATCAAAAACAAAAGGAAAGGGAAGCTAATGCCTTTCAAGTTTAACACCTGATTCATATATTAAAGACTGTGTCTAATTCAGAGCCCAATAACTTACGTACATGATTAAGAATGTTAAATAATTTCAAATTATTTTTAGAAAGATATGAACCCCAGATTGAGTGGAAGAATCTTGGTTCAAGAATGAAAGATCCCCACCCTGCTCACTCCTCTCATCTCACTGACTCTGACCTCCACCCTATGGACACTGCCTGTTTCCCTCCATCTAAGCCTCTGCCAGGCTCATTCTGCTCACCTCTCACTGTCCCAAGTCTGCTGCTGTCTACAAGCACAAGTGCAATTGATCTCAATAATTACGTACAGAAAAGAAATATGGAATCCTACTACCAGACTAATTCAATCACAGTGACCTTGGAGCCTAAGATAGGTAAGGCCATACCTTGAACTAATGCACAGAAACAGTAGCATAAAAGGTATGTAAAGGATTAGGGGACAGGAACTTCTTCTTTTTTTTTTTTTTTTTTTTTTTTTTTTTTGCGGTACGCAGGCCTCTCACTGTTGTGGCCTCTCCCGTTGCGGAGCACAGTCTCCAGACACGCAGGCTCAGCGGCCATGGCTCACGGACCCAGCCGCTCTGCGGCATGTGGGATCTTCCCGGACCGGGGCACTAACCCATGTCCCCTGCATCGGCAGGCGGACTCTCAACCACTGTGCCACCAGGGAAGCCCTGGGACAGGAGCTTTTGATAACAACCTTTCTTCCACATGCCAAAGGACATGTGCCAAACTCATTTATCTCAATTGATGGAAGCATTTAAAGTACACTTGCCATAAGAATGCACAGAAAGGAATAAGGTTAATCTATCCATTGTCCAGCACTTCTACATGTATCTGTAGGATGTATATAGGAATTCCTGGCCACCAATGTGTCCTTCTTTAATAACTGTGCTCCTCTTAGCCCTAACCATGATTCCTCTTGAAGTATTCCACATTCAGAAGTTCTCAATCACCTTTGCACCTAGCACACTGCCTGATGTATCATATGTGCTCAATAAATGCTTGATCCATGAGCTAATATCTTCTACCAAAGGCACATATTTCAATGGAAAATAATTATGACAGTTTTTACCCTTTCTCTGCATATTATCATAACAATTCTCATATCCTTATTGCAAGTGTTAACCAAGATAATGCCCATAAAATTGCTTGCAACAATCTATTTCAGAAATGCACTTTCTATTCAATTCTTTCTAAACCTCCTCTATTCAAGACCCCTACTTCTTTTATAAGAGATAACATTGTCCTTTGTTTCAGATCACAGCTGATGCATTTTCTAAAATATGGGGATATTTGCCATAACTGGAACATTGCCTTTGACGGAGAGACTGTGGTGGCCAGAGACTGATAAAAGTGAAGGTTTCCATGTTATGGGCTGAATTGTATCCTCCCCGCCCCCCAACAATTCATATGCTACAGTCTTATCCCTAGTATTTCAGAATGTGGCCCTATTTGGAGATAGGGTCTTTAAAGAGGCAAAAAAGTGAAAATGATGTCATTAGGGTGAGCCCTAATCTCATACAACTAGTGTCCTTCTAAAAAGAGGAAATTAGGACACAGACACATGCAGAGGAAAGACAATGTGAAGATACATGGGGAAGATGTCCATCTACAAGCCAAAGAGAGAAGACTCAGAAGAAACCAACCCTGCCAACACCTTGATCTTGGACTTCTAACTCCAAAACTGAGAAAATACATTTCTGTTGTTTAAGCCCCCTTATCTGTGGTATTTGTTATGGCAGCCCTAGCAAACTAAAATACCCCAAGACTCCTGGGATATCTTAACAGAAAGAGTTGGGAAACCTAGGTTCAAGATGTGGCATAGCCACTAGGTCACTGAGTAGCTTGGAGGAAGGTTTCTCAGGTCTAGGAAACTAAAATGCCAGACAGACTTAGAACTGGATTCTAGCTTCGCCCTTACCATCAGCAAAGTGACTAATCTCTGGGAACTTCAGGTCTTCACCTGTAGAAGGCTAACAAGCAACCTACTTCCTAGATTTTATGTGAGCATTCATTGTAAAAATATATTTTAAATAAATTGTGCAATACTGAACATATAATAAATACTATTAAACAATAGGTATTAGTAGTAGTAGCAATACTAGTATTATTATCATTATCTCTTAATGACTCAGTTTTAATATTAATAAAATAGAATACCTTTGCCTAACTAGGAGGGTTAAGAGTAGAGAAGTAAATGCATTAATACTGATGAGAGAATATTTCTGTTTGTGCCAAAGGTGGTGGCGAGTATGTTCTGTCCCAAGTACAGGGGATAAGCTGATGTGTCCTTTGTAGAGAATTTAAAGGCAATAATTCAGCTGATTAAAATTTGGTCTGCTTTAATGATGTCAGTTATGAAATACATTTGGGGTACATCTCTCTCACCCACCAGGGTTATATGGTAAACTAAAATGAGCCAAATCAAAATAAGATTTTAAAAATGATCCTTATATATTCTTTACATCTTCTGAACACTCCACTAAGTGCTAAGCACTTTACAAGTTATCGCGTTCAATCTGTAGACTCACCCTATAAAGTAGGTTTAAAAAGGGGAAGTAAAGTGCCCAAGATCACAAAGCATCCAGCAAAGCCTGCATTTGAAGGCAGGGAGCCTACCTCCAGAGCCAAACTGGTTATATATATAACAGTCCTTATCATGATATAGGGAAGAAGTATCTTTCTCCCTCTTCCTTCCTAGACAATGTGCTAACAAGGAGGAAGCATCTCACATGCTTAGCTGGACCCCCATATGCGGCCTGCAAGTCTCCAACCTGATCTTGGTGGCTGTCATTCTTGATGTGTCCTATTCACGCTGGCCCACTGTTTGAATTTCACTCATTTGGTGATTTATGGACCATGTCAGTGTAATTTAGGGTCTTAATGCTCCTAGTCAGAGACCATCAGATGTCTTCTAAAGCCTCCAGTGCCCTTCAGGGAGACAGAAGTAGAACTCAAATGTTAGCAGCTTTTGTGCTTTTTAGGTGAAATGAAAAGTATATTGGGCAAATAGTCAACAGACCTGGGCTCCCGGCTCTGCAACTTATTAGCTATGTGACTCTGTATATGTCAGTTCTTTCCTCTAACCTTTATATCACAATAGCTGCCACTCTGGATTTGGACTTGTTTACAGATTTCTCTTTTTTTCTGGGTTCTGAGCCCCTACAAAAATAAAATACAATCTTATATATAAAAATTATGTCTGTTTATTTGATATCCTTAGAATCTAGAGAGGTATATGGGCGCTAATGAGGGTTCCCTTTTCTCCACACCCTCTCCAGCAGTTGTTGTTTGTAGATTTTTTGATGATGGCCATTCTGACCGGTGTGAGGTGATACCTCACTGTAGTTTTGATTTGCATTTCTCTAATAATTAGTGATGTTGAGCAGCTTTTCATGTGCTTCTTGGCCATCTGTATCTTCTTTGGAGAAATGTCTGTCTAGGTCTTCTGCCCATTTTTGGATTGGATTGTTTGTTTTTTTTTTAATATTGAGCTGCATGAGTTGTTTATATATTTTGGAGATTAATCCTTTGTCCGTTGGTTCATTTGGAAATATTTTCTCCCATTCTGAGGGTTATCTTTTCATCTTATTTGTAGTTTCCTTTTCTTTGCAAAAGCTTTTAAGTTTCATTAGGTCCCATTTGTTTATTTTTGTTTTTATTTCCATTACTCTAGGAGGTGGATCAAAAAAGATCTTGCTGTGATTTGTGTCAAAGAGTGCTCTTCCTATGTTTTCCTCTAAGAGTTTTATAGTGTCCGGTCTTAAATTTAGGTCTCTAATCCATTTGGAGTTTATTTTTGTGTATGGTGTTAGGGAGTGTTCTAATTTCATTCTTTTACATGTAGCTGTCCAGTTTTCCCAGCACCACTTATTGAAGAGCAAAGTTTTTTTTTTTAATATAAGTGCATGACCAGGCTTACCAGGGTCTGAGTGTACCTATGAACAGTCCTGAGGAACAGGCCCAGAATTTCATCTTATTTTAAGAACTGCTAACTAAAAATATGAGCGTGATTCTGTATTTTGAAATAAGGGGGCTGTATCATGAAGTAAAGGCAGAACCATGTGGGATTAAAATGAGCTTAACACAAAAGGGTGATTCAGAAGTAAAAGATAAGATCAAAATTTCTTATAGGAAGGGATACTCTAGAAGGGAAGTAGGTATATTTTTATTTAGCATTCCTGTGGCTTTCAAGATATATATCAGAATCTTGAATCTAAAAGGAACCCTAGAGTTTATCTACTTTGCTTCCTCAGTGTTCAGTTGAGGAAATAGTAGCTCAGACAGAAGAGACTAGTTAATGATCAGTTAATTAAGTGCAAATCTTCTAACTTTTTTTTCACCACACTGATTCTTTCTAGGATATTCCCCCAAACAGTCGAACTGTTTCTTTAATGAAATATATTACCTACAGAATCCCATATGAAAACTGATACAGTGGGGCCTCCCTGGTGGCGCAGTGGTTGAGAGTCCACCTGCCGATGCAGGGGACACGGGTTCGTGCCCCGGTCCGGGAAGATCCCACATGCCGCGGAGTGTCTGGGCCCGTGAGCCATGGCCGCTGAGTCTGCGTGTCTGGAGCCTGTGCTCCACAACGGGAGAGGCCACAACAGTGAGAGGCCCGTGTACCGCAAAAAAAAAAAAACAAAGAACAAAAAACAAAAAAAAACTGATACAGTGGAATTTTTTCTCATTGAAGCAGGTCTTGGGGCTCTGGAACTGAAATGTATTCCCTAAAGCATGGAATCTGAAAATCCTAGTTTGAAATCTACTGGACTAATCCATACTAGCTTTCATAATATTTTCAATGCAAATTAAAAATGCAAGTTAGCTAAGAAAATTCTTACATGGTTATTAAATGAGTGGATTCTTGCAGAAGAGGAAATGAAGGATATTCCCAGTCTAAAGCTCACCTTTAAAGAGAGAGAGACACAAGATGTCCAGCAATATGTCCCTGGTCCCTGCATAAGCTGTCAGAGCAGATAATTGCCTGGATGGATGATGGATGACATTTCTTAGATTCTTACTTACCCTCAGCGGTCTTTGGCATGATATATAAAATATCTATTTTTTGGTTCCTGTTTCAGTCTTTTCTTCCTTGCTTATGTAAGAGATGGTGTATCTCATGGGGATTATTATTGTTCAGAGATGCCACTCACTTGATCTTCCCAGTCTTGCCATCAGAATGATGATGGGAAGCCCATGCTGGGTCTAGTTTCACTGTCCTTTAACAGTTAAGTACCTGAGGAGGAGAGCGAGTGGGCCAGCCTTCAACATAGACACTTCTACCATGATAGCAGTTTGAATGTT